>NC_057810.1:436770952-437131461 GCF_018294505.1 Triticum aestivum | reverse complement strand
TGGCGCGGCGGCGCCACGTGGCGAGCTCCGATTCGCCGGGGCGCGGCGGCGGACACGCCCAGTCCGATCCAGACGTGTCCGGCTGCGGACAGGGGGAATTTTGCTAGGGTTTCGTGCGGAAATTCGGAGGGGGAGGCATATTTATAGGTAGAGGGAGCTAGGAGTGTCCAAATGAGGTGTACTTTTCGCCCACACGATCGTGATCGAACGACCGACAACATGGAGGGGAGTTAGATGGGTTATGGGGCTGTTTTGGAGGGGTGTTGGGCTGCAACTTAAAAGAGGCCTTTGCGGGAGTGCGGTTAACCGTTGGAGTATCAAACGAGCTCCAAATGACCCGATACTTTACAGGTGGTCTACCGGTGCTATACCAGGGCCACTTGGCAAGGCTTGGTCCATTCCGAGAACGTTCAACACCCGCACACGAAAATAGACAAGAGGGGTGCGCCGGTGCATGTGGGAGTGTTGGATTGCGAAACGGACAACGGGGAAAATGCTCGGATGCATGAGAGGAACACGTTTGCAAATGAGATGCACGTGATGACATGATATGGTATGCATGACATGAATAAAATGCAAGAACAAAAGACAAAAACCCAACCACGGAGGGAATATCATATCACATAGCTGAAAATGGCAAGAGTTGGAGTTACAAAGATGGAAAGTTACATCCGGGGTGTTACAGGCGATCACTTGGCTTCGACACATAGGTCTTAGAACGTACTCTTTGCCTTCAATCTTGAAGCTATAGTAATTGGTACGTCCATTGTGGATGACACCTTGGTCAAATTGCCATGGCCGTCCAAGACGGAGGTGGAAACGGTCATAGGAATGACATCACATTCCAAAATGTCTTCGTAAGCTCCGATCTTGAAAGAAACTTGTACTCTATGCTCGACTTGGATGGTACCGGTGTCGCTTAGCCATTGAAGCTTGTATGGGTGCGGGTGCTTCTTCTTGGCCAATTGGAGTTTGGAGCATAGTTCTTCACTTGCTAAGTTATGGAACCTTCCTCCATCGATGATGACCTTGAGGACCTTCCATTGATGTCGGCCTTTGTGTGGAAGATATGGCATCTTTGGTCTTCGTCTTGTTGATGGTGAAGAGTCAAGACCTTGGAGACAACAAGAGCGGGGCTCGAATATTCATCATAAAAGAAGTGATCATCTTCATCTCCATTGTTCACTTGCTGGTGCATGGCCACTTGCTCATGGGCTTCCATTTCTCCCTCACTCATGGAGTCATATGTTTCGTCGTCATTGAGGATCATGGTGCGCTTGTTTGTGCACTCGAAGGACTTCTGGCCTCGCCGCCGCATGTGAAGCATTTGAAGGAACTCGTCTTGATTGTCTCATCGGTTGGGGTAGATGATGATGAAGGTTTCGTCTTGAAGTTGCTTGAAGTAGGGGGATGACTTGAGGTTGTCGTAGTTTTCTTGTAACTTGACTTGTCCCTGTTGCTTTTAGATGGCTTGGTTGAGGTAGAAGGTGTTGGAGCCGTTGATGCTTGAGAGTTGGAGAAGCCATATGACTTGGATGAGAACTTGGCATATTTGAAGTCATCTTGCACTTGACGTTCCGCTTTGGTAGCTTGATGCACTAGCTTGATGAGGTTTGAGTATGGTTGGAAGTCGGCGATCTTCTTGATAGGCTGATTGAGTCCATTCAAGAAATGTGCCATAGTTTGCTCATCATCTTCCGTGACACTGGCTCATATCATGGCGATCTCCATTTCCTTGTAGTACTATTCAATGCTCTTGGTTCCTTGCTTGAGTAGTTGGAGTTTCTTGAAGAGGTCGCGGATGTAGTAGCTCGGCACAAAACATGCTCTCATGACATCCTTCATTTGTGCCCAAGTAGTGATGGGTGGTTCACCTCTTGCCACTCGGCGCTCAATGACTTGTTCCCACCAAATGAGGACATAGTCTTAGAACTCAAGGGATTCCATCGCGATCTTCTTCTCTTCTTCGTAGTTGTGCAAGCGGAAGATTTTGTCAACCTTCAATGCCCATGAGATGTACTCTTCGGGGTCATTCATTCCGGTGAACTTGCAAATGGTGAAGTTTAGCTTGCCATATCGTTGCTCTTCATTATGTTGGGGTCGGGGATGATGACACCCATGTCGTTGAGGATTGGCAATGTCATGTTGCTCTTGACGAGGGGGATTGTCGTTCTCATGTTGCTCTTGTCTTGGAGGATTTCCATTGTCTTCATGCTCATGGAAAACTTGAGGTTCTTGTCAAGCTTGACGAGGGGCTTGATGAGGAGGTTGAGGAGCTTGTCTATGCACGTGTGCTTGGTAAATCCTCTCTTGAACTTCATCGCGAAGCGCTTCTTGGTGCTCACGGGCTTGTCGGCCTCGATTGGCTACGGCACGACTTGAATCTCGAAGGGCACGTTGCGCCTCAAGTGCTTGAGCTTCATGAAGTTGTTGTTCTTGACATTGTGCCTTGGCGTCTTGTGCATCTTGATGTTGTCGCTCTCGTTCCTCTTCTTCTCGTTGTTGTTGGCATTGCCGTTCTTGTGCTTGCACGAATGTAGCTTGGTTTTGACGATGTCGATGCTCTTGAGAGTCGGAGTCGTGTAGAGGATTGCTGCTTGCTTGACGATCTTGACGCGCGGCACGACTAAGAGTGTTCGATGTCGGGGTACTTGAGCCGGAGATAGTGTCGTCGGAGTGTCGACTTGAGCGGCTCCTTCTTGAGTAGGACGAAGTGCTAGAAGAGCGGTTGACCAACAAGGCACGAATCTCATCCATTCTTGCGTCATTCTCATGCTTGTGTTCATCGAGCTTGTTGTCGAAGTATTCTCTTGTACGTTGCTCGGAGAGTCGCAAGTCGGTGGCGAGGTTGTCAATGCGGTCGCTCATTGCTAGTTGCTCTTGATGCAATGCTCGTTCGTACCAAATAGGTGTATCTTGTTGACGTACTTGTTCGGGTCGTCGTCTTGCTCAAGGTAGAGTGGGTTTGTAGAGGAACTTGGCCTATCCATGATATCAACCAAATGTACCTTGACCGATGTTGAAGATGGATCAATGATCACTCAATGTGTAACAAGGAAATAGCACAATTGGTACCAATTCTTGTCGGTTTCTCACACTTACACAAGTAAAGCCTATAGTGGAGCTTGGTTAGGATGGTGGCACAAAATTTGATGCAATTGTAAGTGAGACTCAATAATGTTGGAAAAGATTCACAAATTTGCAAATCCAACAAGTAGACCAATAGCAAGATAAGGTACACGGAAACACACACGCAAATAGATAAGATGGGGTCGTGCAACCAAGGGATGAGCCAAAATGTGGAGTTCATGAAAATGCTCTTGTTGCACAACACTAGAGAGACACTAGCACGATTGCACAATAGGCGGATACGAACTTGTGCACAACCTACTAAGCAAAAATGCAACGACTTCTACTCAAGTATGTTATATGTATGGTATTCCGATGGTATGATCCAAGATGATTGAGTATGACAATCTTAATTTTGTATGATGTTATGGTTCTTGCTTATAAGCTCTTTGCTTATCTTTCCTTTTTGCTTAAAAGCTTGTTTGGCTCTTTGTTGTTTGAGCTCTTTTCTCACGCAATGCTTCACGAACCAAGATAGCAATTGAGTATATGCGATGCCAACTTTGTGACACAAGAGATGATACCAAGATATGCAACACGATGATATGGTATGTATGCTATGGGAAGTATGATCACTAATGTGCACAAGTCACATTGCCGGCAATACTCAAAGGCTAGTCTCGATGAGTAAGCTAAGCAAAAGTGAGGCTATGGGGTTATCAATGCAAATGCAACAAAGTATGATGATATCACGATACCAAAGTGATACCAAGGTGAGGTTGATACCGATGTAACCGTTCATAGTAGTCCATGGCAAAGATGAGCGGTGGTGATGTTGATGTCGAACCGTACCTAAATAGCCAAAACACAATAGGACACGGAAACCACAACTCAAATTCTCAAAGCAAAACAGGACAAAATTGCCGGAGTTGGTAGCGGGAAAGGTATGTGGAAGTGGATGGTGGTATGGGGAAGTGTATGTGGGCACCGGGACAAAATTGGATGAAAGTTAGATGGAATTGGAGCAGTGGATGGAAGTGTTGCTGTCAGGGGCCGGATGTCCGAGCTATCGGGCCGGATGTCCGGCATCTGGATCCATGGACGAATTGATGAACACCGTGTGGAGAGGTTGAATCCAGGGAAAAATTCGGAAGATTTTGTGGAAGGAAATTGGGGAAAAGATGGGGGAAAGCAAGATCTACCTGCAACACATGAAATCTGCGGATCAAATCCAACAAAACTTCATCACAGCAACAAATCACAAAAAAAATTGGGCTATTTTTGTGGGGCAATTTTCGATTTAGGAACAAAATCAACAAAACTAGGCTAGAAAACAAAGAGAGGGTGCTCCGAAATTGTGATCAACGTGGCTCATGATACCAAGATGATGTAGGGTGGAACCCTAGACGGCCGATCTTTCATGAAAGGAGCAGATCCAAACTAAGAACACAAAGAACACGAGGGAAAAACGAGGGAAAATCACAAGAGGAACTCTCAAACCAACAAGATATAGTCACACATATGCTAGATCCTGGAGACACGAGAGGAGATACAAGATCCAAAGTCAACACAGGACGATACAAAGGGTAACTGGTTCTTCTCTGTGAGGAGGTCTTGAGGGGGGCACCCAAGAGGGGGTCTTGAATCCAACATGGATCGTCTCCGTAGAGGGGCCGCGGTCTCTCTCGTGGAGCAGAACCGTATGGATGAGCAATGCTCTATCTCACATATGAGCTAAACCAATGCTAACCCTAGAAAGAGGTAGATGAGAGAGTATATATAGTCTAGGTGGGCGAAGGAGTACAAGGGCCTCAGACCTTTACTGTGTGCAGACAGATGGAGCCGGATGTCCGGGCGACGGGCCGGATGTCCAGGGCTTTGGGAGGACCCGGATTTCCGAGCTGGGGGGCCGGATGTCCGGGCTAGCGCTACAGGTTTCTGTGCTCTCTGGACAAAGGGCACCAGATTTCCGGGCTTCTGGCCGGATGTCCGGGCCGGGCCGGATGTCCCGGCTGGGGCCAGATGTCCGGGGCCTGTAGGTGCTCGGCGGCTGGGATGTTGTTGTAGTGGATGTCTCCAGCGACCGGATGTCCGGGGCTGGGGCCGGATGTCCAGGCCCTAGAGCTGTCTTCTTCTCCTTCCGAGGGTTCTCTTCATCCGTGAACTTGGCGGCTTGTCCGTCTTCACGTGCATCCTCGGGAGGGTCCTCTTGACACCCGATCATGCATAGCATATCGGACTTAGGTAGTAGCCATGTCTCGAGTGGATCATATGTGATATCTCTAAGGAAGGAAGTCACATCGTTCTCGAGAGCTCTAGCTCGTGCTTGTGTCATAGGCCCTCTTGGCTCTTGATGAGACAATGGTAGGTCCATGGGGATGACCGTAGGATGCTCCGCATCAAAACGCCTGCGGCCTTGATTGATGTGTGGCGACTGACGGGACGTGGACGTCTCCGCTTCCCCACGCTGCTTCGGCAACTTCCTGATTTGACGAGTCCCTGGTGCATGTAGAAAAGCCATCATTACCTGCGATTGTGGGGTCGTCGGTTGGCCTCCTCCTACTATAAATGAGGAGGGGGGCGGAGGCCCCGTTTCCCATCTCTTCCTCCGTTCCGCTTGCTTCTTCTTCCTTGCTCCACCATCTTGCGGTGACACCCATGGTGCCAACAAAGAGGTTCTCGGCCACGGAGAAGGGGAAAGCTCGCCAGGAGGGGCCCGGCTCTCCTTCGGCTAAGAGGGGGCATGGCTGCCCTCTCAAGCACGCCACGATCCCCGCTGTTGTTCCCCGTGGTCAAGGACGGATCTCTTCGGGGTCCGGCGCCGCTCCGGGCAGCCGAGGTGGCACTTCTCCGCTTGGTGGAAGTCGCTGGGGGCGTGGAGGTCCCGTCGTCGAGGGAAGGCATGCCGTGGTCGCTAGGCCTCCCCGGCCATGCTTTCACTCAGCGGAGGTGCTGCCGAAGTTCGTTGTGTGGTCGGAGAATCCAACCGGCACCTGGCTCTAGCTTCCGCGCTCCTTTGCCGGAGAGCTGGCGACTGGGGGCACCTGCAGTCTCTGGATGCAGGTGGACGGCTGCTGTAGCAAGGCCTCGTGGGTCGCGGTGGAGATCTCTGTCGCGGACAATGTAGCCGTGGCCCGCTGCTGGCAGACGTTCGCCCACGCTCGCGGTCTGAGGAAGCGGTGCACCCTCCACTTCAAGTACAACGGTGTCGTGACCCTCTTCGTGAGGGTGTTTGGGGAAGACGGTCGCTGCGCCGGGTGTTGGCCTAAAGACAGCGACAGCGACGAAGTGCTTGACCTTGGTGACGGCCATGACGAGGACAAGGGTGAGCTTGCCCTCGGGGATGGCCGCGGCTCGTCCAGCAGCGGCGGTTTCTCCTCTGGCGAAATCTTTAGCAGCAGCGGCAATGACCAATCGCCCACTCACCAGGCTCGCTTCGAGGATGGTGGCGGGTCGTCCCATCATCGCGCCCTGGCAAAGCGCGAGGAGGGCTCCGGCTGAGCTTGGGGAAGCGTTGGGAGCTGGTACTCGGGAATAGTCGCGGGCGCAGGGGCCGCTTTTGCTTGTTTTTCCTTTCTTTTCTCCCTGCATCACAAGAAACAAGTATGGGGCCCTGCAGCGGCGTATGATGAACCGTAATGCTTTTCCTGCCTTTTGCTATGTTTATCACTTCGCAGTTATGCTATGGCATCAGTGCTTTACGTAGGCATGTAAGGCTAACTCAGCTCGATATGTCTGAAGCAGTTTCCACCTCGTGAGGCATGCATCCCCCGGCACCTGATGAGACCTCCCTACTGCGAACTTGGGAGGCGTCGGGATACTGCAAAAATTTGTCAAGAAACCCTTATTTTACCTTGCCCAGGACCCCCGACGTGGCTATCATGGCTTGGCCCACCATGTCGCGGTACCTGTGGGGCACAGACTTAAAAAGAGGTGCACCGGTCGTGAGCTCGAACAAGGGTTCCTCGTGAAGACCAAGGGAAGCGCTTATATGCGCACCTATTCCAGCCCCCTCGCGAGGCGCGCAAGGGAGAGTGTCAGGCAAAACAAAAGAATCGAGGGAAGAAACAGAGAGAAAAGTGGATCGAACCAAGCTAGCGAGAAACACTAGAATTCAAATTTTCCATTAAAGAGAGGCAAGCCAACTACGAAAAGCAAATGAACAACCATGTCCGGCACCTAGTCTAGTCTTCTCACCAGCGCGGAGCTAAGTGCTGCCACTAGGACATGGGAGGGAGCCCCCGAGGCCCGAGGGCGGCACTCCGGAGACTTCAGGGCATGTACAGCCCCACTCATTATTACGTGAGAGTGTCACGAGCGGAAACCTTCACAGGCACTGTGCCTTGCTTCATGGGTAGAACTTTTGGAGGTGCTGGATGTTCCAGGCGTTCTAGATGGGGATCCCGTCCTGCGTCTCCAGGTGCACGGTGCCAGGCCTAGAGACGCGGGCAATCCTAAACGGGCCCTCCCACATGGGCGAGAGCTTGTGCAGCCTTTCCATGGAGAGCGCCCGCCTCAGGACGAGATCACGCACCTTGAGCGTCCTGGAGCGGACGTTGTGACAGTGGTACCGTCGCAGCGCCTGCTGGTATCTTGCCGCCTGGAGCGAGGCTGCATGGCGGCATTCCTCCCCCAGCACAAGGTCCATCCCCTGCATGACGTCCTGCTGCGCTTGATCAAACTCCAGGACCCGTGCGGAGCGATGCCTGACCTCGTGACGAAGAACCGCTTTTGCTCCGTAGACAACCAAGAATGGGGTCTCGCCTGTTGGCTTGGTGGCAGTGGTGCAGATGGACCACAATATGGACTAGAGCCCGTCGTGCCAGCCCCTGCCACAGGCCTCGAGCTTCTTCTTGAAGGTCCTGGTCTTGAGGCCCCTCAGGACCTCCGCGTTGGCGCGCTCGGCTTGGCCATTGCTCCTGGGGTGCGCCACCGAAGCATAGCAGATCTGCGTTCCAAGGTTAGCACAATATGTCTTGAAGAGGTTGCTAGTGAACTGCGAGCCGTTGTCGGTGATGATGCGGTTAGGGACCCTGAACCGACTCATGAGGCCCTTGATGAACTTAACTGCCGACCCGGCTGGGATGGTGTGGATGGCTTCCACCTCTGCCCATTTTGGTGAACTTGTCGATGGCGACGTAGAGGTAGTGGTAGCCCCCAGGTGCACGCGGGAATGGACCCAGGATGTCCAGCCCCCAGACCGCGAATGGCCACGAGAGTGGGATAGTCTGGAGGCCCTGGGTTGGCTAGTGGATCTGCTTGGCATGGAATTGACAGGCCTCGCAGGACCTCACCAGCTCGGTCGCGTCATTGAGTGCAATTGGCCAGTAGAACCCGCTGCAGAACACCTTGCCGACCAGGGTACGTGATGACGAGTGGTGACCACAGTCTCCGCCGTGTATGTCAGCTAGCAACTCGTTCGCTTGCTCCCTAGAGATGCATCGCAAAGAAGCATCATTTGGTCGTCTTCTATATAGCTCACCATCCTGGATGCAGTATGCCGTAGCCTGTCGGGCCACGCGCTCCGCGTCCTCCTCTTTCTCCGGTAGCATCCCTCGTGGCAGGTACGCCTTGAACTCCTCGGTCCAGCACTTCTCTCGAGACTCGAGCGCAAGGAGCAAGTCTGCCCCTGTGGTCGGGCCACAAGCGGGGCTCCCGAGGCTGGCGGTTCGGGGAGCTCCTCCCGATGTGACGCCAGCCCCGCAGAGATGGAGGTGTTGCTGATGGCTTGAAAAGCCGCTCCTCGAAGACACCAAGCTCATGAGGCCTGCACTTGGATGCCCTTCTAGCGATGTCGTCGGCTTCCTTGTTCGTGCTGCGAGCCACGTGTCATCGCTTCAGGCCCACGAACTGCTTCTCCATCTTGCGCACCTCCGCGAAGTACGCCTCCATGTGCTCATCCTTTGGCTCGTACACCTTGTTGGAGAAGTTGACGAGGAGCTGCGAATTGCCCTTGACGGTGAGACGTTTTACTCCCAACGCCATGGCAGCCTTGAGGCCGGCGATCAACCCCTCATACTCCACGATGTTGTTGGAGACCTTCTCTCCCCGCTGAAGGCAGAGCTGCACGACGTAGTAGAGCTTGTCTTGGGTGGGCGAGATGAGCACGGCTCCAGCCCCCGCGCCCTGGCGTGCGAAGGCTCCGTCGAAGTACATGACCCAACCATCTGGTGCCTCACTTCCCGGCGAGAGAGACAGGCTCCTGCCATCTTAAGGTTCCGGGACGTCGGTCCATTCGGCCACAAAGTCGGCTAGGCTGGCCCCCTTGATGACCCTGGTTGTGCTGAACTCGAGCTGAAATGCCTGAAGTTCGATGTTCCACTCGGCAACTCTTCCCATGGCATTAGGTCTTCGGAGCACCCTCTCCAGGGGGTAAGCTGAGACGACTTTGATCGGGTGGCCTTGGAAGTAATGGCGCAGCTTGCGTGAGGCCACCATGAGTGCGAGCAGAAGCTTCTGTGGCATGGGGTATCGTGCCCTCGCATCCTGCAGTACCGTGCTGATGAAGTACACTGGGATCTCGACGAGGGCGGGAGCGTTGATGGAGCCTGCGTCCGCCGGAGGTTGGGGCGTCTCCTGGGGTGATGGGTCCTCAGGAGCCTGGTCATCAATCGGGGCCTCTACAGGCCTGAGAACACCGCCTTGCTGGACCTGCTCATCCGTTGGCGTTGTTGCAACATTTGCGGTATCCTCTTTGTGCTGTATCGCCCCGGCTAGAGGTGCGGCACGACATGGCGGACTCTTGGCCTGGCGCTCTTCCCGGCTCGCCACTAGCGCCGCGCTGGCAGAGTAGGGAGTGGCGGCAAGGTAAAGCAGCAGGGGCTCGAGGGGACGAGGCACCACCATCACCGGAGGGCTGGTAAGGTATCTCTTGAGGTCTTGAAATGCCAGGTCGGCCTCCGGGGTCCACTCGAACGGGCCCTTCTGCTTCATCAGCTTGAAGATCGGCAGGGCGCGCTCCCCCAGCTTGGAGATGAAGCGCCCTAGCAAGGTCATGCAGCCCGCAAGCTTCTGCAATTCCTTGAGGGTTTGTGGTGGGATCATGTCATCTATCGCCTTGACCTTCTCCAGGTTAGCCTGGATCCCGTTGTGAGACATGAGGAAGCCCAACAGCTTGCCGGAGGGGACACCGAACACGCACTTCTCTGGGTTAAGACGCAGGTCCACCTGGCGCAGGCTTGCAAAGGTCTCCTCCAGGTCATGAATCAGAGTCCTCGCCTCCCGAGATTTTACTACGATGTTGTCGACGTAGGCTTCAGCGTTTCTCCCGAGCTGCTGACCTAGGGCGATGTGCATCAGCCGTTGGAAGGTCGCTCCTGCATTGTGCAGCCCAAACGGCATGCAAGTGTAGCAATACACCCCTCATGGGGTCAGGAAAGCTGTCTTCTCCACATCCTCCACCATCATCTTGATCTGGTGGTAGCCTGAGAACGCGTCTAGGAGACACAGTAGGTCGCACTCGGCGGTGGAGTCGACAATCTGGTCGATGCGTGGAAGCGGAAACGGGTCTTGGGGACAGGCCTTGTTGAGGTTGGTGAGGTCGACACACATGCGCTCCTTCCTGCCTTTCTTTGGGACAAAGACGGGGTTCACCAACCACTCCGAGTACCGGACCTCGCGAATGACACCTACTGCCTCCAGCTTGCGGGTTTCCTGGACGATGAAGGACTTCTTCTCCGTGGACGGCCGCCTCGCCTTCTGCTTCACAGTGCGCACATTGGGGCACACCCTCAAGTGATGCTCGATCACCCTCCTCGGGACCCCTACCAGCTGCTTAGGTTCCCAGGCGAACACCTCCTTGTTCATGCACAGGAACTTCACCAACGCCTCCTCTTGATCTGGGTCGAGGTTGGCGCCTATGGTGAAGGTGGCTCCTAAGAGTCCATCTTCCTCGACCAGCACTTGCTTCATTTTGGCCCGATCTTGGGTGAACAACTGCTTCTTCTTTGCTGGCGTGGCCTCCTTAGCTCCGGGAATGGCCTCGCCGGCCGGGCGTGCTTCCGCAGTGGCCTTTAAGGCAAGCTTGAGCACCGCCAGATCCTCCTTGGATGTCTCCAACTACGATGAGGACGCCTTTGCTCCTGAGCATCTTCATGAGGTTATAAGCAGGGTGGGTGGCCGCCATGAACTAGGCCAATGTCGGGTACCCAAGGATGGCATTGTACGGGAGGCCGATGCGGGCGATGTCGAAGTCGATGAGCTCGGTGCGGTAGTTGTCACGAGTGCCAAAGGTCACAGGAAGGCGGATTTCCCCAGGGGGCTGGTGGAGCCACTGCCGACTCCGGAGAAGGGCTTGGTGGGACGGAGCCATTCATGCAGCACGTGAAGCAAGCCGAAAGCTTCCACAGAGAGCATGTTAAGGCCATCCCCACCATCGATGAGGGTCTGGGTGACGGCTACGTTGCAGGTGGTGGGCATGCAAAGCATTGGGAGCACGCCCGAGCTGGAAGTGGTGACAGGGTGATCCCTTGAGTCGAAGGTGAGGTCGGCCTTGGGAGCCGCACATCCTGGAGGGGTTGCTTTCTGCACGAAGGCGGCGTCGATCTGGGGGAAGAACTGCTTGGTGTGACGGTCTGAGGGAGGTGCTTGCGAGCCCCCGATGAGGGCTGCAACAGCGACAGCTCCAGTGCCAAAAAGCGCACGACGAAAAGGCCGTGCAGCTCTTCCCAAGAGGCCACAGAGGATTCTAGGAGGGTGAGCAGCCAGGCGCGCTGTGCGCCAGCGAGGGCCATGGGGAACCAGTTGGCCATAACCTTGTCATCGCCTCCAGCTTCCAAGACGCCCCTCTCATACGCTAGCAGGAAGGCCGATGGATCCGCCGCGCCTTCGTAGCGCGGTGGCATCTCCGGCTTGGACTTGGGCGACAACTGCACCATCACAAGGCGGTGGTAAAAGCTCGGAGCCCCATGGCACTGTCGACGGTGTCCGTTGACCCAGTCGGAGGAGCGACACCGGCCACGGGGACAGGACGGGGAGGTGGTGCTGGCGGAGAGTTGAACTTCAGCACACTCCCTACCTGGCGCGCCAAATGTCGGATTGTGGGTTCCGGCAAAATCCTTGAGGTTCGAACTTCGGGGTGCAGATGAAGATCTCTCTCCCCATAGCTCACGCTCTCACCGCAATCTCAAAGCTCAGCTTGCCGAACCTGAATAACAAGGGACACAAGAGTTTATACTGGTTCGGGTCACCGATGTGGTGTAATACCCTACTCCAGTGTGGTGTGGTGGATTGCCTAGTAGGCTTGGATGAACAAGTACAAGGGAAGAACTACCTCCTGAGGAGAGGTCTTCTTGAGCTTGGTGAGCTTGTGTGTGTGAGGATGGTCCGTATGATTCTTCTCTGGTCCCATCCCCCTCCTATGGGGGTGGCTAGTCCTATTTATAGAGGCCCGGGTCCTCTTCCCAAATGTTAGGCGGGAAGGGATCCCACAATGGCCAATTTGAAGGGGGACAGCTAGTACAATCTATCCTGACAAAAGGTGGTCCACATCGGCCAAAGGCTCTGGTGGTGACGCCGTCATGGGCTCTGTGATGACCTCCGTCCTACCGTCCTACCGGTCTTGGTATCGTTGCACCAATATGGAAACCTTTTCCTGACGCCTCAGGACTCCTTGCCTGCGCCTTCTCCTTTAGCATAGAAGAGGAAACCAGTACTCTACGCCCGCTGGCGCCCGCCTGGGCATTGGTCGTCATGGCTCACGTCACGGGAACCTCACGAGGTGCCCCTCGCCTTGATCTCTCCGCTCCTCGCGAGCCAGCCTAGTGAGGCTGCCTAGAGGAGGTCTTGTGTCACCCGCCTCGTGAGGGTCTTGAGTGTTTGCTGGTGAAGATGGGCCGTACAGGGCCGCAAGTGGAGCCACGCCATGGGCCGCAGGCGGGCAAGTCTGGGGACCCCTGTTCCCAGAACGCCGACAAACCAATTGACATAGTGCCAATTGCCAGTTGTTGTTTTCTGCATGTTTATTACATCACAGAAAATCAATATCATACAGAGTACAAATTCAACAAAACTTCATGGCGATTTTTTATGGACTAGAAGACACCTATTGGGCCCTGGCTGCGCCTGGGGGGGGATACTCCGAGGAGAGCACAACCCACCAGGGCGCGCCAGGAGGCCCAGACGTACCCTGGTGGGTTGTGCCCACCTCGGGTGCTCCTCGGACCGCCTCTTTGCTCTATAAATACCCCAATATTCCCAAAACCCTAGGGAAGTCGACGAAATAGTGATCCAGCCGCCGCAGAGTCCAGAACCGCCAGATCCAATCTAGGCACCATCTCGGGTGGGGTTCACCACCTCCATTGGCGCCTCTTCGATGATGCATGAGTATTTCTTTGTAGACCTTCGGGTCCGTAGTTAGTAGCTTGGTGGCTTCATCTCTCTCGCTGAATTCTCAATACAATGGTCTCTTAGAGATCCATATGATGTAACTCTTTTTGCGGTGTGTTTGTTAGGATCTGATGAACTTTGAGTTTATGATCAGTTTTATCTTTTTATATCCATGAAAGTATTTGAGTTTCTTTGATCTCTTTTATGCATGATATCTTATAGCCTCGTATTTCTTCTCCGATATTTGGGTATTGTTTGGCCAACTTGATCTATTTATCTTGCAATGGGAAGAGGTGCTTTGTACTGGGCTCGATCTTACGGTGCTTGATCCCAGTGACAGAAGGGGAACCAACACGTATGTATCATTTCTACTAAGGATAAAACAATGGGGTGTATTTCTACATAGATAGATCTTGTCTACATCATGTCATTGTTCTTATTGCATTACCCCATTTCTCTATGATCTTAATACATTAGAAGCATACTAGACAGCGGTCGATGTGTGGAGTAATAGTAGTAGATGCAGGCAGGAGTCGGTCTACTAATCTTGGACGTGATGCCTATATAATGATCATTGCCTGGATATCGTCATGATTATTTGAAGTTCTATCAATTGCCCAACAATAATTTGTTCACCCACCGTTTGCACCTTTCTCGAGAGAAGCCACTAGTGAAACCGATGGCCCCCGAATCTCTTTGTCATATTATTTGCCTTTGCGATCTACTTTTCCTTTGCATTTATTTTCGGATCTAGTAAACTAAAAATACAAAAAATACTTCCATGCACTTTATTTTATTTGCGATATATTTATTCAATCTATTACAACTTTCCCCCGTCACGCACCAATTTCTGGCACCGTTACCCGAAAGGGATTGTCAACCCCTTTAACACGTCGGGTCACGAGGTGTTGTTATTTGTGTGCAGGGGCTATTTTCGTTGTGTTGCTCAGTTCTCCTACTGGTTCGATAACCTTGGTCTCGTCAATGAGGGAAATACCTACCATCGCTGTGCTGCATCATCCCTTTCTTTTTGGGGAAATACCGATGTAGTCCTAGCAGACATCAAAAGCAATTTCTCGCACCGTTGCCGGGGAGGATCAAGTCAAGATAGCCTCCTGTCAACTAGCCATTTCTGGGGCCGTTGCCGGGGAGTATCTTCAACATATACAAGGTTCCTAATCACAATCTCATCTCCTTGCAATTTACATTATTTTCCATTTGCCTCTAGTTTTCCTCTCCCCCACTTCACAAAATTTGCCATTTTATCCGCCTCTCTTTTTCATTCGCCATTTTTTGCCGGATCTGTTTTTGAGTGCAATCTTGTTGTGTAGTTATCATGACTCAAGAGAACTCCAAGTTATGTGATTTCTCAAATACCAACAACAATGATTTTATTAGCACTCCGATTGCTCCTCCCGCCACTAGTGTGGAGTCTTGTGATATTAATACAGCTTTTCCGAATCTTGTTATGAAAGATCAATTTTCCGGTACTCCTAATTAGGATGCCGTGTCCTATCTTAATACCTTCATGGAATTATGCGATATGCAAAAGAAAAAAATGTGGACAATGATGTGCCGAAGATGAAATTATTTCCGTTTTCTTTGTGTGATTCTGCAAAAAATTGGTTCTCCTCTTTGCCTTGCAATAGTATCGATTCTTGGTATAAGTGCAAAGATGCTTTTTAAAAGTGCTAGTTATTGACTAGAGGGGAGGGGGTGAATAGGCAATTTTCATGAAAGTCTTCAAAACGCGAGGGCTTGAAGACAAATAGTAGAAATGAACCTATAGATATGCAGCGGAAGGTAGACTACACTAGACAAGCCATAGTCAAGTAAGCAATGAAGTGAAAGCACGAAGACTATCAGCAGCTATGTAGTATGGATCAAGATGGAAGACAGTATGAAGCCAAACAGTAAACAGTCTTCACATAGTGAAGACAATCAGATCATACAAGCATGCAATGACTTCACGAAGACAAACTGTAAAGTAAAGGGAAGTGGAGGATAGAACCAGGTGCTTGGTGAAGATAAGGATTTGGTAGACCAGTTCAAGTTGTTTTGACAACTATACGTGTGGTTAGGGAGGCTGAGATTTAACTCAGAAGACTGCATCTTCACCTTATTCCCCTTGAGCTAAGGACACCCTGTCCTTGCCCAATCACTCTGGTAAGTCTTCAAGGTATACTTCCAAACCTTCACAGACTTTGTTAACCGGTGATCCACAATGGCTCTTGGATGCTCAGAACGCGACTCCTATCTGGCTGGAGGATTCATAGTCCTCAAGTGTAACAAGTCTTCAGATCACGCGGACAGAAAGACTTCATTGATGCCTAACACTCTTTGGCTCTCGGTGTTTTGGGATTTGCCCTCGCAAGGATCTTTCTCTCAAATGCTTCAGAGGTGGGTTGCTCTCAAACGACAAAAGTCGTGCACTAACTCTGAGTAGCCACCAATTTATGGTGTAGGGTGTGGGCTATTTATAGCCAGGAGGCAACCCTACCTGATTTGTCCGAAATGATGCTGGGTCACTAAGGAACTGACACGTGTCCAACGGTAAGATTTCAAACACACGCGACAGCTTGACTTGGGCTACAAGTAAAGATGACTCATCCAGCTCTGGATAAGCTTTGCTCTCATTGTCTTCGCTCGAATACATAGGATTTTGGTTGAGCATCACTTCAGTCACTCTGAATTTGTTCACTTGGACCCCACTTAACAGTACGGTGGTTCCTATGACTCAACAAAGAAGAAAAGGAAACTACAAAACAACTATGTCTTTGCACTCCATAGTCTTCTCATGTCATAATCTTCACTGTGAATATCTTCACAAACCACCATTGTCTTCAATATCTTCACACATTTTAGGGGTCATCTCTGGTAGGTAAACCGAATCAATAAGGGACTACTACCTGTGTTATCCTACAATTCTCACAAACACATTAGTCCCTCAACCAAGTTTGTCGTCAATACTCCAAAACCAACTAGGGGTGGCACTAGATGCACTTACAATCTCCCCCTTTTTGGTGATTGGTGACAAACTAGTTGAAGTTTTCAACGGGGATTAAAGTATGTGAAAGTTAAGGATTAAGGCATTGTCTTCATAAGTAGCAAAAGGCTCCCCCTTAAGATCTGCATATAAGTAGTTTGCTTTTGTATGCAAATGCACATGGCAGGTTTTACTTTGTGGAGATCCTCTTCAACTTACGAAGACAATTCATCATGCATATATAGGGATAGCAAAGATAATGACATGCATAATGAGAAATGGGCGTCTACAGAATGACTTCATGCGGAATTTAGCATCGCATCACAAAGTAGCAGCAAAAGTAGCAGACGGCCATCAAGTTTAAGTGTTACAACTCAAAAGCCAAATTGTTTCAAAAAACAAGAGTTGTAAAGACTCAGCAAAAATAATGCAACCACCCATATGGACCCACCTGAATACTATCAACTCATGTGCTTCTCCCCCTTTTGTCAGTAATGACAAAAAGGTTTGAAGACACAGAGTATCTACTCGTTCCCAGAAGGAGTAGATGAAGGAGCAGGGTCGACGTTGGAGTTTGGTGGTGCAGACAGGCCTGATGCAGAATCATGATGCAGGTCCGATAAAGTCGGTGAAGTGGCGTCATCTTCTTCATCGACGACTCTCGCAACAACAGTTGCAGTCGAAGATGAATATTCAGAATCTTCAATGGAGGGAGTGTGACGCCAACTTGCATTTTGAGGAGGCCTGGAGTCAAACTAGAATCTCTCTATGAAGCCATCTTCACGAAGATCTTCTTCAGGGCAGAGCGTTGTGAGGCTCTTCCAGGACCGCCTGCAGGCTTCATGTGCAACAAACGAGTTCTTGGTGGCCATGTTGCGAATGCGATTGACATCCACCAAGAGACTCTGCATCGGACGCTTTAGCCAGTCATGATGCCTATCCTGCTTTTGATGTAAAGCCACCAGAAGCTCACGGTCGTTGAGGACACGAGGATGCTTCTGAGGCCTTTGAGCTATTGTGCTGGCAGTGGCTTCAGTATTGGCACGGTGTGGCACTCTCATGTTTCCAGCAAGAGGATAAGCATGTGTTGCAGCATTGGGCACAAGAATTCCTTCAATTGGCTACGTAAAGCTTTAAAATTCAGTATTCTGAAGATGAAGTGGCTTCTTGGCAGGCTCGGGGTAGATGGCTTCAATAGACATATCAACATCAGGTAGAAAAACGACATGGTTGCACGCTGAAGGCTAATAGTCAATGGTGGAATGAAGCTTAATCAAGTGGATCACCCATGGAGCATAGAATTTCAGTCCAAACAGATCAATCCTAGAAGCTGCAAGTTGTCTAATGAAGAAATCCTGAGTATTGAATCTGATGCCATTGATGATGTAAAATACCAAAGTCTTCATAGTGACTTAAAGTTTAGCTTTAGAAGAATATCCTTTGATAGGACAAAGAGTACGCCTCAAAATATGTTACACTGTGCGTGGCAAGTACTCAAGGTCCATGACAAAGAATTTTGTTGGATATTCAGCGTCTTGTGGCAATGGCTTCATCATGCTAAGCATTTGGCTCATGTTTGGCTCTGGCTTCTGGAAAAAACTCTGCAGCTCATTCAGATGAAGCTGACAACCAGGTTCGTATAACTCACCTAGAGTGGGCACGGAAGTAGGCTCGATGATATCTTGAGGTTTGGCTTCGTGATGTACATCAGTGTCATCCACTCAAGGACCCAAGTCTCCAGATCCCTGTTGTAGCCTCGAATATGGAGAGTGGCATAGAACTAAAGCAGAAGCTCTTCACTCCAATCTTCCTTGTCAGTCACAAAGGGTAGAAGTACAACATCCCTAAAGTAGTCAAGAGCTTCCTCAAGACATGGCAGCCCAGCCATAGCATCACAGTCCAGATGCTTGTGTGGATAAATTTGGTCTTGGTTGTAGAGAACGCACGAGTAATAGCTTCACTGCTGATGGCTCCAAAACCTATCTGAGGAGATCTTAGGTTTCGTGTAAGGGTTCTTGGCGCAGTCAAAGAAAGTATTGTGCTCTCTG
The DNA here is from genome assembly GCF_018294505.1 of Triticum aestivum. Taxonomy (NCBI): domain Eukaryota; kingdom Viridiplantae; phylum Streptophyta; class Magnoliopsida; order Poales; family Poaceae; genus Triticum; species Triticum aestivum. The sequence continues at coordinate 437,113,032 of NC_057810.1, read as the reverse complement.
AAGCTCTGCACGCTGAAAGAACCATGTGTTGTAGCAGCACTAGGAAGCCTTGGCAGTCTAGGCTTGGGCTTCTAAACTTGAGGCCTCTTCTCCAGATGATAGTCATATTGTGTCCCGGGAGCAGTGGGTGGAACCATATAGGCGATTTGACTGTAATAAGCTGCCCACCACGATTGAATGCTTGCTCAATGGTGTGTGGCCTTGGGGGAGGCACAACATCACTGGAGCTAATTGGTGGCACAATGGTGTCAGTGGCAGCATTGTCTTTAGGCTCCACATTATCATCAGCCATGACTGTGTCATTGGATTTACTAGCATTGTTGGTGGCAGCCTCATTGTTCTCAACCTCCATCTGTTCAATAACTGGAGGGTCTGGCACAGTCACATTCTCTTCAACCAGATCACTTGCGAGGGTGTGGCTTCTCTTTCTTCTCCTTTATCATCTTCTTTGTCTTCATCGGCTTATGCAGCCGGAGCGTCTTCAGCCACTTTGGCTTCAGACTCAAAGGCAGACACAGTAGGGGTGGCTTCAGGAAACACTTCACGTGCTACTAAGCTGTGTTGCACTTCCCCTTCTGGAATGCTTGACATGGTGACCTGTGGCGTGGGCCCTTTGTGAAGCCTGCGAAACGTGGGCGACACCTTTGGAGAGGGAGTGGTCTGTTCCATGTAGTTGTTGTCATCAAGCACCGGAGTGCTGACTTCAGGTGGTGGTGTTCTTGGTGTCTCATCTTGCAGAGGGGTTTCTTATTGTTGTCGCTCTGCCCATAAGTCATCTTGAGCAATTGGCGTCAATGGACGACCAATGCTAATGAGTTCACTGCTCGTGAGAGCAGGCGATGATACTGACTGGGGCTGGAGCCGAGAAAGGACTACATCATCATGCACTTTGTCTTCATGACCATTGTCTTCAGCTACGTTGGGGTAAATAGGTGGAACTTCTTCACTTTCTGGAGCCTCTATGGAAGCAGGCTCATGGATCACTAGGAGACGATATTGGTTGGTGGTGGCAGGGAGAGCAACTGAAATGGCTTCAACGACGAGGGGCTCTGGGGCAGTAGCACGCTCTTTCTTTGAAGACTTTGAAGCCTTTCTCTTCAATTTCTTCTTGAGGGAGCACCATCAAAGGTGTCTTTGTGCTTCCTCTTCTTGGCTTCGGCTTCAGCTTGCCATCTCTTCTTTAGCTCAGAAGCTGCTGAGGGAACCTTTGGCCTCGAGCCAGTCATACTAGCAAGGAAGACAATGTGAGGTTCTTCCTACCTTGGAGCTTCGGATTGGGACACAACAGACTTCTTCTTTTGCTTGGTGGCCATCCTGGGGTCGATGCCAGGGTGCCCAAGAGCCTTTCTCCTTTCATCTTCATTGTGGTCTTGGACACATTTCTGTGCATAATACTTCATGCGCTCGCGTGAGCCTTTGGCTTCTTGTGGAATTCATCCTTGAGATCATGCAGCATCTGCTTGAAGATTTGCACATCAGCCACATGGAGCTTGGCCATGTTCTACTTGAAATGCGCCTTCTCATGATCAATCTTGTTCTTGAGCTTGATGATTTTCTAAGCCAAGGCCAATTCATTAGCAACGGCTCCATGAAACGTGACGCTTATCTCCACGGGCAGCTGTAGGTCATCAATACTGATGCTCTGGTCATCAAACCATTTATCGATGAAGTTGTTCAAAATATCAACATCAAAGACGGGTAGATCATTGAAGATCGCTGCCTGTTGCTTACTCTTGATCAGCATCTCAAGAGCTTCATCACCGAGATCTTCATCACTGGACAGATCAATGGTGTCTTCCTCGTTGCGCAGAACGGTAGCAGGAGTCAGTTCATGCCTAGAAATCTTCATGGGATTCTTGGTCTTCTTGGTCCTCTTGGAGACACGAGACAAATCTCCAGATTGCACACATGGTTCAGGAGGTGCAGTCTTCAACGACTTCACAATCGAAGCTTTTCGTGTGGCAGAGGGCTTCAAAGCTTTTGACTTCTTCTTCTTATGCTTTGGTGGTGTTGGCGCATCTTCAGAGTACGCGTCATCAGCAGAGTGCTCCACTATGGCCCTCTAAGCAGCAATATGGGAGAGGAGCCCATCGAAGCTGTTAAAGTGGCCGATGCCATCGGGATTAGCTTCACGTGTGCCATCCGGCCTTGGAGAAGATGGACCAGGGTTGAAGTTGAGTCCAAGATCCCTCTTGTTCTTTGCTGCTAACTCCTTTGCAAACTAATAGTTGCGCTTGAAGAGATTGTCATCACGACACCATAACAGGGATGATGGGTCGGCATTTGCTAGCTGCAGTCCTCGAACCATGCAACGATAGAAACCTTGAGCAATAGCTTCACGCTTCGACTTGGGTTGCAGATTCCTGTATAGAATATCACCCCACGGGCGCTTGATGGCATTATTATCAGCATATTCATCAGTGATGAAGTTATACTTGAACCACTGTTCTGCCCATTATCTTCGAATCCATTGGATTCGGGTCTTGCGCTGACTTTAGTTCTCCTCGGGATCAGTCTTGTAGAGTTCATGCAGATCTAGAGGCAGATCTAGAGCTATATTGCCATGTCGCTGCCTGCCCCCCTTCCTTGCTGATTTCTCAGTGGCCATGATATTCAGACAGATTGGCTTCAGAACAGCGAAAGGCTTCCTTTTACTTGTCAGGCAAGAATTGGCTTCAGGGGAGCGAATATGATGCTTTTGGAATTCTGCAAATGAATGCAGACTATGAGAACCAAGGGATTCTCCCACGGACATGTACCTGTGATAGCATTAGAGATGCGAGTGAAGGGGAAGAGGTCCTATGCATTCTCAGAAGATTTTGAAGTTAAATCAGTTTGAAGACATTGACCTCATAGTGCGAAGACATTCACTTATTTGAATTGAGTTGGTTCCAAATTTGTACGAATCCATGAATAAGTACAAGTGAGGAATCTAACTAGTTATGAAGCATAAGTGAACATACTTTGCAAGATATGAGATTTAGAAAGACACATGTCCAGATTTGGAAGTGTGCAAACCACTTTTGGTTGAAGCGGATGGATTTGACAGATCAAAAAGACTGTAAAAAGTGAGATTTAATTACCACTGACAAACTGCTAGATGAGGCAGAAAAGGAGACCGAGTAGTCTAATCTCCCGCGCCCTAACTTGGCGGCAGAAGACACCTACGGCGGCGGCGGAGACGATGAGGTCTGTTGCCAGCGTGACGACGATGTCAAAGATGTCGTGGCAGCTAAGCACTTCGTCTCTGGCATCGACGTGAGCTAGCAGAGGCGCTAGGGTTTGAGCGAGGTGGTGAGGTGGGAGAAAAGATAATGACCGCGCTGTCAGCGTCCTGGGAATGGGGGTCCCCATACTTGCCTTCCTGCGGCCCACGGCGTGGCTTCACTAGCAGCCCCGTACGGCCCATCTTCACCAGCAAACACTCAAGACCCTCGTGAGGGGCCAAGCCTCGCGAGGCGGACAACGCAAGACCTCCTCAGGGGCTGCCTCACCAGGCTGGCTCGCGAGGGGCAGAGAGATCAAGGCAAGGGGAACCTCGCAAGGTTCCCATAATGCAAGCCATGACGACCAAGGCCAGGCGGGCGCTAATGCGCACAGTATCCTCGTTTCCTCTTTGGTGCTAAATAGGCAAGTGCAGGTGAGGAGTCTCGAGGAATCAAGCAAAGGTTTCCATATCGGTGCAACGAGACCAAGACCAGCCATACGATAGGATGGAGGTCGCCGTGGAGCCCAAGACGGCGTCACCACTAGAGCCTTTGGCAGGCGAACACCACCTTTAGTCAGGATAACTTGTACTGGTTGTCTACCTTCGAATTTGGTCGTTGTTGGATCCGTTCCCGCTCAATATTTGGGAAGAGGACCAAGGCCTCTATAAATATGACTAGCCACCACAGTAGGGAAAGACTCAACTAGAACTCAATTAGATCACCCTCAGCCACACAAATCCACCAAGCACAAGAACACCTCTCCTCACGAGGCTGTTCTTCCCTTGTACTGTTCATCATCAGCCCGAGAGGCACTCCACCACACAACACTAGAGTAGGGTGTTACACCACAACGGTGGCCCAAACCAGTATAAACCTTGTGTCTCTTGTGTTGCGAGTTTGTCGAGCTAGTCTTTGAGATCGCGGTGAGGATGAGGGCGTGATTAGGTAGAGGGAGATCTTAGTGCGCACCCCAGTGTTCGAACCTCAAGGGTTTTGCCGGAACCCGAAATCCGACATTTGGAGCGCCATGTAGGGGTGCGCCGAAGCTTTCCTTCCGCTGATCCGCGTGCCATCGCTTCATCGCATCCATGGCGGATGCTCGCCGAGCCCGCGCTGAGCGCCGAGCCGCCCTCGCCACCCGCGTCGCCCAGATAGCTCCTGTCGGTGGGCCACCCCGTCGTTCACCGTCACCCGCCGCAACCGTCCCGGAGGAAAACGAGCAGCAAGCGTCCTCGCTACACCCTCGGTGCGGCAGGACGGCCGCACCGCCACTCCGTTGCTTACCCCGGCCAGCTCGTCATCTCACGCTCGCCGCGCTCCCATGGACGCACAGGCCGTGCTTGGCATGGCACGCGAGCTCCTGCGCTACCGCCCCATTGATGTCCTCTTCGAGGACTGGCTGGACCGCATCGCCGAGCTCGTCAGCGCCACAGGGGGCTCCCCTACACCATCCCTCTCGCTGCCTTGCCCTCCGCCAGCTGTGGGCGGCGTCACTCATAGAGCGCTGATGACCCACAAGTGTAGGGGATCTATGGTAGTCCTTTCAATAAGTAAGAGTGTCAAACCCAACGAAGAGCAGAAGGGAATGATAAGCGGTTTTCAGTAAGGTTTTCTCTGCAAGCACTGAAATTGTAGGTAACAGATAGTTTTGTGATAAGATAAATTGTAACGAGTAACAAGCAATGAAAGTAAATAAAGTGCAACAAGGTGGCCCAATCCTTTTTGTAGCAAAGGATAAGCCCGGACAATTTCTTATAACGAGAAAAGAGCTCCCGAGGACACATGGGAATTATCGTCACACTACTAGGGAAAACCTTATACATAGAGGTATAGCAGTAGCGTTGGTCAAAGCACGGCGCTAGCGCTACTTTGTACTAGCACTTGTTGCAAAACCACGATACAACCATTGTTTTAGTAGTAGCGCGTCTTCACAGAAAAGCGCTACTACTAAAATTCCCTCACTAATGTCGGTAGGCTAGGAATAGTAGTAGCGGTTCTCCCAATAGCACGCTACAGCTAAAAACTTTGTAGCAGCCCGTTTATGCTGTAAAGCGCTACTGCTATGAAAAAGAAAATAAGTAGAAAAATAAGTAGAAAATTAAATGAAAATGAAAGAAATAGAAAAAGGAGAGATGAAAAAAGAAAATGTAAAGAAAACAAAAGAAAAAGAAAAAAACAGAAAGGTGACATCCGTTTTGGTAGAATCATTGCGGTCCAGATTCAGACGCGTTGGCGGAGCCATCCTGAAGAGGGTGACATCCGTTAGCATCTTGATAGACATATAGACAAGTGGAATCAACGGATAGAAATTGCAACATATAGTCTTCACAATAAACATTCGAACAAGGATGAACGAATGAATTCCAAAGTAAACATCACACGTCCATAAAGGTGAGAAACCACTTAAATAGAGATTGAAGAATGAAATAAACAAGGTACGACTGGAACAAATACGTGGTAAGGATTACCCAATCACAAACCAAATATCTGCGGGAAGAAATGCTAGAGCTACTTGAATCCCACCTATAAACTCCCGAAACTTTCTGGTTATGCAATCTGGTGTTGGGGATACAAGGGAAGCACAATATCTCACCCAAACTAACAATCCCTACATCCAGCTGTATCCATCCGTCAACACATAACCAAGAAACCTTCGGAAATCATGTACCTCAACCTTCGAAAAGCATCCGTTATACGAGTTATGGCAATACTCCCGAGCTCGCCCCAGTACTGGGTTATCGGGGTTATCTCACCAACAAATGCATAAAAGAGATTTTTGATGTCGGCAAAACTCAGGTATTCCAGAACTGCAACGATAAAATTGTGACGACAACACCTCGGAGCTCAACTCCCCGGGACACTGCCACAACCCCTAAATGTCAGGAGGCACCAAGAACAATGTTCTCGTCACAAAACCATCGAAATGATTCCAAGATACCCGCGTGATCCTAAAAAAAAATTTAGTGAAATTTTGAGAAGAGGATAGTCAAAACATCTACGTCAGGAGATCTCACCACAGCGACGAAGGGACTGAGGAGTAAAAAGAATCCTACTCTCCGATATATATAATCCTAAGACTCAAAACATTTTTGTTCTAGACTCAACATCGCCAGCAAACAATCAAGCAGGGGGCTCCTAAGTCGGGGATGGCTCTGATTACCAACTTGTAACACCCACGATGCTGCTATATCTCCCACGTGTCGAAGCACGACTTAGAGGCATAACCGCATAGTGGTTTTGTCGCAAGAAGGGTCATCTTCACACAATCCCATGTAATGAACAAGAATGGGATAAAGAGAGTTGGCTTACAATTGCCACTTCACACAATACATAATTTAAGATCATACATCATTCAAATACACTCATAGACCGGCTACGGTCAAGTTCAAATGAAAAGAAGACAACCCCAAATGCTAGATCCCCGATCGTCCCGACTGGGCACCTCTACTGATCATCTAGAAACGATACATAATAACGACCAAGGGCCTCATCAACTTCCCACTTCAACTCAGTTGCGCCATCTGCGCCAGTATCATCGGCACCTGCATCTGTTTTGGAAGAATCTGTGAGCCACGGGGACTCAGCAATCTCACACCCGCAAGATCAAGACTATTTAAGCTCATAGGTAGGCAAAGGGTAATACGGCGGAGCTGCGGAAAGCACTAAGCATATATGGTGGCTAACATACGCAAGTGAGAGCGAGAAGAGAAGCAACCCGGCGGTCGAGAAGCTAAAAGTGATCAAGAAGTGATCCTGAAACTACTTACGTCAAGCATAACACAAACCGTGTTCACTTCCCGGACTCCGCCGAGAAGAGACCATCATGGCTACACACATGGTTGATGCATTTTAAAGAGGTCAAGTGTCAAGTTATCTACAACCGAACATTAACAAATTCCCATCTGCCTCATAACCGTGGGCACGGCTTTCGAAAGATCATATACCCTGCAGGGGTGTCCCAACTCAGCCCATCACAAGCTCTCACGGTCAATGAAGGAATAGACCTTCTCCCGGGAAGACCCGATCAGTCTCGGAATCCCGGTTCGCAAAACATTTCGACAATGGTAAAACAAGACCAGCAAAGCCGCCCGAAGTGCCGACAAATCCCGATAGGAGCTGCACATATCTCGTTCTCAGGGCACACGGGATGAGCCAGACGTCGGGTTGGTATAGACCCTGGTTGCCCAGGCGACGCCGGACATCGCTCAGGTTGGACCAACACTCGAAGGAGCACTGGCCCGGGGGGGGGGGGGGGGGGGGTAAATAAAGATGACCCTTGGGCTCGCGAAAACCCAAGGGAAAAGGGCTTAGGTGGCAAATGGTAAAACAAAGTTTGGGCCTTGCTGGAGGAGTTTTATTCAAAGTGAACTGTTAAGGGGGTCCCATAAATCACCCAACCGTGTAAGGAAGGCAAAAATCAAGGAACATAACACCGGTATGACGGAAACTAGGGCGGAAAGAGTGGAACAAGTCACCAGGCATAAGGCCGAGCCTTCCACCCTTTACCAAGTATATAAGGTGCTTTAAATTAAACATGAGATATTGTGATATCCCAAAATAACCACGTTCCGACCTGGAACAACCTTCATCTTCACCTGTAGCTAACAATGCTATAAGAGGGGCTGAGCAAAAGTGGTGACATAGCCAGACAAAGGGTTTGCTAGGACAGGATGGTTAGAGGTTTAACATGGCAATAGGTAGGCATGGTAAACAATGGTAGGTAGGGCTAACATAGCGAAAGAGCGAGTACTAGCAAGCAAAGATAGAAATGATTTTGAAGGCTGGATCCTCATTAGCATACTCCACAGGTTCCTCGTGCACGTACTCGTCTCCCGGCTCTACCCAAAGCAATAACACAAGCAAGGAACCACAATAAATCACGGTGCAAATGCACAAGCAACATGATGCAAAACATGTCATGATATGCGAGATGTGATATGCAATGTATATGCGTGCTTCGGAAGGAAAGATGATGAACAAGTCATCAACTTGGCAAACCAAATATGCCTCTGGAAAGATGAGATGATTTCGGTTGAAATCGATATAAAGATCACCGGCAACGGATGCACGGTTTGCAAATGTCAAGCAAGACAAGTATGACACAAAGCTGCGTTTAACAGCGCGATGCTACTTAGCATGCAACAAGAAACTATGCTACAACACCCCAAAATAAAAACAAAGCATATGGCAATGATCTACAGGAGATGATTTACAAAAGAGGAACACTGAGATACGGCTAATTCACACCATAACAGGTTCAAACAAGCATCGAGAAAGTGCAAAAAATTATCAGGCTGGACATGGCATAAACAGCATCACGAAGTAATGTTCAGAGCAGGTTATCAACATGCTACAGGAACTTATAATAGCAAACTAAGGAATCGCATGAATCTACTCAAAGCATAGTTCAAAAGTCCCTTACTGACCATAAGCCAAAAAGGATCAGAAAATATGATGGCACCCACGTAAACATAGCAAGTTTTGTTAACAGATTTCAGCAAACAAAGCATGGCATTGAAATAATTATGAAGGCACCTTCACGAGCTCGATGCACTCACTACAGAGCATCTCATGATAAACTAAGCATACATCCATCAAGAAGACATGACATAGAAGCTATACATGGCAAGAAACAACATCATAGCATATCCGGATCAACTACAACAACCTCGGCCAAATTGAATAACATGTAAACAATCTGCCAGGAAACAATTTGAAGCAAAAGTAGAGCACGAAAATGACATGCTATACTACACCATAATTGTAATGGATGGATAGAGCAAAACCATGTTTTCAAAACACCCTTACTGAAGTATCTCAAATTATGCATGGATCTCTCTGTAGAAACATGTTTACATGGCAATAAAATTACAGCAGAACAGGAACTAAAAACAGCGTTAACGCGAAGCCTAGTTTGCATGCTTGTGCTAGTCACCACATTGATCACAAAAATACATGGTAAGCACCTCTGTAAAGAAGACATAGCCTAGTTCAAAACACATTTAGGGACCAAGTCCATAGGATGCACACATCAATCATGGCAAAAATAACAAAAGAGCTTGTGCTAATAAGAATCTGAAACTAACAATATGAAGCCCTCTTCCTACAGCATTTCGGGCATCAAGATGACCTCAAATGTAAATGATGCAATGGAATGAAATGATGTACTCTTTGATACGAACAATTTGACATATTACACGCACGAAACGGAGCTACGGGTGCGAAGATGTGATGCGATGAAAATGCAATGATTTTTAATAGCAGAAAAAGACAGTAAAAAAACAGGGGGGGAAGAGGTCAACCAGATCTGGATCGGATCGGATCTGGCCGGAGGAGGGAGATGGCCGGAGCTCGGGGCGTGGCCGGAGGGAGGAGAGGTCGGGGCGGCCGGAGGGGCGCGGCGAAGGCCGGCGACGGCGCCGGAGTCCGGCGAGGAGAGGCCGGCGACGCAGGGCGCGGGAGGCGGCCGCGGGAGCTCGCCGGCTTCCGGGACGGCGGCGGCGACGGGCGGAGAGATCCGGGCGGCCGGAGGCTGGCGCGGCCCGGCGGCGGCGGCGGGAGGCGACGCGCGGTGGTGGGGCAGAAGGCGCAGGGCGCGGCCAGGGAACGGGCGCAGGAGGGCCCGCGGCGGGCCTCACGGGCCGGCGGCGGGGGCTGGCGCGGCGGCGCCACGTGGCGAGCTCCGATTCACCGGGGCACGGCGGCGGACGCGTCCAGTCCGATCCAGACGTGTCCGGCTGCGGAGAGGGGGAATTTCGCTAGGGTTTCGTGCGGAAATTCGGAGGGGGAGGCATATTTATAGGTAGAGGGAGCTAGGAGTGTCCAAATGAGGTGTAGTTTTCGCCCACATGATCGTGATTGAACGACCGACAGCATGGAGGGGAGTTAGATGGGTTATTGGGCAGTTTTGGAGGGGTGTTGGGCTGCAACTTAAAAGAGGCCTTTGCGGGAGTGCGGTTAACCGTTGGAGTATCAAACGAGCTCCAAATGACCCGATACTTGACAGGTGGTCTACCGGTGCTATACCAGGGCCACTTGGCAAGGCTCGGTCCATTCCGAGAATGTTCAACACCCGCACACGAAAATAGACAAGAGGGGTGCGCCGGTGCATGTGGGAGTGTTGGATTGCGAAACGGACAACGGGGAAAATGCTCGGATGCATGAGATGAACACATTTGCAAATGAGATGCACGTGATGACATGATATGGTATGCATGACATGAATAAAATGCAAGAACAAAAGACAAAAACCCAACCACGGAGGGAATATCATATCATATAGCCGAAAATGGCAAGAGTTGGAGTTACAAAGATGGAAAGTTACATCCGGGGTGTTACAGGCGATCACTTGGCTTTGACACATAGGTCTTAGAACGTACTCTTTGCCTTCGATCTTGAAGCTATAGTAATTGGTACGTCCATTGTGGATGACACCTCGGTCAAATTTCCATGGCCGTCCAAGAAGGAGGTGGAAACGGTCATAGGAATGACATCACATTCCAAAATGTCTTCGTGTGCTCCGATCTTGAAAGAAACTTGTACTCTATGCTCGACTTGGATGGTATCGGTGTCGCTTAGCCATTGAACCTTGTATGGGTGCGGTTGCTTCTTCTTGGCCAATTGGAGTTTGGAGCATAGTTCTTCACTTGCTAAGTTATGGCAACTTCCTCCATCGATGATGACCTTGAGGACCTTCCATTGATGTCGGCCTTTGTGTGGAAGATATGGCATCTTTGGTCTTCATCTTGTTGATGGTGAAGAGTCAAGACCTTGGAGACAACAAGAGCGGGGCTCGAATATTCATCATAAAAGACATGATCATCTTCATCTCCATTGTTCACTTGCTGGTGCATGGCCACTTGCTCATGGGCTTCCATTTCTCCCTCACTCATGGAGTCATATGTTCCGTCGTCATTGAGGATCACGGTGCACTTGTTTATGCACTCGAAGGACTTCTGGCCTCGCCGCCGCATGTGAAGCATTTCAAGGAACTCGTCTTGATTGTCTCATCGGTTGGGGTAGATGATGATGAAGGTTTCGTCTTGAAGTTGCTTGAAGTAGGGGGATGACTTGAGGTTGTCATAGTTTTCTTGTAACTTGACTTGTCCCCGTTGCTTGTAGATGGCTTGGTTGAGGTAGAAGGTGTTGGAGCCGTTGATGATTGAGAGTTGGAGAAGCCATATGACTTGGATGAGAACTTGGCATATTTGAAGTCATCTTGCACTTGACGTTCCGCTTTGGTAGCTTGATGCACTAGCTTGATGAGGTTTGAGTATGGTTGGAAGTCGGCGATCTTCTTGATAGGCTGATTGAGTCCATTCAAGAAATGTGCCATAGTTTGCTCATCATCTTCCGTGACACTAGCTCATATCATGGCGATCTCCATTTCCTTGTAGTACTATTCAATGCTCTTGGTTCCTTGCTTGAGTAGTTGGAGTTTCTTGAAGAGGTCGCGGATGTAGTAGCTCGGCACAAAACATGCTCTCATGACATCCTTCATTTGTGCCCAAGTAGTGATGGGTGGTTCACCTCTTGCCACTCGGCGCTCAATGACTTGTTCCCACCAAATGAGGACATAGTCTTAGAACTCAAGGGATTCCATCGCGATCTTCTTCTCTTCTTCGTAGTTGTGCAAGCGGAAGATTTTGTCAACCTTCAATGCCCATGAGATGTACTCTTCGGGGTCATTGATTCCGGTGAACCTGCAAATGGTGAACTTTAGCTTGCCATATCGTTGATCTTCACTATGTTGGGGTCAGGGATGATGACACCCATGTCATTGAGGATTGACAATGTCATGTTTCTCTTGACGAGGAGGATTGTCATTCTCATGTTGCTCTTGTCTTGGAGGATTTCCATTGTCTTCATGCTCATGGAAAACTTGAGGTTCTTGTCAAGCTTGACGAGGGGCTTGATGAGGAGGTTGAGGAGCTTGTCTATGCACGTGTGCTTGGTAAATCCTCTCTTGAACTTCATCGCGAAGCGCTTCTTGGTGCTCACGGGCTTGTCGGCCTCGATTGGCTACGGCACGACTTGAATCTCGAAGGGCACGTTGCGCCTAAAGTGCTTGAGCTTCATGAAGTTGTTGTTCTTGACATTGTGCCTTGGCGTCTTGTGCATCTTGATGTTGTCGCTCTCGTTCCTCTTCTTCTCATTGTCGTTGGCATTGCCGTTCTTGTGCTTGCACGAATGTAGCTTGGTTTTGACGATGTCGATGCTCTTGAGAGTCGGAGTCGTGTAGAGGATTGCTGCTTGCTTGACGATCTTGACGCGCGGCACGACTAAGAGTGTTCGATGTCGGGGTACTTGAGCCGGAGATAGTGTCGTCGGAGTGTCGACTTGAGCGGCTCCTTCTTGAGTAGGACGAAGTGCTAGAAGAGCGGTTGACCAACAAGGCACGAATCTCATCCATTCTTGCGTCATTCTCATGCTTGTGTTCATCGAGCTTGTTGTCGAAGTATTCTCTTGTACGTTGCTCGGAGAGTCACAAGTCGGTGGCGAGGTTGTCGATGCGGTCGCTCATTGCTAGTTGCTCTTGATGCAATGCTCGTTGCGTACCAAATAGGTGTATCTTGTTGACGTACTTGTTCGGGTCGTCGTCTTGCTCAAGGTAGAGTGGGTTTGTAGAGGAACTTGGCCTATCCATGATATCAACCAAATGTACCTTGACCGATGTTGAAGATGGATCAATGATCACTCAATGTGTAACAAGGAAATAGCACAATTGGTACCAATTCTTGTCGGTTTCTCACACTTACACAAGTAAATCTTATAGTGGAGCTTGGTTAGGATGGTGGCACAAAATTTGATGCAATTGTAAGTGAGACTCAATAATGTTGGAAAAGATTCACAAATTTGCAAATCCAACAAGTAGACCAATAGCAAGGTAAAGTACACGGAAACACACACGCAAATAGATAAGATGGGGTCGTGCAACCAAGGGATGAGCCAAAATGTGGAGTTCATGAAAATGCTCTTGTTGCACAACACTAGAGAGACGCTAGCACGATTGCACAATAGGCGGATACGAACTTGTGCACAACCTACTAAGCAAAAATGCAACGACTTCTACTCAAGTATGTTATATGTATGGTATTCCGATGGTATGATCCAAGATGATTGAGTATGACAATCTTAATGTTGTATGATGTTATGGTTCTTGCTTATAAGCTCTTTGCTTATCTTTCCTTTTTGCTTAAAAGCTTGTTTGGCTCTTTGTTGTTTGAGCTCTTTTCTCACGCAATGCTTCACGAACCAAGATAGCAATTGAGTATATGCGATGCCAACTTTGTGACACAAGAGATGATACCAAGATATGCAACACGATGATATGGTATGTATGCTATGGGAAGTATGATCACTAATGTGCACAAGTCACGTTGCCGGCAATACTCAAAGGCTAGTCTCGATGAGTAAGCTAAGCAAAAGTGAGGCTATGGGGTTATCAATGCAAATGCAACAAAGTATGATGATATCACGATACCAAAGTGATACCAAGGTGAGGTTGATACCGATGTAACCGTTCATAGTAGTCCATGGCAAAGATGAGCGGTGGTGATGTTGATGTCGAACCGTACCTAAATAGCCAAAACACAATAGGACACGGAAACCACAACTCAAATTCTCAAAGCAAAACAGGACAAAATTGCCGGAGTTGGTAGCGGGAAAGGTATGTGGAAGTGGATGGTGGTATGGGGAAGTGTATGTGGGCACCGGGACAAAATTGGATGAAAGTTAGATGGAATTGGAGCAGTGGATGGAAGTGTTGCTGTCAGGGGCCGGATGTCCGAGCTATCGGGCCGGATGTCCGGCATCTGGATCCATGGACGAATTGATGAACACCGTGTGGAGAGGTTGAATCCAGGGAAAAATTCGGAAGATTTTGTGGAAGGAAATTGGGGAAAAGATGGGGGAAAGCAAGATCTACCTGCAACACATGAAATCTGCGGATCAAATCCAACAAAACTTCATCACAGCAACAAATCACACAAAAAATTGGGCTATTTTTTTGGGGCAATTTTCGATTTAGGAAGAAAATCAACAAAACTAGGCTAGAAAACAAAGAGAGGGGGCTCCGAAATTGTGATCAACGTGGCTCATGATACCAAGATGATGTAGGGTGGAACCCTAGACGGCCGATCTTTCATGAAAGGAGCAGATCCAAACTAAGAACACAAAGAACACGAGGGAAAAACGAGGGAAAATCACAAGAGGAACTCTCAAACCAGCAAGATATAGTCACACATATGCTAGATCCTCGAGACACGAGAGGAGATACAAGATCCAAAGTCAACAAAGGACGATACAAAGGGTAACCGGTTCTTCTCCGTGAGGAGGTCTTGAGGGGGGCACCCAAGAGGGGGTCTTGAATCCAACATGGATTGTCTTCGTAGAGGGGTCGCGGACTCTCTCGTGGAGCAGAACCGTATGGATGAGCAATGCTCTATCTCACATATGAGCTAAACCAATGCTAACCCTAGAAAGAGGTGGATGAGAGAGCATATATAGTCTAGGTGGGCGAAGGAGTACAAGGGCCTCAGACCTTTACTGTGTGCAGACAGATGGAGCCGGATATCCGGGCGACGGGCCGGATGTCCAGGGCTTCGGGAGGACCCGGATTTCCGGGCTGGGGGGCCGGATGTCCGGGCTGGCGCTACAGGTTTCTGTGCTCTCTGGACAAAGGGCACCAGATTTCCGGGCTTCTGGCCGGATGTCCGGGCCGGGCCGGATGTCCCGGCTGGGGCCGGATGTCCGGGGCCTGTAGGTGCTCGGCGGCTGGGATGTTGTTGTAGTGGATGTCTCCAGCGACCGGATGTCCGGGGCTGGGGCCGGATGTCCAGGCCCTAGAGCTGTCTTCTTCTCCTTCCGAGGGTTCTCTTCATCCGTGAACTTGGCGGCTTGTCCGTCTTCACGTGCATCCTCGGGAGGGTCCTCTTGACACCCGATCATGCATAGCATATCGGACTTAGGTAGTAGCCATGTCTCGAGTGGATCATATGTGATATCTCTAAGGAAGGAAGTCACATCGTTCTCGAGAGCTCTAGCTCGTGCTTGTGTCATAGGCCCTCTTGGCTCTTGATGAGACAATGGTAGGTCCATGGGGATGACCGTAGGATGCTCCGCATCAAAACGCCTGCGGCCTTGATTGATGTGTGGCGACTGACGGGACGTGGACGTCTCCGCTTCCCCACGCTGCTTCGGCAACTTCCTGATTTGACGAGTCCCTGGTGCATGTAGAAAAGCCATCATTACCTGCGATTGTGGGGTCGTCGGTTGGCCTCCTCCTACTATAAATGAGGAGGGGGGCGGAGGCCCCGTTTCCCATCTCTTCCTCCGTTCCGCTTGCTTCTTCTCCTTGCTCCACCATCTTGCGGTGACACCCATGGTGCCAACAAAGAGGTTCTCGGCCACGGAGAAGGGGAAAGCTCGCCAGGAGGGGCCCGGCTCTCCTTCGGCTAAGAGGGGGCATGGCTGCCCTCTCAAGCACGCCACGATCCCCGCTGTTGTTCCCCGTGGTCAAGGACGGATCTCTTCGGGGTCCGGCGCCGCTCCGGGCAGCCGAGGTGGCACTTCTCCGCTTGGTGGAAGTCGCTGGGGGCGTGGAGGTCCCGTCGTCGAGGGAAGGCATGCCGTGGTCGCTTGGCCTCCCCGGCCATGCTTTCACTCAGAGGAGGTGCTGCCGAAGTTCGTTGTGTGGTCGGAGAATCCAACCGGCACCTGGCTCGAGCTTCCGCGCTCCTTTGCCGGAGAGCTGGAGACTGGGGGCACCGGCAGTCTCTGGATGCAGGCGGACGGCTGCTGTAGCAAGGCCTCGTGGGTCGCGGTGGAGATCTCTGTCGCGGGCAATGTAGCCGTGGCCCGCTGCTGGCAGACGTTCGCCCACGCTCGCGGTCTGAGGAAGCGGTGCACCCTCCACCTCAAGTACAACGGTGTCGCGACCCTCTTCGTGAGGGTGTTTGGGGAAGACGGTCGCCGCGCCGGGTGTTGCCCTAAAGATAGCGACAGCGACGAAGTGCTCGACCTTGGTGACGGCCATGACGAGGACAAGGGTGAGCTTGCCCTCGGGGATGGCCGCGGCTCGTCCAGCAGCGGCGGTTTCTCCTCTGGTGAAATCTTTAGCAGCGGCGGCTACGACCAATCGCCCAGTCACCAGGCTCGCTTCGAGGATGGTGGCGGGTCGTCCCATCATCGCGCCCTGGCAAAGCGCGAGGAGGGCTCCGGCTGAGCTTGGGGAAGCATTGGGAGCTGGTACTCGGGAATAGTCGCGGGCGCAGGGGCCGCTTTTTCTTGTTTTTCCTTTCTTTTCTCCCTGCATCACAAGAAACAAGTATGGGGCCCCGCGGTGGCGTATGATGAACCGTAATGCTTTTCCTGCCTTTTGCTATGTTTATCACTTCACAGTTATGCTATGGCATCAGTGCTTTACGTAGGCATGTAAGGCTAACTCAGCTCGATATGTCTGAAGCAGTTTCCACCTCGTGAGGCATGCATCCCCCGGCACCTGATGAGACCTCCCTACTGCGAACTTGGGAGGCGTCAAGATACTGCAAAAATTTGTCAAGAAACCCTTATTTTACATTGCCCAGGACCCCCGGCGTGGCTATCATGGCCTGGCCCACCATGTCGCGGTACCTGTGTTGCACAGACTTAAAAAGAGGTGCACCGGTCGTGAGCTCGAACAAGGGTTCCTCGTGAAGACCAAGGGAAGCGCTAATATGTGCACCTGTTTCAGTCCCCTCGCGAGGCACGCAAGGGAGAGTGTCAGGCAAAACAAAAGAATCGAGGGAAGAAATAGAGAGAAAAGGGGATCGAACCAAGCTAGCGAGAAACACTAGAATTCAAATTTTCCATTAAAGAGAGGCAAGCCAACTAGAGAAAGCAAATGAACAACCTTGTCCGGCACCTAGTCTAGTCTTCTCACCAGCGCGGAGCTAAGTGCTGCCACTAGGACATGGGAGGGAGCCCACGAGGCCCGAGGGTGGCACTCCGGAGACTTCAGGGCATGTACAGCCCCACTCATTATTACGTGAGAGTGTCACGAGCGGAAACCTTCACAGGCACTGTGCCTTGCTTCATGGGTAGAACTTTTGGAGGTGCTGGATGTTCCAGGCGTTCTAGATGGGGATCCCGTCCTGCGTCTCCAGGTGCACGGTGCCAGGCCTGGAGACGCGGGCAATCCTAAACGGGCCCTCCCACATGGGCGAGAGCTTGTGCAGCCTTTCCATGGAGAGCGCCCGCCTCAGGACGAGATCACGCACCTCGAGCGTCCTGGAGCGGACATTGTGACAGTGGTACCATCGCAGCGCCTGCTGGTATCTTGCCGCCTGGAGCGAGGCTGCATGGGGGCATTCCTCCCCCAGCACAAGGTCCATCCCCTGCATGACGTCCTGCTGCGCCTGATCAAACTCCAGGACCCGCGCGGAGCGATGCCTGACCTCGTGACGAAGAACTGCTTCTGCTCCGTAGACAACCAAGAATGGGGTCTCGCCTGTTGGCTTGGTGGCAGTGGTGCAGATGGACCACAATATGGACTAGAGCCCGTCGTGCCAGCCCCTGCCGCAGGCCTCGAGCTTCTTCTTGAAGGTCCTGGTCTTGAGGCCCCTCAGGACCTCCGCGTTGGCGCGCTCGGCTTGGCCATTGCTCCTGGGGTGCGCCACCGAAGCGTAGCAGATCTGCGTTCCAAGGTTAGCACAATATGTCTTGAAGAGGTTGCTAGTGAACTGCGAGCCGTTGTCGGTGATGATGCGGTTAGGGACCCTGAACCGACTCACGAGGCCCTTGATGAACTTAACTGCCGACCCGGCTGGGATGGTGTGGACGGCTTCCACCTCTGCCCATTTTGGTGAACTTGTCGATGGCGAGGTAGAGGTAGCGGTAGCCCCCAGGTGCACGCGGGAATGGACCCAGGATGTCCAGCCCCCAGACCACGAATGGCCACGAGAGTGGGATAGTCTGGAGGCCCTGGGTTGGCTAGTGGATCTGCTTGGCATGGAATTGACAGGCCTCGCAGGACCTCACCAGCTCGGTCGCGTCATTGAGTGCAATTGGCCAGTAGAACCCGCTGCGGAACGCCTTGCCGACCAGGGTACGTGATGACGAGTGGTGACCACAGTCTCCGCCGTGTATGTCAGCTAGCAACTCGTTCGCTTGCTCCCTAGAGATGCATCGCAAAGAAACATCATTTAGTCGTCTTCTATATAGCTCACTATCCTGGATGCAGTATGTCGTAGCCTGTCGGGCCACGCGCTCCGCGTCCTCCTCTTTCTCCGGTAGCATCCCTCGTGCCAGGTACGCCTTGAACTCCTCGGTCCAGCACTTCTCTCGAGACTCGAGCGCAAGGAGCAAGACTGCCCCTGTGGTTGGGCCACAAGCGGGGCTCCCGAGGCTGGCGGTTGGGGGAGCTCCTCCCGAGGTGACGCCAGCCCCGCAGAGATGGAGGTGTTGCTGATGGCTTGAAAATCCGCTCCTCGAAGACGCCAAGCTCATGAGGCCTGCACTTGGATGCCCTTCTGGCGATGTCGTCGGCTTCCTTGTTCGTGCTGCGAGCCACGTGTCATAGCTCCAGGCCCAAGAACTGCTTCTCCATCTTGCACACCTCCGCGAAGTACGCCTACATTTGCTCATCCTTCGGCTTGTACACCTTGTTGGAGAAGTTGACGAGGAGCTGCGAATTGCCCTTGACGGTGAGACGTTTTACTCCCAAAGCCATGGCGGCCTTGAGGCCGGCGATCAACCCCTCATACTCCACGATGTTGTTGGAGACCTTCTCGCCCCGCTGAAGGCAGAGCTGCACGGCGTAGTAGACCTTGTCTTGGGTGGGCGAGATGAGCACGGCTCCAGCCCCCGCGCCCTGGCGTGCGAAGGCTTCGTCGAAGTACATGACCCAACCATATAGTGCCTCACTTCCCGGTGAGAGAGACAGGCTCCTGCCGTCTTAAGGTTCCGGGACGTCGGTCCATTCGGCCACAAAGTCGGCTAGGGTGGCCCCCTTGATGACCCTGGTTGTGCTGAACTCGAGCTGAAATGCCTGAAGTTCGATGTTCCACTCGGCGACTCTTCCCATGGCATTAGGGCTTCGGAGCACCCTCTCCAGGGGGTAAGCTGAGACGACTTTGATCGGGTGGCCTTGGAAGTAATGGCGCAGCTTGCGTGAGGCCACCATGAGTGCGAGCAGAAGCTTCTGTGGCATGGGGTATCGTGCCCTTGCATCCTGCAGTACCGTGCTGACGAAGTACACTGGGTTCTCGACGAGGGCGGGAGCGTTGATGGAGCCTGCGTCCGCCGGAGGTTGGGGCGTCTCCTGGGGTGATGGGTCCTCAGGAGCCTGGTCATCAATCGGGGCCTCTACAGGCCTGAGAACACCGCCTTGCTGGACCTGCTCATCCGTTGGCGTTGTTGCAACATTTGCCGTATCCTCTTTGTGATGTATCGCCCCGGCTAGAGGTGCGGCACGACACGGCGGACTCTTGGCCTGGCGCTCTTCCCGGCTCGCCACTAGCACCACGCTGGCAGAGTAGGGAGTGGCGGCAAGGTAAAGCAGCAGGGGCTCGAGGGGACGAGGCACCACCATCACCGGAGGGCTGGTAAGGTATCTCTTGAGGTCTTGAAACGCCAGGTCGGCCTCCGGGTTCCACTCGAACGGGCCCTTCTGCTTCATCAGCTTGAAGATCAGCAGGGCGCGCTCCCCCAGCTTGGAGATGAAGCGCCCTAGCGAGGTCACGCAGCCCGCAAGCTTCTGCATTTCCTTGAGGGTTTGTGGTGGGATCATGTCGTCTATCGCCTTGACCTTCTCCGGGTTAGCCTGGATCCCGTTGTGAGACATGAGGAAGCCCAGCAGCTTGCCGGAGGGGACACCGAACACGCACTTCTCTGGGTTAAGACGCAGGTCCACCTGGCGCAGGCTTGCAAAGGTCTCCTCCAGGTCATGAATCAGAGTCCTCGCCTCCCGAGATTTTACTACGCTGTCGTCGACGTAGGCTTCAGCGTTTCTCCCGAGCTGCTGACCTAGGGCGATGTGCATCAGCCGTTGGAAGGTCGCTCCTGCATTGTGCAGCCCAAACGGCATGCAAGTGTAGCAGTACACCCCTCATGGGGTCAGAAAGCTGTCTTCTCCACATCCTCCACCATCATCTTGATCTGGTGGTAGCCTGAGAATGCGTCAAGGAGACACAGTAGGTCGCACTCGGTGGTGGAGTCGACAATCTGGTCGATGCGTGGAAGCGGGAACGGGTCTTGGGGACAGGCCTTGTTGAGGTTGGTGAGGTCGACACACATGCGCTCCTTCCTGCCTTTCTTTGGGACAACGACGGGGTTCACCAACCACTCCGAGTACCGGACCTCGCGAATGACACCTACTGCCTCCAGCTTGCGGGTTTCCTGGACGATGAAGGACTTCTTCTCCGTGGACGGCCGCCTCGCCTTCTGCTTCACAGTGCGCACATTGGGGCACACCCTCAAGTGATGCTCGATCACCCTCCTCGGGACCCCTACCAGCTGCTTAGGTTCCCAGGCGAACACCTCCTTGTTCACACATAGGAACTTCACCAATGCCTCCTCTTGATCTGGGTCGAGGTTGGCGCCTATGGTGAAGGTGGCTCCTAAGAGTCCATCTTCCTCGACCAGCACTTGCTTCGTTTTGGCCCGATCTTGGGTGAACAACTGCTTCTTCTTTTGCTGGCGTGGCCTCCTTAGCTCCTGGAATGGCCTCGCCGGCCGGGCGTGCTTCCGCGGTGGCCTTTAAGGCAAGCTTGAGCGCCGCCAGAGCCTCCTTGGTGTCTCCAACTACGATGAGGACGCCTTTGCTCCTGAGCATCTTCATGAGGTTATAAGCAGGGTGGGTGGCCGCCATGAACTAGGCCAATGTCGGGTACCCAAGGATGGCATTGTACGGGAGGCCGATGCGGGCGATGTCGAAGTCGATGAGCTCGGTGCGGTAGTTGTCACGAGTGCCAAAGGTCACAGGAAGGCGGATTTCCCCAGGGGGCTGGTGGAGCCACTGCCGACTCTGGAGAAGGGCTTGGTGGGACGGAGCCATTCATGCGGCACGTGAAGCAAGCCGAAAGCTTCCATAGAGAGCATGTTAAGGCCAGCCCCACCATCGATGAGGGTCTGGGTGACGGCTACGTTGCAGGTGGTGGGCATGCAAAGCATTGGGAGCACGCCCGAGCTGGAAGTGGTGACAGGGTGATCCCTTGAGTCGAAGGTGAGGTCGGCCTTGGGCGCCGCCCATCCTGGAGGGGCTGCTTTCTGCACGGAGGCGGCGTCGATCTGGGGGAAGAACTGCTTCGTGTGACGGTCTGAGGGAGGTGCTTGCGAGCCCCCGATGAGGGCTGCAACAGCGACAGCACCGGTGCCAAAAAGCGCACGACGAAAAGGCCGTGCAGCTCTTCCCAAGAGGCCACAGAGGATTCTGGGAGGGTGAGCAGCCAGGCGCGCTATGCGCCAGCGAGGGCCATGGGGAACCAGTTGGCCATAACCTTGTCATCGCCTCCAGCTTCCAAGACGCCCCTCTCATACGCTAGCAGGAAGGCCGACTGATCCGCCGCGCCTTCGTAGCGCGGTGGCATCTCCGGCTTGGACTTGGGCGACAACGGCACCATCACAAGGCGGGGGTAAAAGCTCGGAGCCCCATGGCACCGTCGACGGTGTCCGTTGACCCAGTCGGAGGAGCGACACCGGCCACGGGGACAGGACGGGGAGGTGGTGCTGGCGGAGAGTTGAACTTCAGCGCACTCCCTACCTGGCGCGCCAAATGTCGGATTGTGGGTTCCGGCAAAATCCTTGAGGTTCGAACTTCGGGGTGCGGATGAAGATCTCTCTCCCCATAGCTCACGCTCTCACCGCAATCTCAAAGCTCAGCTTGCCGAACCTGAATAACAAGGGACACAAGAGTTTATACTGGTTCGGGTCACCGATGTGGTGTAATACCCTACTCCAGTGTGGTGTGGTGGATTGCCTAGTAGGCTTGGATGAACAAGTACAAGGGAAGAACTACCTCCTGAGGAGAGGTCTTCTTGAGCTTGGTGAGCTTGTGTGTGTGAGGATGGTCCATATGATTCTTCTCTGGTCCCATCCCCCTCCTATGGGGGTGGCTAGTCCTATTTATAGAGGCCCGGGTCCTCTTCCCAAATGTTAGGCGGGAAGGGATCCCACAATGGCCAATTTGAAGGGGGACAACTAGTACAATCTATCCTGACAAAAGGTGGTCCACATTGGCCAAAGGCTCTGGTGGTGACGCCATCATGGGCTCTGTGATGACCTCCGTCCTACCGTCCTACTGGTCTTGGTCTCGTTGCACCAATATGGAAACCTTTTCCTAACGCCTCAGGACTCCTTGCCTGCGCCTGCTCCTTTAGCATCGAAGAGGAAACCAGTACTCTACGCCCGCTGGCGCCCACCTGGACATTGGTCGTCATGGCTCACGTCACGGGAACCTCACGAGGTGCCCCTCGCCTTGATCTCTCCACTCCTCGCGAGCCAGCTTGGTGAGGCTGCCTAGAGGAGGTCTTGTGTCACTCGCCTCGTGAGGGTCTTGAGTGTTTGCTGGTGAAGATGGGCCGTACAGGGCCGCAAGTGGAGCCACGCCATGGGCCACAGGCGGGCAAGTCTGGGGACCCCTGTTCCCAGAACGCCGACAAACCAATTGACATAGTGCCAATTGCCAGTTGTTGTTTTCTGCATGTTTATTACATCACAGAAAATCAATATCATATAGAGTACAAATTCAACAAAACTTCATGGAGATTTTTTATGGACTAGAAGACACCTATTGGGCCCTGGCTGCGCCTAGGGGGGGGATACTCCGAGGAGAGCACAACCCACCAGGGCGCGCCAGGAGGCCCAGACGCGCCCTGGTGGGTTGTGCCCACCTCGGGTGCTCCTCGGACCGCCTCTTTGCTCTATAAATACCCCAATATTCCCAAAACCCTAGGGAAGTCGACGAAATAGTGCTCCAGCCGCCGCAGAGTCCAGAACCACCAGATCCAATCTAGGCACCATCTCGGGTGGGGTTCACCACCTCCATTGGCGCCTCTTCGATGATGCGTGAGTATTTCTTTGTAGACCTTCGGGTCCGTAGTTAGTAGCTTGGTGGCTTCATCTCTCTCGCTGAATTCTCAATACAATGGTCTCTTAGAGATCCATATGATGTAACTCTTTTTGCGGTGTGTTTGTTGGGATCTGATGAACTTTGAGTTTATGATCAGTTTTATCTTTTTATATCCATGAAAGTATTTGAGTTTCTTTGATCTCTTTTATGCATGATATCTTATAGCCTCGTATTTCTTCTCCGATATTTGGGTATTGTTTGGCCAACTTGATCTATTTATCTTGCAATGGGAAGAGGTGCTTTGTACTGGGTTCGATCTTACGGTGCTTGATCCCAGTGACAGAAGGGGAACCAACACGTATGTATCATTTCTACTAAGGATAAAACAATGGGGTCTATTTCTACATAGCTAGATCTTGTCTACATCATGTCATTGTTCTTATTGCATTACTCCATTTCTCTATGATCTTAATACATTAGAAGCATACTAGACAGCGGTCGATGTGTGGAGTAATAGTAGTAGATGCAGGCAGGAGTCGGTCTACTAATCTTGGACGTGATGCCTATATAATGATCATTGCCTGGATATCGTCATGATTATTTGAAGTTCTATCAATTGCCCAACAATAATTTGTTCACCCACCATTTGCACCTTTCTCGAGAGAAGCCACTAGTGAAACCGATGGCCCCCGAATCTCTTTGTCATATTATTTGCCTTTGTGATCTACTTTTCCTTTGCATTTATTTTCAGATCTAGTAAACTAAAAATACAAAAAAATACTTCCATGCACTTTATTTTATTTGCGATATATTTATTCAATCTATTATAACTTTCTCCCATCACGCACCAATTTCTGGCACCGTTACCCGAAAGGGATTGTCAACCCCTTTAACACGTCGGGTCACGAGGTGTTGTTATTTGTGTGCAGGGGCTATTTTCGTTGTGTTGCTCAGTTCTCCTAGTGGTTCGATAACCTTGGTCTCGTCAATGAGGGAAATACCTACCATCGTTGTGCTGCATCATCCCTTTCTTTTTGGGGAAATACCGATGTAGTCCTAGCAGACATCAAAAGGAATTTCTCGCACCGTTGCCGGGGAGGATCAAGTCAAGATAGCCTCCTGTCAACTAGCCATTTCTGGGGCCGTTGCCAGGGAGGATCTTCAACATATACAAGGTTCCTAATCACAATCTCATCTCCTTGCAATTTACATTATTTTCCATTTGCCTCTAGTTTTCCTCTCCCCCACTTCACAAAATTTGCCATTTTATTCGCCTCTCTTTTTCATTCGCCATTTTTTGCCGGATCTGTTTTTGAGTGCAATCTTGTTGTGTAGTTATCATGACTCAAGAGAACTCCAAGTTATGTGATTTCTCAAATACCAAGAACAATGATTTTATTAGCACTCCGATTGCTCCTCCCGCCACTAGTGTGGAGTCTTGTGATATTAATACAGCTTTGCCGAATCTTGTTATGAAAGATCAATTTTCCGGTACTCCTAATTAGGATGCCGTGTCCTATCTTAATACCTTCATGGAATTATGCGATATGCAAAAGAAAAAAATGTGGACAATGATGTGCCGAAGATGAAATTATTTCCATTTTCTTTGTGTGATTCTGCAAAAAATTGGTTCTCCTCTTTGCCTTGCAATAGTATCGATTCTTAGAATAAGTGCAAAGATGCTTTTTAAAAGTGCTAGTTATTGACTAGAGGGGAGGGGGTGAATAGGAAATTTTCATGAAAGTCTTCAAAGCACGAGGGCTTGAAGACAAATAGTAGAAATGAACCTATAGATATGCAGCGGAAGGTAGACTACACTAGACAAGCCATAGTCAAGTAAGCAATGAAGTGAAAGCACGAAGACTATCAGCAGCTAGGTAGTATGGATCAAGATGGAAGACAGTATGAAGCCTAACAGTAAACAGTCTTCACATAGTGAAGACAATCAGATCATACAAGCATGCAATGACTTCACGAAGACAAACTGTAAAGTAAAGGGAAGTGGAGGATGGAACCAGGTGCTTGGTGAAGATAAGGATTTGGTAGACCAGTTCAAGTTGTTGTGACAACTGTACGTGTGGTTAGGGAGGCTGAGATTTAACTCAGAAGACTGCATCTTCACCTTATTCCCCTTGAGCTAAGGACACCCTGTCCTCACCCAATCACTCTGGTAAGTCTTCAAGGTAGACTTCCAAACCTTCACAGACTTTGTTAACCGGTGATCCACAATGGCTCTTGGATGCTCAGAACGCGACACCTATCCGGCTGGAGGATTCACAGTCCTCAAGTGTAACAAGTCTTCAGATCACGCGGACAGAAAGACTTCATTGATGCCTAACACTCTTTGGCTCTGGGTGTTTTGGGATTTGCCCTCGCAAGGATCTTTCTCTCAAATGCTTCAGAGGTGGGTTGCTCTCAAACGACAAAAGCCGTGCACTAACTCTGAGTAGCCACCAATTTATGGTGTAGGGTGTGGGCTATTTATAGCCAGGAGGCAACCCTACCTGATTTATCCGAAATGATGCTGGGTCACTAAGGAACTGACACGTGTCCAACGGTAAGATTTCAAACACACGCGACAGCTTGACTTGGGCTACAAGTAAAGATGACTCATCCAGCTCTGGATAAGCTTTGCTCTCATTGTCTTCGCTCAAATACATAGGATTTTGGTTGAGCATCACTTCAGTCACTCTGAATTTGTTCACTTTAACCCCACTTAACAGTACGGTGGTTCCTATGACTCAACAAAGAAGAAAAGGAAACTACAAAACAACTATGTCTTCGCACTCCATAGTCTTCTCATGTCATAATCTTCACTGTGAATATCTTCACAAACCACCATTGTCTTCAATGTCTTCACACATTTTAGGGGTCATCTCTGGTAGGTAAACCGAATCAATAAGGGACTACTACCTGTGTTATCCTACAATTCTCACAAACACATTAGTCCCTCAACCAAGTTTGTCGTCAATACTCCAAAACCAACTAGGGGTGGCACTAGATGCACTTACAATCTCCCCCTTTTTGGTGATTGGTGACAAACTAGTTGAAGTTTTCAACGGGGATTAAAGTATGTGAAAGTTAAGGATTAAGGCATTGTCTTCATAAGTAGCAAAAGGCTCCCCCTTAAGATCTGCATATAAGTAGTTTGCTTTTGTATGCAAATGCACATGGCAGGTTTTACTTTGTGGAGATCCTCTTCAACTTACGAAGACAATTCATCATGCATATATAGGGATAACAAAGATAATGACATGCATAATGAGAAATGGGCGTCTACAGAATGACTTCATGCGGAATTTAGCATCGCATCACAAAGTAGCAGCAAAAGTAGCAGACGGCCATCAAGTTTAAGTGTTACAACTCAAAAGCCAAATTGTTTCAAAAAACAAGAGTTGTAAAGACTCAGCAAAAATAATGCAACCACCCATATGGACCCACCTGAATACTATCAACTCATGTGCTTCTCCCCCTTTTGTCAGTAATGACAAAAAGGTTTGAAGACACAGAGTATCTACTCGTTCCCAGCAGGAGTAGATGAAGGAGCAGGGTCGACGTTGGAGTTTGGTGGTGCAGACAGGCCTGATGCAGAATCATGATGCAGGTCCGATAAAGTCGGTGAAGTGGCGTCGTCTTCTTCATCAACGACTCTCGCAACAACAGTTGCAGTCGAAGATGAATATTCAGAATCTTCAATGGAGGGAGTGCGACGCCAACTTGCATTTTGAGGAGGCCTGGAGTCAAACTTGAATCTCTCTATGAAGCCATCTTCACGAAGATCTTCTTCAGGGCAGAGCATTGTGAGGCTCTTCCAGGACCGCCTGCAGGCTTCATGTGCAACAAACGAGTTCTTGGTGGCCATGTTGCGAATGCGATTGACATCCACCAAGAGACTCTGCATCGGACGCCTATCCTGCTTTTGATGTAAGGCCACCAGAAGCTCACGGTCGTTGAGGACACGAGGATGCTTCTGAGGCCTTTGAGCTATTGTGCTGGCAATGGCTTCAGTATTGGCACGGTGTGGCACTCTCATGTTTCCAGCAAGAGGATAAGCATGTGTTGCAGCATTGGGCACAAGAATTCCTTCAATTGGCTACGTAAAGCTTTAAAATTCAGCATTCTGAAGATGAAGTGGCTTCTTGGCAGGCTCGGGGTAGATGGCTTCAATAGACATATCAACATCAGGTAGAAAAACAACATGGTTGCACGCTGAAGGCTAATAGTCAATGGTGGAATGAAGCTTAATCAAGTGCATCACCCATGGAGCATAGAATTTCAGTCCAAACAGATCAATCCTAGAAGCTGCAAGTTGTCTAATGAAGAAATCCTGAGTATTGAATCTGATGCCATTGATGATGTAAAATACCAAAGTCTTCATAGTGACTTAAAGTTTAGCTTTAGAAGAATATCCTTTGATAGGACAAAGAGTACGCCTCAAAATATGTTACACTGTGCGTGGCAAGTACTCAAGGTCCTTGACAAAGAATTTTGTTGGATATTCAGCGTCTTGTGGCAATGGCTTCATCATGCTAAGCATTTGGCTCATGTTTGGCTCTGGCTTCTGGAAAAAACTCTGCAGCTCATTCTGATGAAGCTGACAACCAGGTTCGTATAACTCACCTAGAGTGGGCACGGCAGTATGCTCGATGATATCTTGAGGTTTGGCTTCGTGATGTACATCAGTGTCATCCACTCAAGGACCCAAGTCTCCGGATCCCTGTTGTAGCCTCGAATATGGAGAGTGGCATAGAACTAAAGCAGAAGCTCTTCATTCCAATCTTCCTTGTCAGTCACAAAGGGTAGAAGTACAACATCCCTAAAGTAGTCAAGAGCTTCCTCAAGACATGGCAGCCCAGCCATAGCATCACAGTCCAGATGCTTGTGCGGATAAATTTGGTCTTGGTTGTAGAGAACGCATGAGTAATAGCTTCACTGCTGATGGCTCCAAAACCTATCTGAGGAGATCTTAGGTTTCGTGTAAGGGTTCTTGGCGCAGTCAAAGAAAGTATTGTGCTCTCTGAAGATCTTCATGCTGAAAGAACCATGTGTTGTAGCAGCACTAGGAAGCCTTGGCAGTCTAGGCTTGGGCTTCTAAACTTGAGGCCTCTTCTCCAGATGATAGTCATATTGTGTCCCGGGAGCAGTGGGTGGAACCATATAGGCGATTTGACTGTAATAAGCTGCCCACCACGATTGAATGCTTGCTCAATGGTGTGTGGCCTTGGGGAGGCACAACATCACTGGAGCTAATTGGTGGCACAATGGTGTCAGTGGCAGCATTGTCTTTAGGCTCCACATTATCATCAGCCATGACTGTGTCATTGGATTCAGTGGCATTGTTGGTGGCAGCCTCATTGTTCTCAACCTCCATCTGTTCAATAACTGGAGGGTCTGGCACAGTCACATTCTCTTCAACCAGATCACTTGCGGGGTGTGGCTTCTCTTTCTTCTCCTTTATCATCTTCTTTGTCTTCATCGGCTTATGCAGCCAGAGCGTCTTCAGCCACTTTGGCTTCAGACTCAAAGGCAGACACAGTAGGGGTGGCTTCAGGAAACACTTCACGTCCTACTAAGCTGTGTTGCACTTCCCCTTCTGGAATGCTTGACATGGTGACCTGTGGCGTGGGCCCTTTGTGAAGCCTGGGAAACGTGGGCGACACCTTTGGAGAGGGAGTGGTCTGTTCCATGTAGTTGTTGTCATCAAGCACCGGAGTGCTGACTTCAGGTGGTGGTGTTCTTGGTGTCTCATCTTGCAGAGGGGTTTCTTATTGTCGTCGCTCTACCCATAAGTCATCTTGAGCAATTGGCGTCAATGGACGACCAATGCTAATGAGTTCACTGCTCGTGAGAGCAGGCGATGATACTGACTGGGGCTGGAGCCGAGAAAGGACTACATCATCATGCACGTTGTCTTCATGACCATTGTCTTCAGCTACGTTGGGGTCAACAGGTGGAACTTCTTCACTTTCTGGAGCCTCTATGGAAGCAGGCTCATGGATCACTAGGAGACGATATTGGTTGGTGGTGGCAGGGAGAGCAACTGAAATGGGTTCAACGACAAGGGGCTCTGGGCAGTAGCACGCTCTTTCTTTGAAGACTTTGAAGCCTTTGTCTTCAATTTCTTCTTGAGGGGGCACCATCAAAGGTGTCTTTGTGCCTCCTCTTCTTGGCTTCGGCTTCAGCTTGCCATCTCTTCTTTAGCTCAGAAGCTACTGAGGGAACCTTTGGCCTCGAGCCAGTCATACTAGCAAGGAAGACAATGTGAGGTTCTTCCTACCTTGGAGCTTCGGATTGGGACACAGCAGACTTCTTCTTTTGCTTGGTGGCCATCCTGGGGTCGATGCCAGGGTGCCCAAGAGCCTTTCTCCTTTCATCTTCATTGTGGTCTTGGACACATTTCTGCGCATAATACTTCATGCGCTCGCGTGAGCCTTTGGCTTCTTGTGGAATTCATCCTTGAGATCATGCAACATCTGCTTGAAGATTTGCACATCAGCCACATGGAGCTTGGCCATGTTCTACTTGAAATGCGCCTTCTCATGATCAATCTTGTTCTTGAGCTTGATGATTTTCTAAGCCAAGGCCAATTCATTAGCAACGGCTCCATGAAACATGACGCTTATCTCCACGGGCAGCTGTAGGTCATCAATACTGATGCTCTGGTCATCAAACCATTTATCGATGAAGTTGTTCAAAATATCAACATCAAAGACGGGTAGATCATTGAAGATCGCTGCCTCTTGCTTGCTCTTGATCAGCATCTCAAGAGCTTCATCACCGAGATCTTCATCACTGGACAGATCAATGGTGTCTTCCTCGTTGCGCAGAACGGCAGCAGGAGTCAGTTCATTCCTAGAAATCTTCATGGGATTCTTGGTCTTCTTGGTCCTCTTGGAGACACGAGACAAATCTTCAGACTGCACACATGTTTCAGGAGGTGCAGTCTTCAACGACTTCACAATCGAAGCTTTTCGTGTGGCAGAGGGCTTCAAAGCTTTTGACTTCTTCTTCTTATGCTTTGGTGGTGTTGGCGCATCTTCAGAGTACGCGTCATCAGCAGAGTGCTCCACTATGGCCCTCTAAGCAGCAATATGGGAGAGGAGCCCATCGAAGCTGTTAAAGTGGCCGATGCCATCGGGATTAGCTTCACGTGTGCCATCCGGCCTTGGAGAAGGTGGACCAGGGTTGAAGTTGAGTCCAAGATCCCTCTTGTTCTTTGCTGCTAACTCCTTTGCAAACTAATAGTTGCGCTTGAAGAGATTGTCATCACGACACCATAACAGAGATGATGGGTCGGCATTTGCTAGCTGCAGTCCTCGAACCATGCAACGATAGAAACCTTGAGCAATAGCTTCACGCTTCGACTTGGGTTGCAGATTCCTGTATAGAATATCACCCCACGGGCGCTTGATGGCATTCTTATCAGCATATTCATCAGTGACGAAGTTATACTTGAACCACTGTTCTGCCCATTATTTTCGAATCCATTGGATTCGGGTCTTGCGCTGATTTTAGTTCTCCTCGGGATCAGTCTTGTAGAGTTCATGCAGATCCAGAGGCAGATCTAGAGCTATATTGCCACGTCGCTGCCTGCCCCCCTTCCTTGCTGATTTCTCAGTGGCCATGATATTCAGACAGATTGGCTTCAGAACAGCGAAAGGCTTCCTTTTACTTGTCAGGCAAGAATTGGCTTCAGGGGAGCGAATATGATGCTGTAGGAATTCTGCAAATGAATGCAGACTATGAGAACCAAGGGATTCTCCCACGGACATGTACCTGTGATAGCATTAGAGATGCGAGTGAAGGGGAAGAGGTCCTATGCATTCTCAGAAGATTTTGAAGTTAAATCAGTTTGAAGACATTGACCTCATAGTGTGAAGACATTCACTTATATGAATTGAGTTGGTACCAAATTTGTACGAATCCATGAATAAGTACAAGTGAGGAATCTAACTAGTTATGAAGCATAAGTGAACATACTTTGCAAGATATGAGATTTAGAAAGACACATGTCCAGATTTGGAAGTGTGCAAACCACTTTTGGTTGAAGCGGATGGATTTGACAGATCAAAAGGACTGTAAAAAGTGAGATTTAATTACCACTGACAAACTGCTAGATGAGGCAGAAAAGGAGACCGAGTAGTCCAATCTCCCGCGCCCTAACTTGGCGGCAGAAGACACCTACGGCGGCGGCGGAGACGATGAGGTCTGCTGCCAGCGTGAGGACGACGTCAAAGATGTCGTGGCAGCTAAGCACTTCGTCTCTGGCATCGACGTGAGCTAGCAGAGGCGCTAGGGTTTGAGCGAGGTGGTGAGGTGGGAGAAAAGATAATGACCGCGCTGTCAGCGTCCTGGGAATGGGGGTCCCCATACTTGCCTTCCTGCAGCCCACGGCGTGGCTTCACTAGCAGCCCCGTACGGCCCATCTTCACCAGCAAACACTCAAGACCCTCGCGAGGGGCCAAGCCTCGCGAGGCGGACAACGCAAGACCTCCTCAGGGGCTGCCTCACCAGGCTGGCTCGCGAGGGGCAGAGAGATCAAGGCAAGGGGAACCTCGCAAGGTTCCCGTAATGCAAGCCATGACGACCAAGGCCAGGCGGGCGCTAATGCGCATAGTATCCTCGTTTCCTCTTTGGTGCTAAATAGGCAAGTGCAGGCGAGGAGTCTCGAGGAATCAAGCAAAGGTTTCCATATCGGTGCAACGAGACCAAGACCAGCCATACGATAGGATGGAGGTCGCCGTGGAGCCCAAGACGGCGTCACCACTAGAGCCTTTGGCAGGCGAACACCACCTTTAGTCAGGATAACTTGTACTGGTTGTCTCCCTTCGAATTTGGTCGTTGTTGGATCCGTTCCCGCTCAATATTTGGGAAGAGGACCAAGGCCTCTATAAATAGGACTAGCCACCACAGTAGGGAAAGACTCAACTAGAACTCATTTAGATCACCCTCAGCCACACAAATCCACCAAGCACAAGAACACCTCTCCTCACGAGGCCGTTCTTCCCTTGTACTGTTCATCATCAGCCCGAGGGGCACTCCACCACACAACACTAGAGTAGGGTGTTACACCACAACGGTGGCCCGAACCAGTATAAACCTTGTGTCTCTTGTGTTGCGAGTTTGTCGAGCTAGTCTTTGAGATCGCGGTGAGGATGAGGGCGTGAATAGGTAGAGGGAGATCTTAGTGCGCACCCCAGTGTTCGAACCTCAAGGGTTTTGCTGGAACCCGAAATCCGACATTTGGAGCGCCATGTAGGGGTGCGCCGAAGCTTTCCTTCCGCTGATCCGTGTGCCATCGCTTCATCGCATCCATGGCGGATGCTCGCCGAGCCCGCGCTGAGCGCCGAGCCGCCCTCGCCGCCCGCGTCGCCCAGACAGCTCTTGTCGGTGGGCCACCCCGTCGTTCACCGTCACCCGCCGCAACCGTCCAGGAGGAAAACGAGCAGCAAGCGTCCTCGCTGCACCCTCGGTGCGGCAGGACGGCCGCACCGCCACTCCGTTGCTTACCCCGGCCAGCTCGTCATCTCACGCTCGCCGCGCTCCCATGGACGCACAGGCCGTGCTTGGCATGGCACGCGAGCTCCTGCGCTACCGCCCCATTGATGTCCTCTTCGAGGACTGGCTGGACCGCATCGCCGAGCTCGTCAGTGCCACAGGGGGCTCCCCTACACCATCCCTCTCGCTGCCTCGCCCTCCGCCAGCTATGGGCAGCGTCACTCATAGAGCGCTGATGACCCACAAGTGTAGGGGATCTATGGTAGTCCTTTCGATAAGTAAGAATGTCAAACCCAACGAGGAGCAGAAGGGAATGATAAGCGGTTTTTAGTAAGGTTTTCTCTGCAAGCACTGAAATTGTAGGTAACAGATAGTTTTGTGATAAGATAAATTGTAACGAGTAACAAGCAATGAAAGTAAATAAAGTGCAGCAAGGTGGCCCAATCCTTTTTGTAGCAAAGGATAAGCCCGGACAATTTCTTATAACGAGAAAAGAGCTCCCGAGGACACATGGGAATTATCGTCACACTACTAGGGAAAACCTTATACACAAAGGTATAGCAGTAGCGTTGGTCAAAGCACGGCGCTAGCGCTACTTAGTACTAGCGCTTGTTGCAAAACCACGATACAACCATTGTTTTAGTAGTAGCGCATCTTCACAGAAAAGCGCTACTACTAAAATTCCCTCACTAATGTCGGTAGGCTAGGAATAGTAGTAGCGGTTCTCCCAGAAGCACGCTACTGCTAAAAACTTTGTAGCAGCGCGTTTATGCTATAAAGCGCTACTGCTATGAAAAATAAAATAAATAGAAAAATAAGTAGAAAAGTAAATGAAAATGAAAGAAATAGAAAAAGGAGAGATGAAAAAAGAAAATGTAAAGAAAACAAAAGAAAAAGAAAAAAAAACAGAAAGGAATAGATGTAGCGCGTTTCTCTAGAACACGCTATAGCTATCTTAGCTATAGCGCATTTCGGCAAAATGCGCTACCGCTAGTTTGACTCAAATCCCAGCAGCCTGGGCTCAAAATTTCGCTAAGTCCTTCCCCCTCCCTCTCTACTCCCCCCGTCCCCCAACTGCTCCATTGCCGCCATCGCCCTGCCGCCTTCGACCACACCGCCACCTCCCGAGGCCGCTTTCAACCACACCGCCGCCGCCCGCCGCCTTCGACCACATCGCCGCCGCCCGAGGCCGCCCTTGACCTCACAACCGCCGCCCAAGGCCATCGTCGACCTCACCATCGCCTCCCTCGAGCTCACCGCCGCCGCCCTCGACCTTACCGCCGCCGCCCGAGCCAGAGCCTGTCCTCGCCACCGACCGTAAGGCTCTGCCTCTCCTGTCCGCTACCCTCCTCTCTCTCTCTACTAGGGCAATTCATATATATGTTGATACTGTGTTGATGTTCATATGAACCCTAGGTGTTCATATGAATCATAGATTTTTTTAGGGCAGTAGGCATTCTATAGCATTTAGGAAAAATGACTAGCAATTTTTTTAGGAAATTAGCTAGGGCAATTTTTATGAAAATGCCTAAACAGTAATTCCATTTAGCTTTAAACTAATAGACGGTATATAAATAATAGTAGCATTTAGATTTAAATTAACAGAGGCTATAAACCAAAAACACTTAGCTATAAAAATATATTTGGACTACGGGCCTGAATTTGTTCCAAATTTCATTCAAATGAAATTTGAATTATTTGGGCTATGGACCTGAATATTTTTGAAGAAATTGGGTGTAGGTACTAAGGTGTTGGTGTGGAAATTTTGGTGAAGTCAGAAGGGTTAGAGAAAATGGAGTTCATAGACTTTTAGCTTTAGACAAAAACAAAAGTATTTAGCTATAAATAAAAAATAGTAGCTCTGGCATTTAGCTATAAACAAAAAACAGAATTGTTTTTATTTTCAAAAACTTGGTCAAACTAATTGTTCCTATGTAAACAAAAAACAAGATTGTTTTTATATGATATATGTCATTGATGTTCATTTGCATATTCCATTATTGTTGATTATATCTTTTCATTGAAGTGGCCAGGTTATATGCAAATTCCTCAATAGTGTTTGCTCATGTTATATCTTTTCATTGAAGTGGCTCGATTGTGCCCAAGTGGATTTGTTGTTTCGAGGGAATGAAGCTGAGTGGCCTATGTTTTGCCGGAATGTTGATTCATTTCTGTTCCGGCAAATTTTGGGTTCTCGATTTGTCCACTTTTTAGAAAAGGTCATGCCGAAATTTTCCGTGAATTTCGGCATGACTTGTGCTACAAACTAGGACATACCGAGTGCCCGGGATTTGCCGCACCAGGAAGGAGTCAACGTTCCTGCAAACCAATAGGCCTTTTTATGTCATTATTCATTTTATTAGGTCTAGAATTAACTGACCAGATTTAATCATAGGAAACATGGCTAGCCTCTCAGCGTCTCGACATGAAGCCTTTCACTAAGCTCGAGGACTATCTCCCTGACATGGATGGATGTCACAACATGGTGGAGTGATTGTCGATATATGACAATGTGTCCGTTTAGTCCATACTTTCTGTATGACAAAACTTTGAGTTATGCACGGTGAAACTTTATTTGTGATGTAATTAAACCGTCCTCCTCCTCAACTAGCGAAAATCACTCTAGTTAGGGCATTTTGGGTACGATGAACTTTGTTATTTATGCTTATGATATGTTGTTTCTATTTTTGCCAAGTCTGTCTCTTTGTGTTGCTCAACTATATATGTTGCATATCATTGACTCATGTGACGATGCAGGTGCATAGATCATAGATGGCGAAGAAGTGCTATGCCAGGAGTATATATACGATGAGTTGCCGGAGTGTCAGGGCCAGGTGTACCGGTTTCCGGTTTCCGAGCGACAGGTA
The DNA here is from genome assembly GCF_018294505.1 of Triticum aestivum. NCBI lineage: Eukaryota > Viridiplantae > Streptophyta > Magnoliopsida > Poales > Poaceae > Triticum > Triticum aestivum. The sequence goes on along the minus strand of NC_057810.1, from coordinate 437,077,411 downwards.
GTAGTTAGTTTAGGTTCACGCTAATGCGAGAGAGGGATACGAACTCATGTACTCAAAGTGATAGCTCTTCTCGCGTATATCATTGTTTAGATGGATACAATGTATTTGCAAGTAATCGAGACTTGTATCGCTATTTTCGAGATGATGACGATAGAACACTTTGTGTTGGATGATGATTATGATGATGACATGATTTGATGAGACCAATTGTATGTATATGCTATGATTACATTTGTATGTGTATGATATGCTAAAGATTATTGTATAAAGCCTATTCAAATACAAAACAAATATGGAGGGAAAAATACTAATAAACCTAGTAGAACCGAGGGGGGAAATTTAGCACTAGCGTCGCCTTACCAGTAGCGCTTCCTTGTAAACAGCGCTGCAGATAATATCAGCAGCGCCCTTTTCTAAAGAGCGCCACATCTATTCATGTATAGCAGTAGCATGGGACGACAGGCGCTACTGCTATACGTTAGCTTTAGCACCTTATTAGTTGCGTCGGTCCCTGCGCTACTGATAGGCCTAAAGCCCGCGCTGCTGCTAGGCTTTTCCCTAGTAGTGTCAAGCTAGTTTTCATCACACTCATATGATTCGCGTTCGGTACTTTGATAATTTGATATGTGGGTGGGCCGGTGCTTGGGTACTGCCCTTACTTGGACAAGCATCCCACTTATGATTAACCCCCATTGCAAGCATCCGCAACTACAAAAGAAGTATTAAGGTAAACCTAACCACATCATTAAACATATGGATCCAAATCAGCCCCTAACGAAGCAATGCATAAACTAGGGTTTAAGCTTCTGTCACTCTAGCAACCCATCATCTACTTATTACTTCAAGATGCCTTCCTCTAGGGCCAAATAATGGTGAAGTGTCATGTAGTCGACATTCACATAACACCACTAGAGGAAAAGACAACATACATCTCATCAAAATATCGAACGAATACCAAATTCACATGACTACTAATAGCAAGACTTCACCCAGGTCCTCAGGAACAAACGTAACTAATCACAAAGCATATTCATGTTCATAATCAGAGGAGTAATAATATGCATTAAGGATCTTAACATATGATCTTCCACCAAGTAAACCAATTAGCATCAACTACAAAGAGTAATCAACACTACTAGCAACCCACAGGTACCAATTTGTGGTTTGGATACAAGATTGGATACAAGAGATGAACTAGGGTTTTGAGAGGAGATGGTGCTGGTGAAGATGTTGATGGAGATTGATCCACTCCCAATGAGAGGATCATTGGTGATGACGATGATGATGATTTCCCCCTCTCGGAGGGAAGTGTCCCCAACAGAACAGCTCTGCCGGAGCTCTAGATTGGTTCCGCCAAGGTTCCGCCTCGTGACGGCGGAGTTTCGTCCCGTAAGCTTGCCCACCATTTTTTCCAGGGTAAAAGCCTTGATATAGCAGAAGATGGGTACCAGGAGGCCACCAGGGGGCCCAGGAGACAAGGGGGCGCGCCCAGTAGGGGTGGGCGCGCCCCCACCCTCCTGGCCAGGGTGTGGGCCCCCTGAGGTATTTCTTTCACTCAATCAGTCTTATAAATTCCAAAAAAAAGTTCCGTGGAGTTTCAGGATTTTTGGAGCAGTGCAGAATAGGTTTCCAATGTTTGCTCCTTTTCCAGCCAAAATTCCAGCTGCCGGCATTCCCCCTCTTCATGGTAAACCTTGTAAAATAAGAGAGAATAGCCATAAGTATTGAGATATAATGTGTAATAACAGCCAATAATGCAATAAATATTGATATAAAAGCATGATGCAAAATGGACGTATCAACTCCCCCAAGCTTAGACCTTGCTTGTCCTCAAGCGGAAGCCGAAATCGAAAAATATGTCCACATGTTTAGAGATAGAGGTGTCGATAAAAATAAAATACGGACATGAGGGCATCATGATCATTCTTATAACAGCAACATAAATAGAGTTTATCACATGATTTCTTATGCTCAAGTAACAATTAATTCACAATGTCAAGTATGGTTCAGAAACTTCATTGGAAGCTAACAAACTATAATCTCAGTCATTAAAGCAATTGCAATTTATCATAACATGAGAAAGAGTCGAGAATAGAGCTTTTCAGCAAGTCCACATACTCAACTATCATGTAGTCTTGTACAATTGCTAACACTCACGCAATACTTGTGGTTATGGAGTTTCAGCCGGACACTGAGAAAGATAGGGGCTTATTGTCTTGCCTCCCAACGTATTCACCTTTGGGTGATGTCAACAATAACAATTCATGCTAACTTACATCCAATTGGATATATATATCAAGATCTTTCAAACACGAGGAGCTTGCCAAAGGATAAAATAAAAGGGAAAGGTGAAGATCACCTTGACTCAAGCATAATGTAAAAACATAAAGTAAAATATAGGCCCTTCGCAGAGGGAAACAGAGGTTGTCATGTGCTTTTAGGGTTGGATGCACAAAATCTTAATGCAAAAGAATGTCACTTTATATTGCCCCTTGTATGTGGACCTTCATTATCCAGTCCGTCACTTTTATTGCTTCCACAACAAGATCGTATAAAGCTTATTTTCTCTGCACTAATAAGTCATACATATTTAGATAGCAATTTTTATTGCCTGCAACATGACAACTTACTTGAAGGATCTTACTCAATCCATAGGTAGGTATGGTGGACTCTCATGGCAAAACTGGGTTTAAGGATATTTGGAAGCACAAGTAGTATCTCTACTTAGTGCAAGAAATTTGGCTAGCATGAAGGGGAAAGTAAAGCTCAACATGTTTGCAAGGTCAATGACAATATACTTTAACTGAGATGTGAGAAAACATAAACCATTACGTTGTCTTCCTTGTCCAATGTCAACTCTTTTTGCATGTCATACTCAATGAACGCTTCACAGCCATAAAAGATGTCCAAGATAATATATTTGTATGTGAACCTCTCTTTCCTTATTACTTCCTATTAATTGCTACGATGACCAAAACTAAGTTTATCAACTCTCAACAACTTTTATGCCTCATACTTTCTATGTGTGAAGTCATCACTAACCATAAGATCAATATGAACTCTTTTATTCTTTCTACTTTCTCAAGATCATAGCAACATAGCAAAGCCCTTGACTCAACACTAATCTTTATTCTAGATAGCTCACGGACTCGATTACATAAAGAGATCACAAAGCAAAACTCAAAACTACTTGATATCAAAACTTCAATCTACTAGATCAAGATACTACTAAAAGGATCAAACTGAATAAAACGGTAAAGATAGGAGTGTGATGGTGATATGATACCGAGGCACCTCCCCAATGCTTGGCAGTTGCCAAGGGGAGTGCCCATACCCAAGTGATTATGTCCTCAGAGGTGGTGAAGTTGGAGTTGTTGATTATGTAGGCTTGTCGTCCATCTTCCAAGGCATAGGCTCACCATCATAGAAGGATGATCGAGTCTTCGGGATCCTCAAATATGTAGCCAAACTCATCCTCTTGAATCTATATTCATACTCACAGTTCTGGTTTTGCATGTCATAGATCTGGGCTTGGAGGTGCTCGATTTTCTCTTGAAGCTTGAAGATGGTATCCCCAATGACTTTGGCCTCTAGCTTCTGTTTGTTGGCGAACTCCGTGATCATCATCTTGTTGGAGTTGAGTCCATGCTCCACCATCCCTTGGCACTTGAAAACTTGCTGCTCCACGGCTTCGAGCTTTGTCTCCACGCTTCCGGTACGCCTTGGTCCCTCCACATCGCGGATGTGCAGCACCCCCTCACGCATCTCAATGGTTTGAGGTTGTTGCGGCACCTCTGTGAGATAGGGGTTGATAACCCTCTCGAAAAACTTGTCTGTGGGAGCGCTTGGAGACACCATGATGCTCTAGATCTGAAACAGAAACAGCTCGAAATGAAAACAGAGGATATTTGCGTGATACGGTGGTCAAAACCTTCGGGAGTTTATATAATGAATTTTTATCGACCAAAATACGTAACGTGCAAGAAAACGGAGTCCGGGAGGCACACGAGGTGTCCACAAGACAGGGGGGCGCGCCCAGTAAGGGTGGGCGCGCCCTCCACCCTCGTGGAGGCCTCATGTCCTTCCCGCACTACTTCTTTCTTCCTAAAATTCTTAAATATTCCAAAACTGATAAAACTTGCCATTGGAGTTGTTTTGGAGTCGGTTTACTTACCGTACCACATACCTATTCCTTTTTGGAGTCTGGAACGTTCTGCAAACTGTCCCTTATGTATTCCTCCGGGGTTACGGTTTCAATAATATTAGTTTCAACATTGATAGGATTACCTGAGATATAATGTTTAATTCTTTGACCGTTCACCACCCTCGGACTTGTGCCTTCGAAGTTGTTGATTTTTATGGCACCAAAACGATAGACCTCCTCGATAACATAAGGACCTTCCCATTTAGAGAGAAGTTTTCCTGCAAAAAATCTTAAATGAGAGTTGAATAATAACACATAATCACCTATGTTAAACTCACGTTTTTGTATCCTTTTGTCATGCGAGCGTTTGACTTTTTCTTTGAATAGCTTGGCATTCTCATAGGCTTGGGTTCTCCATTCATCAAGTGAGCTAATATCAAACAGCCTCTTCTCACCGGCAAGTTTGAAGTCATAGTTGATCTCTTTAATAACCCAATATGCTTTATGTTTAAGTTCAAGAGGTAAATGACATGCTTTTCCATAAACCATCTTATATGGAGACATACCCATAGGATTTTTGTATGCAGTTCTGTAGGCCCATAATGCATCATCAAGTTTTTTGGACCAATTCTTTCTAGATCCATTGACAGTCTTTTGCAAAATTAATTTGAGCTCTCTATTGCTCAACTCTACTTGACCACTAGACTGCGGATGATAAGGAGATGCGATTCTATTATTAACATCATACTTAGCAAGCATCTTACGGAAAGCACCATGAATAAAATGTGAACCACCATCAGTCATAAGATATCTAGGGACTCCAAACCTCAGAAAAATAACTTCTTTAAGCATTTTAATAGAAGTTTTATGATCAGCACTACTAGTTGGAATAGCTTCTACCCACTTAGTAACGTAATCAACAACAACTAAAATATGTGTGTAACCATTAAAGGCAGGAAAGGGTCCATTATAATCAAAGTCCCAAACATCGAACAGTTCAATAACAAGAGAATAATTCATAGGCATTTCTTGATGTCTACTAATATTACCAATTCTTTGACATTCATCACAAGATAAGACAAACTTACGAGCATCTTTGAAGAGAGTAGGCCAATAAAAACCAGATTGCAGTACCTTGTGTGCAGTTCTATCTCCAGCGTGGTGTCCTCCATAGGATTCAGAGTGACACTTGCGTAGGATCTGTTCCTATTCATGCTCAGGTACACAGCGTCTAATAACACCATCTACTCCTTCTTTATAAAGGTGTGGGTCATCCCAGAAGTAATGTCTTAAATCATAGAAGAACTTTTTCTTTTGCTGGTACGTGAAACTAGGTGGTATAAATTTAGCAACAATATAATTAGCATAATCAGCATACCAAGGAGCAGTACGAGAAGCTTTAACGACCGCTAATTGTTCATCAGGAAAGCTATCATCAATAGGTAGTGGGTCATCAAGAGCATTCTCTAACCTAGACAAGTTGTCTGCAACGGGGTTCTCAGCTCCGCTTCTATCAATAATATGCAAATCAAATTCTTGGAGCAAGAGAACCCATCTAATGAGTCTAGGCTTAGCATCTTTCTTTTCCATAAGATATTTAATAGCATCATGAACAGTGTGAATAGTAACTTTGGAATCAACAATATAAGGTCTAAACTTATCAAATGCAAACACAACTGCTAAGAATTCTTTTTCAGTAGTAGCATAATTTCTTTGGGTAGTATCAAGAGTATTACTAGCATACTGAATAACATTCAATTTCTTATCAACTCTTTGCCCTAACAACACCTACATCATAATCACTAGAATCACACATAATTTCAAAAGGTAAATTCCACTCAGGTGGTTGAACAATAGGTGCAGTGATCAAAGCTTTCTTAAGTATTTCAAATGCTTCTACACGGTCATCATCAAAGACAAAAGGAATATCTTTTTGCAATAAATTAGTCAGAGGCCTAGAGATTTTAGAAAAGTCCTTAATGAACCTCCTATAAAAACCGGCATGACCAAGGAAACTACCTTTTATGTCCTTGGGACATGGCATCTTTTCAATAGCATCTACTTTCGCTTTATCAACTTCAATACCTCTCTCGGAGATCTTGTGCCCCAAAACAATGCCTTCATTAACCATAAAGCGACACTTTTCCCAATTCAAGACGAGACTAGTGTCTTCGCATCTCTACAAAACTCGATCAAGGTTACTCAAGCAATCATCAAAAGAGGATCCATAAACGGAGAAATCATCCATGAACACCTCACAAATCTTTTCACGAAAGTCGGAGAATATAGCCATCATACATCTTTGAAAGGTAGCAGGTGCATTACATAAACCAAAAGGCATACGTCTATAAGGAAAAGTATCGAAAGCGCAGGTAAAGGTAGTTTTCGATTGATTCTTAGCTAACACAGGTATTTGAGGGAAACTAAAATAACCATCTAGAAAGCAGAAATGAGTGTGTTTGGATAGTATTTCTAGAATTTGATCAATAAAAGGTAAAGCGTAATGATCTTTCTTAGTAGCTTTATTTAATTTATAGAAATCAATTACCATCCTATAACCTATAATAATTATTTGCGAGATCAATTCATCTTTATCATTAGGAACAACGGTAATACCTCCCTTTTCAGGAACACAATGGACAGGGCTTACCCATTCACTGGTTGAGGATCTCTAACTGGTTTAGCATCGGCCTCCAAATTAATTTTGTGTTGGCATAACATGGGACTAATGCCCTTAAGATCATCTAGAGTATATTCAATAGCAGCTCGGTGCTTCTTCAGAGTTTTCAATAATCTTTCTTCTTCTTGCTCTGAAAAGTTAGCACTAATAATAACATGATATATTTTCTTTTCATCAAGATAAGCATACTTAAGATTATCAGGTAATGGTTTGAGTTCAAACACGGGATCACCCTTGGGTGGAGGGGGATCCCCAAGAATTTCAATGGGAAGGTTGTGTTTCAGCATGGGTTCCTGTTTAAGGAACACTTCATTTATTTCCCTTCTTTCCTTCATAAACATATCATTTTCATGGTCTAGCAAATATTGTTCTAACGGATCAGTAGGAGGTACAACAATGGAAGCAAGACCAATAATCTCATCCTTACTAGATGATTCTCTATCACGAGGTTGTCTACGAAACTTAGCAAAATTAAACTCATGAGACATACCCTCTAAGCCAATTGTAACAGTATCTTCACAATCAATCTTAGCATTAACAGTGTTTAAGAAGGTTCTACCAAAAATAATGGGACAAAAGTCATCTTGTGGGGAACCAAGAACAAGAAAATCAGCAGGATATTTAACCTTCCCACACAAGACTTCAACATCTCTAACTATCCCAACTGGTTTAATGGTATCCCTGTTAGCAAGCTTAATAGTGACATCTATACCTTCCAGCTCAACGGGTGCAATGTCGTTGTAACGCCCCGAGACCGACGCTTCAGAAGACTTCCATATTTTCGTGATCAACCGTGTGTTTCATTTATGCTTGCTCTTTTATTCTTGCATTGCATCATGTCATCATGCATCATGTCATTAATCTTTGCATCTCAACTCAACTAAATAAATTGCATAGATCTTTTGATCTATTTAAATCGAGGGAATTTACATGGTCATTTCTCTTTACAACATATAAAAGTCTCTCAATATTGTTAGGGGGCTATATTAAATATTCCACTAATTTGGAAATCACCATAACACACTTGCAAATTATCCCAATGCCTTTGTTATCTTAATTCTTGGTCTCCAACCTTGCCATATATTCTTTCATCATATTCCGGAGCTCCACCAAAAATCCGAACATTTTTGGACCTTCCCAACCCTCACTTCTTATTCAAATCATTTGAATTTAAATCAAATGAGTTTGAATTTAAATCTTTCAACCATGGCCTTTCTATTTTTCTTGGATCAAGCTCAATTTTGTGAGTCCGGGAAAATTATCTGCCTGCCCAAAATCTCTCTCTACCTTCCGTTCTTCTTCTTTTTCTTCTTTGACATTTTTCTATTTTTTTTGGAAAAAGAAGAAGAAGGAGAGCAGCCACAGCTCGGCCTTCTCCCAGCAGTTGGCCCAAGGCCCAGCCGCAGCCTAACTAACCCAACCCTCTCCTCTCGATCCCTCGCTCTCTCCCTCGTTTCCCTCCTTGCGCCGCCACACGCACGAGAACAGTTCCCACTCCCCTCCTCATCGCCCTCGCACCCCTCGCCCGTGGCCTCTCGCCTCCTCTGCTCACAGCTGCCTTGGCTGCAAGCACCAGCAGCTCCCCTCGCACCCCTTCACTGAGCTCCTCTCCTGTGCTCCTCCCATGGCGCCCGCGCCCGAGCTTTTTCCTCGACCTCGCCACCTCACCAATAGCAGCAGCGTTGCCCCGTCCAGTTCCTCGTCGGTGACCTCCCGCTCCAGATCCGCCTCCCACGACCGCGACCAGTGCTGCGCCTCCACGCCGTCTTCCGCGCCTGGCCTCTCCCTCGCCTCGCTAGTGCCCGTCTCCTGCCACCACGGGCGCCACCAGCAGCAGCTTCAGGACGTCCCCGCCGCCAAGTCCCTTGCTGCCTCTCTCTGCTACACCTTGTGCGACCTCCTGCCTCGTTCCCACGCCGCTCGTTGCCAAAAGCCAGCAGGAGGAGCCCGGCCCCGCGACATCCTCTGCTGCACCTCCACCGGCCGGCGACCTCACCTGAACCTCGCCGGCGAGCAGCCCGCTAGGACAGGCCAGTCCCGCTCGGAACCAGCCTCCTCCATGCGCCAAGTCCCGCGGCCGTCGCCCCTGCATCGCGCCAAGTCCTTGCATCGTGCCCCTATTGCTGTTGACGCCAAGTCCAACGACCATCGAGCGTGGAATTCGCCAAGTACCACTACCAATACCTCTGAATTCTCCAAGTACAGCACCGGCAAGACTACAACACTATAACGGCAAGGTCGACTATGTTTTGCTGCCTCTCTGGATCGCCAAGTTCCACAAGACACAAGTACCACGACGACCGTTGTTCGCCAAGTACCATGACGACGAGGACCGCCGTCAAGTGTACGACTACACAACGAACCGTGAAGTTCCACAAGATAACGTCTACCACTACAGTTGCCCCGAAGACATTGGATTCGTCAAGTACCTCTCCGAAACGAATGTGTACAACTACTTCCACTACCGTCGCGAGAACGACTACTTCCACTACGGCCCGTGTACCACTACTTTGTTCGTCGAACTCGACCCGCTCCGAAATGCACGCTTCGAAGGTATAACCATCGAGACGGCCGCCGAATGCATGTGTTGAATGAGATGTCCGTGTTTGCACCGTGATCAAATTGTCGCTTGCGATGCCCCTCTTTTACCATGCCACCGACATGTGGGACACACGGTATCCGGGATCACTCCCCATCTCTAGCATGTTGCGCACATCCGCACGCCTCCTTTTGCACCGGTATCTCCATGAGCTACCGGAACCATTATGTTGCCGTGGCATCATTTTCGGATATGTTGCCGTGACACCCTTTCTTTCCGCCACGGTGACAAATGCCTCGTATCTTGCTCATGTCAACATTTTCATAAAATTGCTTAAAACTTGCATATGTCATCCGCATCATGATAACAACAATTAAAATGGTTAAAATTGTGTTTGCATTATATTGCTAAATGACATATGGGGATTTTCCGGAATTATCGTTTGTTGTTTCCGGCCTCACTTAAACTTGCCTAGATACTTAGTTTATTTATGCTTCACCTCTTGCCAAGTTTACAACAACATGTAATATTGTTGTGTTCCTAAACGAGAGAGAACTAAATAATTGATGTGGTGTTTCGTCAATATGCAACTCGTTGCATATTGAGCTCCACTTAATTTGTAGTGTTGTTTGTTGCACTTTGCCATGCCATGCCTCATTAAACCGGACATGCATCATACTTGATTGTGCATCATGCCATGATTATTCTTGGTTGTTTACCATGTTGTTTGCTTCTTTCCGGTGTTGCTTCTTCTTGATAGTTCCGGTTACGTTGCGATTGTGAGGATCCGTTCGACTACGTCCGTTTGTCTTCTTCATGGACTCGTTCTTCTTCCTTGCGGGATTTCAGGCAAGATGACCGTCACCTTGGATCTCATTACTATCATTGCTATGGTAGTTGCTTCGTTCGATCACTATGCTGCGCTCCCTATCACTTGTTCTTCAAGCCTCCAAAATTGCCATGTCAGCCTCTAACCTTTTCGCCCTTCCTAGCAAACCGTTGCTTGGCTATGTTACCGCTTTGCTCAGCCCCTCTTATATCGTTGTTAGTTGCAGGTGAAGTTGAAGATTGCTCCATGGTGGACAGGATTATGTTGGGATATCACAATATCTCTTATTTAATTAATGCATCTATATATTTGGTAAAGGGTGGAAGGCTCAGCCTTATGCCTGGTGTTTTGTTCCACTCTTGCCGCCCTATGTTGCGTCATACCGGTATTATGTTCCTTGATTTTGCGTTCCTTACGCGGTTGGGTGATTTATGGGACCCCCTTGACAGTTCGCTATGAATAAAACTCCTCCAGCAAGGCCCAACTTTGGTTTTTACATTTGCCACCTTAGCCTTTTTCCCTTGGGTTCTGCACACTCAAGGGTCATCTTTATTTTACCCCCCGGGCCAGTGCTCCTCCGAGTGTTGGTCCAAACTAGAGCACCGCGCGGGACCATTCCTTGGCAACTTGGATTACGTCGGTACCTGTATGCTTCACTTATCAGGTGTGCCCTGAGAATGAGATATGTGCAGCTCCTATCGGGATTTGTCGGCACAGTCGGGTGTTCTTGCTGGTCTTGTTTTACCATTGTCGAAATGTCTTTTAAACTGGGATTCCGAGTTTGATCGGGTCTTCCTGGGAGAAGGAATATCCTTCGTTGACCGTGAGAGCTTGTGATGTGCTAAGTTGGGACACCCCTGCAGGGTATAAACTTTCGAAAGCCATGCCCGCGGTTATGTGGCAGATAGGAATTTGTTAATGTCCGGTTGTAGATAACTTGACACCAGATTTGAATTAAAACGCATCAACCGCGTGTGTAGCCGTGATGGTCTCTTTTCGGCGGAGTCCGGGAAGTGAACACGGTTTTGGGTTATGTTTGACGTACGTAGGAGTTCAGGATCACTTCTTGATCATTGTTAGCTTCACGACCGTTCCGTTGCTTCTCTTCTCGCTCTTATTTGCGTATGTTAGCCACCATATAAGCTTAGTCGTTGCTGCAACCTCACCACTTTACCCCTTCCTTACCCATTAAGCTTTGCTAGTCTTGATACCCATGGTAATGGGATTGCTGAGTCATCGTGACTCACAGATTACTACAACAACAGTTCCAGGTACAGGTTATGCGATGATCATGACGCGAGAGTGATGTTTGCTTGTTTTGGAGTTCTTCTTCTGCCTCTTCTTCGATCAGGGGATAGGTTCCAGGTCGGCAGCCTGGGCTAGCAGGGTGGATATTGTTTGAGCTTCTGTTTGTGTTTCATCCATAGCCGGATGTTGATCTTATGTATGTTGTATTGATGTACTGTTGTGGCATTTGTATGCCTTGTATGTATCCCCATCTATTATGTAATGTTGATGTAATGATATCCACCTTGCGAAAGCGTTTCAATATGCGGTTCTATCCTTGGTGGGATCTTTGAGTCTCTTTAGGATAGTATCGCATATTGGGCGTGACAAGTTGGTATCAGAGCCTCGACCGACCATAGGAGCCCCCTTGATTGTTGGCCGTTGTTGAGTCTAGAAAAAAACTATTTTGAGTCTTAGGATTATATATATCGGAGAGTAGGATTCTTTTTACTCCTCAGCCCCCTTCATCGCTCTGGTGAGGACTCCTGACGTAGAAGTTTTGTCTTTCCTCGCCTCAGATTTCACTAAAAAAAATTTAGGTTCACGCGGGTATCTTGGGATCGTTCCGATATTCTTATGACGAGAACATTGTTCTTGGTGCCTCCTGACATTTAGGGGTTGTGGCAGTGTCCCGGGGAGTTGAGCTCCGAGGTGTTGTCGTCGTAATTTTATCGTTGCAGTTCTGGAATACCTGAGTTTTGCCGACATTGAATATCTGTTTTATGCAGTTGTTGGTGAGATAACCTCAATGCCACCCAGTACTGGGGAGTTCGGGAGTATTGCCATAGCTCGTATAACGGATGCTTTTTGAAGGTTGAGGTACACGATTTCCGGAGTTTTCTTGGTTATGTGTTGACGGATGGATACAGCTGGATGTAGGGATTGTTAGTTTGGGTGAGATATATTGCTTCCCCTGTATCCCCAACACCAGATTGCATAACCAGAAAGTTTCAGGAGTTTATAGGTGGGAGTTCAAGTAGCTCTTAGAATATCTTTCCGACAGATGCATGATATGGGATTGGGTAAATCTCTATCATATGTATTTGTTCCGGCTTATTTTGCAAGCCAATCCTTGTTTTGTTTTGTTGTGGTATTCAAGTTGCTTCAATTTCAAGTGTTGATTCCGTACCTTTCAAGCGGTGTTCTCATATTTCTATGGGAGTACTAATCCTTTTGATCATCAAGATTGTCATGTCAATTCTTTCCAACTGGTGTGCTTCTCTTCAAGTGGATCCGATCATTTTCAGCATCAGCAAGATTAATTCTAAGTTTTCTCAACGGTGTTTGTTTCATTCGTCCCAAGTTGTCTTTGTTTTCCCGCCCTCCCACACTTTTTCTTCAAAGACTCAGATTTCTTAATTGCGTATCCATTTTACTGATGGCAAGACTCTCCATTCTTTTCCGCCAATGTTCTTATCCGGTGATTCTTAGGAAGATAGTAACGGAGCTTCAAGTTTATTATTCTTCGTCTCCTTTATTCTCCGATGGTTTAATTTCAAGTTTCGGTGTTGATCATATCTCTTCATTTTGTTTCACATATCTTCCCATGTGAATTTCTTATCCAAGGTTCTCTTATTCATTCACCTCTCCCAGTTCATATCCGGAGTGTTGAAGATAACTTAGAAGAATCATGTTTCCATTCTTAATCCGTTCGAGTACTTCGAGGTTTTTTCTCTCATTCAAGCTATTTAATTCTTCCCGGTGAATTGTGCCTTTGCTACTTTCATTTTGAATTCTTACGGTGGTTCGTTCAAGATTTCACTTCCTTCGTTATCATATCAAATATTCGTTGTTCCCAAATCCCACCGGTGGTTCCATCAATACCTTCTGAAGTTTACGCTATATCCCTCTTAATCCTTTCTACGAGAATAAGTAGTATGCCAAATCTGTTGCTTGTCATCAATTTAAATTGGTGAAGGATAGGCATAACATAATTCTTATTATTGTTTCATCCAAGTGATTAATTGTTTCCTTTGGAGTTTGTTCTTGAGGAATAAATTCTCGGTTCTAAGATCATATTTTCTTTTCGGAGTTCCAAGTTCTCTCGGTTATATCATCGCGAAGCTCCATCTAAATCATGGCAAGGCTTCACCTTGTGTTTTCAACTTCCCTTTCTTTTTATCATCCTTTTATTACCGGATTTCTTCATGGAGACTCTACATGGTGGTTCGTCAAGGATTCTTTTCATTCTTCTATTGTTCTTCATGATTTCTCTTGAAGTTAAGATCAGCCAAGCTATACTCAAAATTAAACATGGTGCTCAACACATGTTTTGTTTTGAGGCGTTCAAGCATTCTTCATCTTGCATTCTGAAGTGCAATTCCTTCTATCTTATCTTTCGAGATGGTCTTATGTCATTCTTGACAATTTCACTTCGTGTTTCATGATTCGCAAGTTGTTAAGAATGAGATATTTAAATCCATCATTTTCTCTTTGTTCAAGAGATCTTTTCAACCATCAACCTCGTTGTTGGAGTTATCTTGTGTCATATTTCACCTAAAGCCTTCCCTAAGGAATGTTGCTAATGTGGTCATTATCAATGATCCAAGTTATCTCTCTATCATCTTGGTGGAAGAAATTTTTCATCTCGTCGGTGTTATCAATTATATTATTTGTTTCCGTAGTGGTAGAATTTCGCCTCAATTTTGAGATGTTTTCCATGAGCCCACGACAAGCTATTCGTTTCGTTGTTGGTTTTCCAACAACCCCGTTTTAACCTTCTTGGAAGGGTGCTTTCCAAACTCATTTGTGGCAGAAGTTGGCATTTTCTTCTCCATTCTGTTATTCCAATGATCTATCTTCTATTCTTTCTTCCGGAGGCATTGTGATGTTGCTGTCGTTGACCCATCATCCTGTTTTGTCAAGATCATGTTATTTTCTTGCTTATCCATTTAACCGGAGTGTTGTGTTCTCATTCAAGTTCTTTAATATTATCAAGTTTTGCCTCTCGTTTCAACTAGAGTGGTTCCAATTCCTTCTTGTCCATTGTACTCGTCATTCACAGCTTTGCAGCCTCCTAGGTTCACATGGTGTTCCTTGTTTCTATTTTCTACCCAGTGCTCTTAATTGTGTTCAACTTTGTTGTGTTCTTTCTTTCAACTTTTCAACCTCTCAAGGTTCTTTGGTTTCACTATTTTGTCGAAGAAGCAACTTAGTTCTACCTCCTCTCTTCCTCTTCCGTTTCTCTCTGGTACCATCCTAGATCTCAGGACGAGATCCTCTTGTAGTGGTGGAGTGTTGTAACGCCCCGAGACCGACGCTTCAGAAGACTTCCATATTTTCGTGATCAACCGTGTGTTTCATTTATGCTTGTTCTTTTATTTATGCATTGCATCATGTCATCATGCATCATGTCATTAATCTTTGCATCTCAACTCAACCAAATAAATTGCATAGATCTTTTGATCTATTTAAATCGAGGGAATTCACATGGTGATTTCTCTTTACAACATATAAAAGTCTCTCAATATTGTTAGGGGGCTATATTAAATATTCCACTCATTTGGAAATCACCATAACACACTTGCAAATTATCCCAATGCCTTTGTTATCTTAATTCTTGGTCTCCAACCTTGCCATATATTCTTTCATCATATTCCGGAGCTCCACCAAAAATCCGAAATTTTTTGGACCTTCCCAACCCTCACTTCTTATTCAAATCATTTGAATTTAAATCAAATGAGTTTGAATTTAAATCTTTCAACCATGGCCTTTCTATTTTTCTTGGATCAAGCTGAATTTTGTGAGTCCGGGAAAATTATCTGCCTGCCCAAATACTCTCCCTACCTTTCGTTCTTCTTCTTTTTCTTCTTTGACATTTTTTCTGTTTTTTTGGAAAAAGAAGAAGGAGAGCAGCCACAGCTCGGCCTTCTCCCAGCAGCTGGCCCAAGGCCCAGCCGCAGCCTAACTAACCCAACCCTAGTGCTCGCCTCCTCTCCTCTCGATCCCTCGCTCTCTCCCTCGTTCCCCTCCCTGCGCCGCCACACGCACTAGAACAGCTCCCGCTCCCCTCCTCATCGCCCTCGCACCCCTCGCCCGTGGCCTCTCGCCTCCTCTGCTCACAACCGCCTTGGCCGCAAGCACCAGCAGCTCCCCTCGCGCCCCTGCACTGAGCTCCTCTCCTGTGCTCCTCCCATGGCGCCCGCGCCCGAGCTTTTTCCTCGACCTCGCCACCTCACCAATAGCAGCAGCGTCGCCCCGTCCAGTTCCTCGTCGGTGACCTCCCGCTCCGGATCCGCATCCCACGACCACGACCAGTGCTGCGCCTCCACGCCGTCTTCCACGCCCGGCCTCTCCCTCGCCTCGCTAGTGCCCGTCTCCGGCCACCACGGGCGCCACCGACAGCAGCTTCAGGACGTCCCCGCCGCCAAGTCCCTCGCTGCCTCTCTCTGATACACCTTGTGCGACCTCCTGCCTCGTTCCCACGCCGCTCGTCGCCAAAAGCCAGCAGGAGGAGCCCGGCCCCGCGACATCCTCTGCTGCACCTCCACCGGCCGGCGACCTCACCTGAACCTCGCCGGCGAGCAGCCCGCTAGGACAGGCCAGTCCCGCTTGGAACCAGCCTCCTCCATGCGCCAAGTCCCGCGGCCGTCGCCCCTGCATCGCCCCAAGTCATTGCATCGTGCCCCTGTTGCTGTTGACGCCAAGTCCAATGACCATCGAGCGTGGAATTCGCCAAGTACCACTACCAATACCTCTGAATTCTCCAAGTACACGACCGGCAAGACTACAACACTTTAACGGCAAGGTCGACTATGTTTTGCTGCCTCTCTAGATCACCAAGTTCCACAAGACACAAGTACCACGACGACCGTTGTTCGCCAAGTACCATGACGACGAGGACCGCCAAGTTCGTCTACCGCCGTCAAGTGTACGACTACACAACGAACCGTGAAGTTCCACAAGATAACGTGTACCACTACCGTTGCCCCGAAGACGTTGGATTCGTCAAGTACCTCTCCAAAACGAACGTGTACAACTACTTCCACTACCGTCACGAGAACGACTACTTCCACTACGGCCCGTGTACCACTACTTTCTTCGTCGAACTCGACCCGCTCCGAAATGCACGCTTCGAAGGTATAACCATCGAGACGACCGCCGAATGCATGTGTTGAATGAGATGTCCGTGTTTGCACCGTGATCACATTGTCGCTTGCGATGCCCCTCTTTTGCCATGCCACCGACATGTGGGACACCCGGTATCCGGGATCACTCCCCATCTCTAGCATGTTGCGCACATCCGCACGCCTCCTTTTGCACTGGTATCTCCATGAGCTACCGGAACCGTTATGTTGCCGTGGCATCATTTTTGGATATGTTGCCGTGACACCCTTTCTTTCCGCCACGGTGACAAATGCCTCGTATCTTGCTCATGTCAACATTTTCATAACATTGCTTAAAACTTGCATATGTCATCCGCATCATGATAACAACAATTAAAATGGTTAAAATTGTGTTTGCATTATATTGCTAAATGACATATGGGGATTTTCCGGAATTATCGTTTGTTGTTTCCGGCCTCACTTAAACTTGCCTAGATAGTTAGTTTATTTATGCTTCACCTCTTGCCATGTTTATAACAACATGTAATATTGTTGTGTTCCTAAACGAGAGAGAACTAAATAATTGATGTGGTGTTTCGTCAATATGCAACTCATTGCATATTGAGCTCCACTTAATTTGTAGTGTTGTTTGTTGCACTTTGCCATGCCATGCCTCATTAAACCGGACATGCATCATACTTGATTGTGCATCATGCCATGATTATTCTTGGTTGTTTACCATGTTGTTTGCTTCTTTCCAGTGTTGCTTCTTCTTGATAGTTCCGGTTACGTTGCGATTGTGAGGATCCGTTCGACTACGTCCGTTTGTCTCCTTCATGGACTCGTTCTTCTTTCTTGTAGGATTTCAGGCAAGATGGCCGTCACCTTGGAGCTCATTACTATTATTGCTATGCTAGTTGCTTCGTTCGATCACTATGCTGCGCTCCCTATCACTTGTTCTTCAAGCCTCCCAAATTGCCATGTCAGCCTCTAACCTTATCGCCCTTCCTAGCAAACCGTTGCTTGGCTATGTTACCGCTTTGCTCAGCCCCTCTTATAGCGTTGTTAGTTGCAGGTGAAGTTGAAGATTACTCCATGGTTGACAGGATTATGTTGGGATATCACAATATCTCTTATTTAATTAATGCATCTATATATTTGTTAAAGGGTGGAAGGCTCGGCCTTATGCCTGGTGTTTTGTTCCACTCTTGCCGCCCTAGTTTCCGTCATACGGTATTATGTTCCTTGATTTGCGTTCCTTACACGGTTGGGTGATTTATGGGACCCCCTTGACAGTTCGCTTTGAATAAAACTCCTCCAGCAAGGCCCAACTTTGGTTTTTACATTTGCCACCTAAGCCTTTTTCCCTTGGGTTCTGCAGACTCAAGGGTCATCTTTATTTTACCCCCGGGGCCAGTGCTCCTCCGAGTGTTGGTCCAAACTAGAGCACCGTGCGGGACCATTCCTTGGCAAGTTGGATTACGTCGGTACATGTACGCTTCGTTTATCCGGTGTGCCCTGAGAACGAGATATGTGCAGCTCCTATCGGGATTTGTCGGCATAGTCGGGTGGTCTTGCTGGTCTTGTTTTACCATTGTCGAAATGTCTTGTAAACCGAGATTCCGAGTTTGATCGGGTCTTCCTGGGAGAAGGAATATCCTTCGTTGACCGTGAGATCTTGTGATGGGCTAAGTTGGGACACCCCTGCAGGGTATAAACTTTCGAAAGCCGTGCCCATGGTGATGTGGCAGATGGGAATTTTTTAATGTCCGCTTGTAGATAACTTGACACTAGATTCGAATTAAAACACATCATCCGCGTGTGTAGCCGTGATGGTCTCTTTTCGGTGGAGTCCAGGAAGTGAACACGGTTTTGGGTTATGTTTGACGTAAGTAGGAGTTCAGGATCACTTCTTGATCATTGCTAGCTTCACGACCGTTCTGTTTCTTCTCTTCTCGCTCTTATTTGCGTATGTTATTCACCATATATGCTTAGTCATTGCTGCAACCTCACCACTTTACCCCTTCCTAACCCATTACGCTTTGCTATTCTTGATACCCATGGTAATCGGATTGCTGAGTCCTCGTGGCTCACAGATTACTACAACAACAATTGCAGGTACAGGTTATGCGATGATCATGACGCGAGAGCGATGTTTGCTTGTTTTGGAGTTCTTCTTCTGCCTCTTCTTCGATCAGGGGATAGGTTCCAGGTCGGCAGCCTGGGCTAGCAGGGTGGATATTGTTTGAGCTTCTGTTTGTGTTTCATCCGTAGCCGGATGTTGATCTTATGTATGTTGTATTGATGTACTCTTTTGGCATTTGTATTCCTTTTATGTATCCCCATCTATTATGTAATGTTGATGTAATGATATCCACCTTGCGAAAGCGTTTCAATATGCGGTTCTATCCTTGGTGGGACCTTCGAGTCTCTTTAGGATAGTATCGCATATTGTGACAAGTTGGTATCAGAGCCTTGACCGACCATAGGAGCCCCCTTGATTGTTGGCCGTTGTTGAGTCTAGAAAAAAACTATTTTGAGTCTTAGGATTATATATATCGGAGAGTAGGATTCTTTTTACTCCTCAGCACCCTTTATCGCTCTGGTGAGGACTCCTGATGTAGATGTTTTGTCTTTCCTCGTGTCGGTGTCAAAACCGGCGTATCTCGGGTAGGGGGTCCCAAATTGTGCGTCTAGGCGGATGGTAACAGGAGACAAGGGACACGATGTTTTTACCCAGGTTCGGGCCCTCTCGATGGAGGTAAAACCCTACTCCTGCTTGATTGATATTGATGATATGGGTAGTACAAGAGTGGATCTACCACGAGATCAAGGAGGCTAAACTCGGAAGCTAGCCTATGGTATGATTGTTGTAATGGTTGTTCGTCCTACGGACTAAAACCCTCCGGTTTATATAGACACTGGAGAGGCCTAGGGTTACACAGAGTCGGTTACAATGGTAGGAGATCTACATATCCGTATTGCCAAGCTTGCCTTCCACACAAGGAAAGTCCCATCCGGACACGGGACGAAGTCTTCAATCTTGTATCTTCATAGTCTTGGAGTTCGGCCGACGATGATAGTCCGGCTATCCGAACACCCCCTAGTCCAGGACTCCCTCAGTAACCCCTGAACCAGGCTTCAATGACAACGAGTCCGGCGCGCATATTGTCTTTGGCATTGCAAGGCGGGTTCCTCCTCCGAATAATTCATAGAAGATTGTGAACACCAGGATAGTGTCCGGCTCTCCAAAATAAATTCCACATACCACCGTAGAGAGAATATTATGTACACAAGTTCAATCTACTGACGTATTTTGTGGCGTGACGTCACACCACTACCAAGCCTTTACTTGAATCGTTTTTATTATACCACCTCAGCGTGTTTAGCGAAGCGGTTTCCTTGGCACGTCTTGCCGAAGCAGAGATTGTGTTCCCTTTATTCCGGGATTCCCATCAATACGGACGTGGGTAACCCAACCACGCCATTGATTGCGGCGCTTGGGAGATAAGCGAGTTTTACCAGGCCGGGGGGACGCATAGTCTTCGTCCGTCCATATATAAGGGGATAAGGATCCACCTTTTTTACCTACGCCTTCTTCCTCCTTTGCTTATCCATCTCCGCGCACTCGAGCTCCAACGCCTAAGTCCGCACATCTCGCCTCAACCTTCCCCAGCCATGTCCGGAGTGGGAGGCAAGTGGATGGCCTCCTCCGTCACGGAGGGGCACATCGAGAAGCCGCGCGGTGCCGGATACCTGTCCAGCGACATCGCGCACCGGCTGCCCGACGAGGGGCAGCTCATCCCCACCCCCGGGCCCCATGAGAGGGTCGTATTTCTTCCCCACTTCCTCCGCGGACTGGTCCCACTTCACCCCTTCGTCCGGGGGCTCATGTACTACTACGGCCTGGACTTCCACGATCTGGCGCCAAACTTCATCCTCAACATCTCGGCGTTTATCATCGTGTGCGAGGCTTTCCTCTGCATCCAGCCCCACTTCGGCTTGTGGCTAAAGACCTTCAATATCAAGCCGAAGGGGGTGAAGGGCGTCCAAGCGGAGTGCGGAGGCGCCATGGTGGGAAAAATTCCCAACGTCACTTGGCTCGAGGGTGACTTTGTGGAGTCCATCAAAGGGTGGCAATCGGGGTGGTTCTACATCACCGAGCCGCGTGACCCTAAAAGGGCAGCGGCCCCCGAGTTCAGATCTGGTACCCCCATGCAGCTCACCTCCTGGAAAGAGAAGGGCTTGCTATGGGGTAGTTCGGAGGAGCTGATCGGACTCCAGTCCTGTCTCCAGACCCTGGTGAACAAGAAGCTTAAGCTTGTCAACGTGATCCAGGTCATGCTCGTCCGCCGGATTCTCCCCTGAAAGCAACGGGCCTTCAATTTATGGGAGTTTAATCCGGCACAGCACCAGACTTTGACCGGGCTCTTTGACACGACGTATGAAGCTGCCTGGAGGGTGCTGTTCAAGGGCGGAGAAGCCCCCGCATCCGCAACTGAAGATCGTGGATTCGGCACGCAGCGCCCGGCCGATGAGGTAAGCTATGTTATCCTTTATGGGATACTCATTTCTTTCATAGTTTGACTCTATGTGGGATCTAAAACTCCCAATGCCTTTAACAGGACTGGCAGAAGACGTCCGGATAGGTTAACTGTCCGGCCCCTCTTCCTGAAGACCCAGCGGACACCCGTTTGACGGGGCTGCTGGTCCCGGCACTTTATGTGGTGCCGAAGAAGAAGGCCAAGAAGAAGGCCACGGGAACCCGAAGGAGTTCCCGGTGCCAGGTGGTATCGGACTCATCATCCGATGACTCCAAGGCGGACTCCTCCCCCAAGGAGGAGGAGAAAGAGGCCTCTTCCCCAGCGGGGGGAGAGAAGAAGAGGAAGGCCTCCCCAACGAGGGCGACCGAAGGGTCCAAGAAAGGACGAACCCTTCCTCCGGACTGCTCCGCCAACGCTGACGATGGCGACGAGGGGCGGCCCTCAAGGGCCAAGCCCCTGGCAAGATTGTAAGTGTCCGAATTCCTGGATGATTTATAATTTCTCTTTTTGCCACGTGGTGTCCTTCTAATGCCGCATACAACCTGTAGTCCGGCCGAGGACGATCTTCCCGCTTCGTCGAGTGAGTCCTTGGCTCCGTCGGATATGGATTCCCTTCCGACTGCCTCCACCCCTCGTGACGCTGATGACGCCGAGGTGGGCTCCCAGGAGGGGACTCACCAGGAGGGGGAGGCTCCGGAGGTGCCGCAAGGCAACCTCCCGGACTTCGCACCGGACTCCGCACTGGAACCAGCAGTGGTTCCGGAGTCCGGCAGGCGGCCCCTTCGTAAGAAGGGCAAGACCGTGACACCGGAGGCCTCCGTCTAACCGGAGGCGCCGGATAACTTGTTGGAGCCGCTCAATGGCGCTTCCATCGAGGAAGAACACCGCACTATCATGAGTGCGGTGATTCAGAAGGTTCAGCTCGCCAAGAGCGGGCTGACCGAAGCCTGTAGCAGCCTTCTAACAGGCTTTGAGGTAAGAATTTTAAGACATGTAATATAATACTGCATACACAGTAGCCCCTGATGCTCGGTTGGGTGTTCGGGAAGAAAAACCGGACTGAGGATCTTATAAAGATATACGCAGGAGTTCTAAAAAATATGTCAATATGGGATTGTTGGCTGCGCTACTGACCTCTGCCGCACTGACTGCGGAGGTCGATGCTTTGAAGCAGAACCTCGAGCGGTCCGAGAGCGAGCTCGGCCGTGCCAAGAAGCAGCTCGAGGACAATGAAGGTGAGTAACACCGTATTAAATTTGTACCTTACAGAACAGGATTTTGGTTGCAAGAGAAATAACAGGATAACGTGGGTACTCCAGGGGCCACGAACGAGGTGGCGACCATGAAGGAGGCCGTGTCCGCGGCCAAATGTGATGCGGCCGCGGAACGAGCTGAGCAAGAGAAGGAGGCGTGGGTGGCGGAGGTGCAACAATAGCTCCAGGCTCTCATGGAAAAGCATGAGAGTTTGGAGTGCGACTCGAAGACTCGAGAGTCCGAGCTTGCCTCGGCTCTTGAGAGTGCCAAAGCCGCTAAGGCCGAAGCCCATAAGGCCCTTCAGGAAGTCGAGGCGGTGAAGAAAATAGCGGCGGGTAAGGCATTTTTCATGCAAAGCAAGCATGTGAATGTGAATTACCTGTTACTTACCCGAATTCGGAGCTCTCTAGGAGCGTTTGCAGATCTGCCTTGCAGCGTGTCCGATGCTGCCGCATTCTACCGGGCCAAGGAGGGGAGCTCGACGGAGAAGGTCTTCTGGTCTCAGTATGCTGAGGCCGGACATATGGTGCCCTTTAGCGACCAGCTAAAGAAGCTGGTCGAGCTCCACAAGGTAGCCGAACAAGCCATGAAGGGCCTCATAGTTCGGCTGTGGCCCAAGGAGGCCATGCCTGGGAGCTACTATGGCCTGGTGCGGCGGCTGGTGGATGCGTGTCCTTGGGTGGAAGTCGTCAAGCACTCTGGCTCCATTGAAGGTGCCCGTCGGGCCCTTGCCCGTGCAAAGGTGCACTGGGGCAGGATGGACGCTGAGAAGCTTCTGATGGACGCGCCGCCGGAGGGCAAGGAGTATCGCACGCCCGAAATGTATTATAAGAGTGTCCTGAAGGGAGCCCGCAAGATTGCGGATGAGTGCTCCAAGGATGTAATATTTGAGTAGAATCGCATTATGTTATCCTATGCGCTGAAAACTGTGTTCATATGCGCTAAGCAACGCTTATTAATTTAAAATATTACCTTCTGTGCAGCCGTTTATCAAATCTGAGAGATGGCAAGTCGTCGGCTTCAGCCCCCATGCCACTAGTGCTGGGGTGTTTGGGATAAACTTGAGCACTCTTGTTCCCATGTTTGGGTCCATCTAGGGACGCGCTCAACACAACGAACGAGGCAACCGGACTTATAACGCTTGAACACTCTCACTTAGCCATAGAATTCTATAATTTTAAATTTCGGCGAAGCCCCTAGTGTTCGGAAGACCGAGTTCGGGGCGCTATACACGCCTGGGCCGGACAAAGCCGGTTCCTCGCTCTAAGCGGCATAAGTCTTTAGGGACTTGAAAAAAACCTCTCAAACAACGACCAGCTCTCACCTTATCATGACGGTCAGTTTTAGCTTTCTCCACTGAGGCGCTCGCCCAGCTCAACCAGGGCACAATCGCAGTGGTTCTCCCAGTGCTACCTTAGCCGATAAAACGGAACGTATGGTACCAAAACATGGGAGCCGGGCAAACCCAACTATTGACCCAAGACATGATTCGGAGCCGATGCATATAATGTTATAAGTTTGGGGTGCCGCACTTGTGAAAGTGTTCAGACTTATCACACCATAATGCGGGGAACTTAAGCCCCTGGTGTATTCGGCCGTACCAAAATGTACGGGTGCAACATGTCATAAACGAACATATATAAGAAAGAAATGCAATTATAAGCAAAAAAGCGATGCATTGTTTATTCCAGAAATACTGCCATGAATGCAGAGCAATACAAATAGTGCGGTAAGCAAGGGATTGGATTATTAAACATGTCCCCCTCCAGGGGTAGGCTGCGGAATGGTGTATTAAACAGATTTAATGCTCGTAATGGAGACCGCCTGAGTGTTTGTCGTCGCCTTTCTCCTTCCCTGGTTGTTGCATCATGAGTTCGGCAGGTCTACTGCCGGATAGGGCCTCTGGTGAACGGGGTCCTGTGGGTAAGAAAAAAAAAAGAAAAAGGAAAAGACCGACATACTTGGGAGCTCCTGGTGTGGTTAAGCCGCACTCTGGGCCTGTCGTGGTCGTGCCCCTCCCCCCTATGCCCATGGTATCTCCAGAGCGTAATGATATACGTGAAGGACTGGTCTTGCAATTATGCAAGGGCTGGGGTTGGGGCCGCATTGCTACGCATGCTCGGAACGTGCCAGGTGGTCTTGTTGTATGTTACTCTGGGCGCGTTTGGCCGTGTCCGGTCGCTTAACGGCCGGACTCGAAAATTGCCTTAAGAGGCTGCTCTGTACTTCTGCCGCGAGATCCGCTGTGTGTTCCTCCATTCGGAGGGAGCGTTCAGTGTTTCCATAGACCGTGATGACTCCTCTAGGGCCTGGCATCTTAGCTTGAGGTATGCGTAATGCGGCACCACGTTGAACTTTGCAAACGCGGTCTGTCCGAGCAGAGTGTGATAGCCACTGCGGAACGGGACTATGTCGAAGATTAACTCCTCGCTTTGGAAGTTATCCAGGGATCTGAAGACCACTTCCAGTGTCACGGAGCCTGTACAATTGGCCTCTACACCTGGTATGACGCCTTTGAAGGTCGTCTTTGTAGGTTTAATCCTTGAGGGGTCTATGCCCATCTTGCACACTGTATCCTGATAAAGCAGGTTCAGGCTGCTGCCGCCGTCCATTAGGACTCTGGTGTGGTGAAATCCATCGACGATTGGGTCTAAAACCAATGTGGCGAATCCGCCATGGCGGATACTGGTGGGGTGATTGATGGGGTTATGTACCTAGGGTAGGGTCATGGACCTGTTCCAAGTAACTTACCCTAGGACATCCCTAGAAAAGGTCGCCTTCCAGTCGACCAACGAGGATTCACTCGACTGGCCCGAAGGACTCGACCACGAAGACTCACTCGACCATCAGGAGGTCAAGAGGCACTCTGCACCGCAACGGCCTGTAATTAAGTAGACTTTATGATAGTAAAGGCACTTTATGTGGGGCGTTACCAGTAACGCCCCAGACTTAACTCACCTTAAACCCTCTCCTACGTGGGCTGGCCGGGGTCCTGGCGCACTCTATATAAGCCACCCTCCACCACAGGCAGAGGGGTTCGGCACCTTGTAATCCATACATTCATAATCCACTCGACCGCCTCCGGGCTCCGAGACGTAGGGCTGTTACTTCTTCCGAGAAGGGCCTGAACTCGTACATCCTTTGTGCTTACAACCTCTCCGTAGCTAGGACCTTGCCTCTCCATACCTACCCCCACTCTACTGTCAGGCTTAGAACCACGACAGTTGGCGCCCACCATGGGGCAGGTGTTTTAGCGATTTTTCGGAGAAGTTGCGATTCTTCCGAGTATTTTCATCATGGTGTCTGCTGGAGTTTTGGTCGAGGGCCAAGAGATCCGTCTCGGCACACTCACCTTCATCGCCGACGACTCCGCATGGCTCCAAGAGGCTCCACTCGACGTGGATGCGCTCCCCGTCCGCGGTGCGACGCATTTTCGCGCATGTGTCCGCGGCGTTCTGCTGCGGCAGCCATCGACCCAGTACCGGTCGGCTCCTCCGTCTTCCACCCTCCCGGTCTCCCGCCAGCGCAAGCGCTCGGGCCGGTCGAGGCTTCAGCGATGGGTGAGTCACACGATGGCTCGCCAGTCGACCACTACACAAGTTGCGGCAATCGAGCCCAACGAATCTCTCTACGGCTTGTTTGATCAGTCGACTGGCTCCGGAGAGACTGCATCCGAGTGCGGAAGCAGTGATCCAGCGGCGGAAATCTTGATGGTCGACGGGCCCCACAGCCCTCCTGGCTTCGCCCGCGGTGGTGGAGCAGGCGACGGCGGAGACCCTGCTCGAGGCTACGAAGAGTACCAGCCCGAGCCACTCGACTCTCTGCAAAGAGAAGAGCTTCGCCGCAGGAACGAGGATCCCCTGCGTATTCCCATCGCGGGAGAAACCCCCGAGGCTCGTGCCTTGGAGGAGGCGCGTCTGGCCAACTTGGCCGAGCGCACTCGACTGGAGAACCTTCAGCGAGCACTCGACGAGCGCGCGCGGCAACGAGTTCCCGACACCAGTCGACGTCAACTCTTCCCGCCGACTCAGGTATATCGAACCCCAATTCAGAATTTAGCAGCTGCGACCCGTATAGCAGAGTCCATTCAGCCTTCGCAGTCAGAGGCTGGCAGAGGTTTGCTGCAGATCAGGGATCTGCTCCGGGCAGCAGGAGATCAGAATTCGGCCGTGTCTCAGTCGCGCAACAGAATTCACAGTCGATCTGTCACTGTGAATACGGTTCAGTCGGCTCACAGCCCTAGATCGCCTCCGCGGCGCGAAGGGCGTGAGAATCGGCGAGATCAATATGGCGACAGACTCGACCGAGATGATAGGCGTCGAGTGCCCTATTCCCCTCCGAGGGGTGGGTCTTACGCAACTCGGCGGCCAGATGATAGGCGTCAGTACAGTACAAGGCGTAGGGTTCCAGTTGACCATAGAGAGCCAGGCTTCGACGCGCGATCCATTATCGTGCAAGGGTTGGTCGACCGGAACAGAGCCAATCGAGGCGCACTCGACAGAGATGCGCCCACGAGCAGTCGAGTACATGTTTCTGGTCCTGAATGTTTCAGCAGAGCTATCAGAGCCGCAGTTATCCCGCCCAATTTCAGGCTGGCAACAGGAGTCAGCAAGTTCACTGGTGAGTCCAAGCCTGAAACTTGGCTTGAAGACTACCGAGTGGTAGTTCAGATCGGTGGTGGGAACGACGAGGTGGCCATGAAGCATTTGCCCCTCATGTTGGAAGGTTCTGCCAGGGCATGGTTGACTCAATTACCTCCTAGCAGCATTTACACTTGGGAAGATCTGTCCCGAGTGTTTGTCAGAACGTTTGAAGGGACTTGCAAGCGACCAGCGGGATTGACAGAGTTGCAAGTCTGCGTGCAGAAAACCAATGAGACTCTCAGAGAGTATATTCAGAGGTGGATCACTTTGCACCACACTGTGGAAAATGTCTCTGACCATCAGGCAGTATGCGCCTTCAAAGATGGTGTCAAGAACAGAGAACTGAGTTTGAAATTTGGTCGAACCGGTGACATGACCTTGAGTCGGATGATGGAGATTGCTACCAAGTACGCCAACGGCGAAGAAGAAGACCGACTCCGAAGCGTCAAACACAAGCCGAGTCAGTCGGAAAAAGGAAACACCAGTCGGAAACAGAAGCGGAAGGCTGAACCGGCAGCTCCTGGGGAGGCTCTGGCCGTGACTCAAGGAAAGTCTAAGGGGAAACCAAAAGGATCCTGGAACCCCAAGAAGGTGAAGGATAAAGAAGGGAACGACGTGATGGATATGCCGTGCCACATCCACACGAAGAAAGATGAAGAGGGGAATATCATTTACCCAAAGCACACCACTCGCCAATGTCGACTCCTGATCCAGCAGTTTCAGGGAAAACAGTCTAAGGACAAGGAGAAGGAGTCAGACAAAGCCGAAGACAAAGAGGACAGTGAGGGAGGATACCCGCATATCAACTCCACTCTGATGATCTTCGCAGATGTGGAAAGCAGAAGTCGACTGAAAGTGATTAACCGAGAGGTTAACATGGTTGCCCCAGCAAAGGCAAGTTATCTGAAGTGGTCTCAAACGCCCATCACATTCGACCAATCTGATCACCCGTCCCATATTGCCACCCCTGGGAGGCAAGCTTTGGTGGTCGATCCAGTTGTCGAAGGCACTCGACTGACAAAGGTGCTGATGGACGGTGGAAGTGGGCTGAATCTGTTATATGCAGACACGTTGAAAGGTATGGGCATTCCGATGTCCCGACTGAGCACTAGTAACATGAGCTTCCATGGAGTTATACCAGGGAAGAAGGCCGAGTCACTCGGCCAGATAGCCTTGGACGTAGTGTTTGGCGATTCAAAGCATTTTCGCAAAGAAAAGTTGACGTTTGAGGTCGTGGATTTTCAAAGTGCATATCATGCCATTTTGGGGAGGCCAGCCTATGCACGGTTCATGGCTCGACCATGTTACGTGTACCTCAAATTGAAGATGCCCGGTCCCAAAGGTGTGATCACTGTCACCGGTGATAGGAAAAAGGCAGAAGAGTGCTTTCAGAAGGGCTCCAAAATTGCCGATTCCCAAGTGACAGCGGTCGAGTTCGAAGAATACAAGCAAAGCGCAGATCCGAGTGACTTGCTGCGATCCAAGAAGCCCGCCACAGAATCTGCATTCCAGTCGTCCGGTGAGACAAAGCCTGTTCACATCCACCCGACCGACCCTGAAGCAGCTCCGACCCGCATCTCCACAACACTCGACCCAAAATAGGAAGAAGCGCTCATCCAGTTCCTCCGTGAGAACTGGGACATTTTTGCATGGAAGCCCGCTGACATGCCAGGTGTTCCCAGGGGACTGGCTGAGCATCGCCTAAGAGTCGACAAGTCTGCAAAACCAGTCAAAGAACATCTTCGGCGGTCCGCCGTCCAGAAGAGAAAGGCCATCGGTGAAGAAGTGGCTCGACTGTTGGCGGCAGGATTTATCCGAGAGATATTCCACTCCGAGTGGCTCGCTAATGTCGTCATGGTTCCTAAGAAGGACAAATCGCTCCGAATGTGCATTGATTTCAAGCACATCAACCGGGCCTGCCCGAAAGATCACTTTCCTCTCCCTCGCATAGATCAAATTGTTGACTCGACCGCGGGATGCGAGAGGTTGTCTTTTTTAGATGCTTACTCCGGGTACCACCAGATCCGTCTGTATGGGCCCGATGAAGTAAAAACAGCTTTCATCACTCCATTCGGGTGCTTCTGCTATATCACCATGCCATTCGGTCTCAAGAATGCCGGAGCCACATTTATGCGAATGATCCAGAAGTGTCTACTCACTCAAATCAGTCGGAATGTGGAAGCTTATATGGATGATATTGTTGTCAAGTCACGAAAAGGTTCCGACCTGCTCGCTGACCTTGCTGAAACATTTGCCAACCTCAGAAGGTATGATATCAAGCTCAATCCATCAAAGTGCACATTTGGAGTTCCTGGTGGCAAGTTACTCGGTTTTCTCGTTTCCGAACGGGGAATCGACGCCAACCCAGAAAAGATTGGCACTATTCTCCGAATGAAACGCCCTGTGCGAGTGCACGATGTCCAGAAGCTTACTGGATGCTTGGCCGCATTAAGTCGATTCATCTCACGACTCGGTGAAAAGGCATTGCCTCTTTACCGACTGATGAAGAAGGCTGACAAGTTCGAGTGGACTCCAGAAGCTGATGCAGCGTTTGCCGAGCTAAAAGCTCTGCTCTCCACCCAGCCGGTGCTTGCTGCTCCAATCAGCAAAGAGCCTCTGTTGCTCTACATCGCAGCCACAGGACAAGTCGTCAGTACTGTGCTAACGGTCGAGCGGGAAGAAGAAGGAAAAGCTCTCAAAGTTCAGCGCCCAGTGTATTATTTGTCTGAAGTCTTGACTCCATCCAAGCAGAGATATCCTCATTATCAGAAGCTTGTGTATGGAATATACATGACCACAAAGAAGGTTGCTCATTATTTCTCTGACCATTCAATCACAGTCGTCAGCGACGCTCCACTATCAGAGATTTTGCACAACAGAGATGCAACTGGTCGAGTGGCCAAATGGGCGATTGAACTTCTTCCCCTTGATATCAAGTTTGAGGCAAAGAAAGCCATTAAGTCCCAGGCAATAGCAGATTTCCTCGCCGAGTGGATCGAACAGCAGCAGTCGACTGAAGTTCACTCGGAGCATTGGACCATGTTTTTCGATGGTTCTAAGATGTTGAATGGTTCCGGTGCTGGGGTTGTCCTGGTTTCCCCCAGAGGAGATAAGCTCAGATATGTGCTCCAGATTCACTTTGATTCCTCCAACAATGAGGCAGAATATGAGGCCCTCCTGTATGGGTTGCGCATGGCCATTTCACTCGGCGTCCGTCGCCTAATGGTCTATGGCGACTCGGATTTAGTGGTCAATCAGGTGATGAAAGAGTGGGACGTGAGAAGCCCAGCCATGACTGGATACTGCAATGCAGTGAGGAAGCTGGAGAAAAAGTTCGAGGGGTTGGAGCTCCATCATATACCCCGACTGAAGAATCAAGCAGCTGATGATCTAGCAAAGATAGGTTCCAAGAGAGAAGCCATTCCGAGTGGCGTGTTCTTGGAGCATATACATACTCCGTCAGTCAAAGAAGACCCTTTCACAGAAGAAACTCCGCAGCCTAAGAGCGCCACAGATCCGACTGAAGTGGAAGTCCCAGCAGTGGTCGACTTGGTCATGGAGGTTTTGGTGGTCGTTCCCGACTGGACGATTCCGTACGTCGCATATATCTTGAGGAAAGAGCTTCCGGAGAATGAGGAAGAGGCTCGACAGATCGTCCGTCGATCTAAAGCCTTTACCGTAATCAAAGGACAATTATACAGAGAAAGTGCGACTGGAGTCGGCCAGAAGTGCATAACGCCAGAAGAAGGTCGACTCATCCTCAATGATATTCACTCAGGGACCTGCGGTCACCATGCGTCCTCTCGGACCATCGTGGCCAAGGCATACCGAGCCGGATTTTACTGGCCCAAGGCGAATGAGATGGCAAAGGAGATAGTGGATAAGTGCGAGGGATGTCAGTTCTACTCGAATATGTCGCACAAGCCTGCGTCAGCTTTGAAGACCATCCCACTCGTCTGGCCTTTTGCGGTTTGGGGGCTGGACATGGTCGGCCCTTTGAGAACAGGACGAAGTGGCTTCACACATGTACTGGTGGCAGTCGACAAGTTCACCAAGTGGATCGAGGCTAAGCCAATCAAGAGCCTCGACACCGGTACTGCTGTTAGCTTCATCAGGGAACTAATATTCAGATATGGAGTCCCGCACAGCATCATTACGGATAATGGGTCAAACTTTGACTCAGAGGAATTCAGAACCTTCTGCAACTCCCAGGGCACACGGGTCGACTACGCATCAGTCGCCCATCCGCAGTCGAATGGACAAGCAGAGCGAGCTAATGGACTGATTCTCAAGGGACTGAAGCCGCGACTGATGCGTGATCTCAAACACGCGGCTGGAGCTTGGGTCGACGAACTTCCATCTGTACTCTGGGGACTGCGGACCACGCCCAATCGGTCGACCGGAAGAACTCCATTCTTCTTGGTCTATGGAGCTGAAGCAGTCTTGCCGAGTGACCTTCTGCATAATGCTCCTCGAGTCGAAATCTATAACGAAGCAGAAGCTGAACAAGCGCGGCAGGACGCAGTCGACCTTTTGGAGGAAGAAAGGGAGATGGCTCTGATCCGCTCGACCATCTACCAACAAGATCTGCGCCGTTTCCACGCCCGAAATGTGAGAGGTCGAGCCTTCCAGGAAGGGGATCTGGTTCTCCGAGTGGATCAGCACAAACCACACAAGCTTGCTCCTTCTTGGGAAGGCCCCTTCATCGTCACTAAGGTTCTCCACAACGGGGCGTACCGTCTTTACAACGTCGAGCATAATATCGACGAGCCCCGAGCTTGGAACGCGGAGCTACTCCGCCCATTTTACACTTAAGTTTTATCACTCGGATGAGTTGCAATAAAGTACTTCTGTAGTTCATGGGTTTAGAAATAATAGTGTCATCACTTTTTATCTTTGTCCATATAAAAACTCCCCCTCAGTGGGTGGCTTAGCCGCGAATCCGTTTCGCCTAAGTTTGTAAAAATCCTACCGAGTGGTGAGCCAGACTCTCACTCGGAGGCTTAGCTGCGAATCCGTTTCGCCTAAGTTTATCAAAATCCTACCGAGTGGTAAGCCAGCCTTCCACTCGGGGGCTTAGCTGCAGTCCAAGCACTCGCCTAAGTTTATCAAAATCCTACCGAGTGGTAAGCCAGCCTTCCACTCGGAGGCTTAGCTGCAGCTTCGTGCTCGCCTAAGTTATAAAAATCCTACCGAGTGACGAGCGATCCTCTCACTCGGGGGCTTAGCTGCAGTCCAAGCACTCGCCTAAGTTTATCAAAATCCTACCGAGTGGTAAGCCGGCCTTCCACTCGGGGGCTTAGCTGCAGTCCAAGCACTCGCCTAAGTTTATCAAAATCCTACCGAGTGGTAAGCCAGCCTTCCACTCGGAGGCTTAGCTGCAGCTTCGTGCTCGCCTAAGTTATAAAAATCCTACCGAGTGACGAGCGATCCTCTCACTCGGGGGCTTAGCTGCAGTCCAAGCACTCGCCTAAGTTTATCAAAATCCTACCGAGTGGTAAGCCAGCCTTCCACTCGGAGGCTTCGCTGCAGCTTCGTGCTCGCCTAAGTTATAAAAATCCTACCGAGTGACGAGCGATCCTCTCACTCGGGGGCTTAGCTGCAGCCATGTGCTCGCCTAAGTTATAAAAATCCTACCGAGTGAAGAGCAACCCTCTCACTCGGGGGCTTAGCTGCAGTCCAAGCACTCGCCTAAGTTTATAAAAATCCTACCGAGTGACGAGCGATCCTCTCACTCGGGGGCTTAGCTGCAGTCCAAGCACTCGCCTAAGTTTATCAAAATCCTACCGAGTGGTAAGCCAGCCTTCCACTCGGAGGCTTAGCTGCAGCTTCGTGCTCGCCTAAGTTTATCAAATTCCTACCGAGTGGTAAGCCAGCCTTCCACTCGGAGGCTTAGCTGCGACCTCGTGCTTGCCTAAGTTATAAAAATCCTACCGAGTGGTAAGCTAGCCTTCCACTCGGAGGCTTAGCTGCAGCCTCGTGCTCGCCTAAGTTACAAAAATCCTACCGAGTGAAGAGCGGCCCTCTCACTCGGAGGCTTAGCTGCAGTCCAAGCGCTCGCCTAAGCACAGGCACCTTGCTCTGAATCTGCATAAGACATTTTGAGCCAAAGGCAATCATATTCAAGCGCCAAATTCAAGTTTGAATCGATATTTAAAGGAACCGAAAGTGCTCAGGCGTCAAGCCTGTTAAAGTTTGTCGGTTACAATTCCACTCGGCATACCGAGGCAAATTTAAAGAGTCGAGCCAGAAGAAGTTTTTTACCCCTCCTGCGGAGGGCTGGAAGGTGCAACGAATTCATCAAGGTCAATTCCGTCGGCGATCCGAGTGGCAGCTGCAAGGAAAGTCTCCATAAAGGACCTGAAGTCGTGCTTCTTGGTATTGGCCACCCGAAGGGCCGCCAGCTTCTCCTCTCGTGCATCTTTGCAGTGGACTCGGGCCAGACACAGAGCGACATCTGCACCACACCGAGCCGAGGACTTCTTCCACTCTTGCACTCGACCAGGGATCGTGTTCAAGCGGGCCATCAGCGACTCAAGGTCATTCTGAAGTGTCTCCTCAGGCCAGAGCGTCGAGTCGATGCGAGATGTGGCGGCCTTCAGCCTTGCGAGATAGTCCACGACAGCTGCAACACGAGACTCCAGTCGGAAGACATCCATGGCAACTTCGTCGTTCACCGGAGAATTGACGGGGTCAAGGTTTGGCTCCAGTCGGCTGGTTTCTTCTTCAAAGTTTTGACAAAATTCTGCAAGGATGATCATTAAGTCAAAGAGATAGTCGAATGGAAAAGGCCACAATTGGAAATATTTGCCAAACATGAAGATTTACCTTCAAGCATAAGAAACAGCTTCTTGGCAAGGCCACTCAGGAAGGTTTCCAGTTCAGTTTTCTTCTCAGTCAATTTGCTGACTTGGTCGGTCAGGGCAGCTTTGTCAGTTCTCAGTCGACTGACCTCCTTGTTGGCAATCCCAAGAGCAGTTTTCAGATTGGTATTGTCTTGTTCGAGCTTGGTGACTGAAGCTAACTTCTCGTCAGCAAGCTTGATCTTCTCAGCTAGCTCAAGGTCTTTCTTCTGCTGGGCCTCCCTTACCTTACCTGCAAGTTACAGCAAGATCAGATGCCGAAACTAGCAAGGGAAAAGCAGTCGTCAGGGTCTCACCAAACATACCTTCGGTCTCCTCCTTTGCCTTTGCCAGCTTCTCCTGAACCAGCTTCAAGCTCAGCTCGACTTGAGTATGCTTCTGTTCCAGCTCTGAGTAGCGAGCCACAAGATCACAGGAGTTCTGCGAAGAACCAATCGACTAAACGTCAAACGTAACTCACTTCCGAGTGAAAAAGGGAAAAACACACGTTTCTAAGACTACAGCCGAATACAAGCATTCGACCGTAGTCTCGGGGACTACACCCAGTGGGTGCACTCAGCGTGCCCCCACTAATCCTGTCGAAAACAAAGTCGACCAGTCGACCTTAAAAAAAAAAAACAGTGTGCGAGACACATTCTCTAAGACTGTGATCAACTGCCAGCAGTCGACCTCAGCCTTGGGGACTACACCCAGTGGGTGCACTCAGCGTGCCCCCACCGGTTTGCGAAATCCAGTCGACCAGTCGACTGACAGAAAGATTGATATCATAAAGCCTAAGGCCGACTGCCAGCAGTCGACCTTAGCCTTGGGGACTACACCCAGCGGGTGCACTCAGCGTGCCCCCGCTAACACGGTGTTTATTCAACACACCCACTGGGTGGCTAATATAAATCCCGGAAAAGAAAAGCTTCTGGTAGCATATCCAACAGAACAAACAGCAGTCAACTGACCTGGACATTGCTTTGGAGGGCAGAGCTGGCGTCATAAGCTGCCTGGCTCGCATCCCGGATGGTCTTCAG
The DNA here is from genome assembly GCF_018294505.1 of Triticum aestivum. Taxonomy (NCBI): domain Eukaryota; kingdom Viridiplantae; phylum Streptophyta; class Magnoliopsida; order Poales; family Poaceae; genus Triticum; species Triticum aestivum. The sequence continues at coordinate 437,042,564 of NC_057810.1, read as the reverse complement.
CTGCTCCATCATGAGCCCCGCCTGGCGTATTGCCTCCTTCACTGCACCAGCTTGGTCCTCTGGGACGTGGTGAGTCGTGAAGAGGGAAGGCTGCTGAGCACTCGACAGTGGATTCGCGAAGGACACTGTGTGTCGAGTGGTGTTCTCTTCCTCCACAGTCAGAGTCTCAGGCGCCGTCACGTCCTGAGGCACCTTACTGGCGGACGTTTTCCGACTCTTCCTGCGTGCCAGTGGTTCTTCATCCTCGTCGTCATCAGGAAGATCGATAACAGTATGGGGCGGAACTGCGAAGAAGAATCAGGATCAGAGGTCGCAAATCAGTCGACTAACAACGGTGTTAAGAATACAGTACCTGGGTTCGAAGTTGCCGCATCCTCCATCTCGTGGTCTTCGGCCCGGGCCGAAGTCTCAGAGGTAGCAGCACTGCAACTCCAAAGAATCAGTCGACTAACATCAGCGTCGACCAAGGACAAAGTTCGCACAGAGTAAGAAAATATGAGCAACGCAATTACCCTGATATGGTGGGGATGGACACCTTCATCTTCGGCAAGAGCTTGGTCGGCTTCGATGAGGCCGCCCTGGGCTGCTTCGGCGCCTTTTCAGTCGGCGCCGGAGAGGTGGTCCGAGGGCGCTTGGTCGACTGAATTGCGGTCCCAACCCCCTTACCACGTTCAGTCGAAGGGTCGTGGACAAGCTTCGACCGCCTTTCTGAGCGCGGTGGAACGACCTCCTCCTCCTCTTCTTCCTCGTCCTCGAGGTCATCTTCATCACCTTCGTCATCATCATCGTCGTCATCATCCCCTGCAGCATCCGAATCCCACTCCTCCTCTTCCTGGCTCTCGCCCCCGCTCGCCTCGCCCCCGCTCGCCTCGCCCCCGCTCGCCTCGCCTTCCTCAGCCGAGGCTTGTGCCCCATTGGGCATCGAGTACAGTTCAGTGAGGGCCTAGCAGATGCACAAACAAAGATCAGTCGACCAGTCGACAGGGTTAGCAGAAATGAATACGACAAGGACTCAGTGGAGGGCAGAGCAAGTGTACCTTGTTTGGGTTGCTGTTGCGGTCGAGTGGAGGAATCCTTCTGGCTCCGCGCGGGTTGTCCCTGTTTCCGGTAACGGCTACCATCCATCTTTCCAGAGTGACATCGTCGACTTCTTCTGGATGGACTCTAGTTTCGTCTTCGGGCCCACAGTACAACCACATGCAGTGGCTCCAGAATTGAAGGGGTTGGATGCGACGCCTGAGGAAGACCTCCAGAAGATCCATGCCCGTCACCCCCTCCCGAACCAACTGCACCACGTGCTCCATCAACATCTTCACATCGGCTTTCTCCTCCGGAATCAGCTTCAGAGGGGAGGGCTTGTTCACTCGGTCCATGGTAAACGGAGGGAGTCCACTCGACTGCCCTGGCGTCGACTGGACCTGGCAGTAGAACCAAGTCGACTGCCAGCCTCTGACGGACTCGGGAAAGCTCATGGGCGGGAAGGTACTATTGTTCCTCACCTGAATCCCCAGGCCCCCACACATTTGGACGACTCGGGTCTTCTCGTCACCTGGGCTAGCCTTCTTCACGGTCTGAGAGCGACACGTGAAGATGCGTTTGAACAAACCCCAGTGCGGTCGGCAGCCCAAGAAACCCTCACACATGGACACGAATGCAGCAAGATAGGCAATGGAGTTTGGGGTAAAGTGGTGGAGCTGCGCTCCAAAGAAATTCAAGAAGCCACGGAAGAAAATGCTGGGTGGCAAGGAAAACCCTCGGTCAACATGAGTGGCCAGGAGCACGCACTCACCCTCTTCTGGTTGTGGCTGCCACTCCTTCCCCGGCAACCTCGCAGCTCCGTGAGGGATCAAGCCCTCGTTGGCCATGTCGAGGAGGTCCTTCTCCGTGATGGTCGACTGGATCCAGTCTCCTTGGACCCAGCCTTTCGGCAGGCGGGATCTGGACGAGGACCCCCTGCGGGTGGTGGATCTCCCCTTCGCCTTCTCCGATGCCGACGCCTTCTTGGCACGCTCCAGCGCCGCCGTCTTCTCCTTGGCCATGGTCGCCGGCGAAATGCGCGAAGGAAAGTGGTGCGGAGGTGAGAGCGAGCGCGCTGAGCAGAGAGGAAGGAGGCAGAGGGAGAGAGGGAGAATGCTGAGGCGCAGCACAGAAATCCCCACCGGGCGCATTTATAAGGTCTCTTCCGAGTGGCTGACATGTGGGCCCGGTCGATCTAATCATATCTGGGAGCAGTTATGAGGACTGGATACGTGGCGAAAAAGGCGGCGCGGAGATCGAGGCGTCTATGCCCCGTCCCATCCGAACGCCACGGTCTGCCCCGCTTCGCGCGCGCCCCCAAATTTCGCACCCCGCGGAATCCGCGAGCAACAAATCAGTCTGTCAGACGCGGTGTTTCCGGCGATCCGTCGCTCGGAGATCGTCGAAGCTCGAAAGATCACTCGACGCAAAAATAGAATGGATCGAGTCGACCGAAGACAAATTGCTCCCTGTCAACGAAGAGATTTTTGATCCAGAACAGCGCACAACTAGAGCGCAAAGGTTAATCGAAAACGACATCAACGCCTTCTTCACTCGAAGCCTCAATCCATTCGGGGGCTAATGATGGGGTTATGTACCTAGGGTAGGGTCATGGACCTGTTCCAAGTAACTTACCCTAGGACATCCCTAGAAAAGGTCGCCTTCCAGTCGACCAACGAGGATTCACTCGACTGGCCCGAAGGACTCGACCACGAAGACTCACTCGACCATCAGGAGGTCAAGAGGCACTCTGCACCGCAACGGCCTGTAATTAAGTAGACTTTATGATAGTAAAGGCACTTTATGTGGGGCGTTACCAGTAACACCCCAGACTTAACTCACCTTAAACCCTCTCCTACGTGGGCTGGCTGGGGTCCTGGCGCACTCTATATAAGCCACCCTCCACCACAGGCAGAGGGGTTCGGCACCTTGTAATCCATACATTCATAATCCACTCGACCGCCTCCGGGCTCCGAGACGTAGGGCTGTTACTTCTTCCGAGAAGGGCCTGAACTCGTACATCCTTTGTGCTTACAACCTCTCCGTAGCTAGGACCTTGCCTCTCCATACCTACCCCCCACTCTACTGTCAGGCTTAGAACCACGACAGTGATCCCTTCGATCAAAAGTGATCGGGCAAGAGGACCATGGATTGAACTTCGGGGCGACTGGCTCCATCGCATATACATCCCTAAGTGCACGCTTCCGCTCCCTCTTGGGTATGTGGGTTGCGTATATCATGTTTACCGTCCGTACTTGTGGGGGGAAACCCTTCTGTCCTCTACTGTTCGGCGGCCGGGTCTCTTCCTCATCATCGCTATGCAGCCCCTTGTCATTGTTTTCGGCAATTAACTTGCCTGCCTGCTTAAATACCCAACAATCCCTGTTGGTGTGATTAGCTGGCTTTTCGGGGGTGCCATGTATCTGGCAGGAGCGGTCGAGTATTCGGTCCAAATTGGACGGACCCGGAGTAGTTCTTTTGAATGGCTTTTTCCGCTGACCGGGTTTGGAGCCTCTGAATCCGGCGTTGACTGTCGTATCCTCAGTGTTATCGCCGTTAGTGCGGTGTTTGTTTTTGTTGCGACACAACCTGCCATTGTGGTCCTTGTTATCCGGACTGCCAGAATTTTTGCTAAGGTTGTTACTGCGGGCTAGCCAGCTGTCCTCTCCCGCGCAGAAGCGGGTCATGAGTGACGTGAGGGCTGCCATGGATTTCGGCTTTTCCTGTCGTAGGTGTCGGGCCAGCCACTCGTCACGGATGTTGTGTTTGAAGGCTGCGAGGGCCTCTGCATCCGGACAGTCGACGATTTGATTTTTCTTTGTTAAGAACTGTGTCCAAAATTGTTTGGCCGATTCGTATGGCTTCTAAATTATGTGGCTTAGGTCATCGACGTCTGGTGGTCGCACATATGTGCCCTGTAAGTTATCAAGGAATGCGGCTTCCAGGTCCTCCCAACACCCAATTGACTATGCTGGCAAGCTGTTAAGCCAATGCCGAGCTGGTCCTTTAAGCTTGAGTGGGAGATATTTGATGGCCTGGAGATCATCACCGCGGGCCATATGGATATGAATGAGATAGTCTTATCCAAACCGCGGGGTCTGTTGTGCTATCGTAGGATTCAATGTTCATGGGTTTAAACCCTTCAGGGATTTGATGATCCATTACTTCATCTGTGAAGCATAGTGGGTGTGCGGCGCCTCTATATTGGGCAATATCACAACGTAGCTCAAGCGAGCTTTGTCTATTGTGTTCGGCCCAGCCGGAGTTGCTGTATCCAGCACGATGGTAATCGTCGTGCATCATGGGTCGCCCACGTGATCCGTAGATCGATCTTGATTGTCTTGCCTTGTCCTCCAATATGTCTCGCAAGTCCGGCGTATTCCCCCGTGGCTTCGTACTTTTCGAGCGGTGCCGGGGTACGGTCCTGATGGAGGGTCTAGAGGCCTCTCTATCGCGGCCACGAGGTGGTCGGTCTGCCGTATTGTGTGCTGGTGATGAGGGTTTATACTCCTCCTCCTCTAATCGGGGGAGCAACTTGCGTTTTGGGTAGCTTTTGGAGGTGCGTTCGAGTTCATACGCTTCGGCCGCCAGGACTTCAGTCCATCTGTCGGCTAGCAGATCTTGATCAGCTCGAAGCTGTTGCTGCTTTTTCTTTAGGCTGTTCGCCGTGTCCATTAGCCTGCGTTTAAAACGCACTTGTTCTACGGGATCCTCAGGCACGACGAATTCGTCGTCGTTGAGGCTTGCCTCTTCTCCGGAGGGAGGCATGTAATTATCATCCTCTACCTCTTCGTCTACCACTCTCTCATGAGGTCTGGCTTCTCCGTCCTCCTGCACTGAATCTTGCTGGAGGGGGTCATCTTCGGCACTCTCTGGGGTGTTATTATCTCTGGTGCCGGAATCTCCATTCTTGCTGTGGCGGGATTTAGAGCGGCACCGCTGACGCCGGCGCTTGGGCTGTTTCTTAGAGGAATCTGCCTCCGCTGCTTCTTCGCCATTCCCATCCTTTGGGATGTTCACCATATATATGTCGTATGATGAGGTGGTCTTCTAGTGCCCTGTAGGCATTGGTTCCTGGTCGTCTCCGGCATCGTCGTCCATACCGTCAATGTCTTCGGAGTCGTAGTCTAGCATGTCGGTTAGATCATCGACAGTGGCTACAAAGTGGGTGGTGGGTGGGCTTTGAATTTCTTCGTTGTCCGCATCCCAACCGTCCTAGCAGCAGTCCGGCCAAGGCTCTCCTGATAACGAGAGATGCTTTAGCGAATTCAGGATGTCGCCAAAGGGTGAGTGCTGAAAGATGTCCGCAGCGGTGAACTCCATGATCGGCGCCCAATCGGATTCGATTGGTAGGGGCGCAGGAGGTTCGGAGTCCGGCACCTCGGAGTCATGGGCTTTACAAGGGACAAGGTCAGTATTCGGCTCGATGGCCGTAGAGGTTGCAACCCCCGAGGCGGTGTCTAGCCACCCGTCCTCGATCTGCATGGTCGGCTCCGAATTAAGGATCGGAGCGGACTCATGTGCGGCCTCCAGGGCACTGTCCGGCAGCAGAGCTAAATCATGCCCATCATGACAGCGCGGCGCGCTCGGCTGTGGCTCGAATCCATCGAAGATCAAGTCTCCACGGATGTCAGCCGTGGAGTTTAGGCTTCCAAATCTGACCTGATGGCCAAGGGCGTAGCTTTCGATCTGCTCCAGATGGCCAAGCGAGTTGGCCCGCAGTGCAAAGCCGTCGAACACGAAGATCTGTCTAGGGAGAAAAGTCTCACCCTGGACTGCGTCATTGTTGATGATCGAAGGAGCCATCAAGCCTATCTGTGACGACACAGGGGATCTCTCAATGAAAGCACCAATGTCGGTGTCAAAACCGGCGGATCTTGGGTAGGGGGTCCCGAACTGTGCGTCTAGGCGGATGGTAACAGGAGACAAGGGACACGATGTTTTTACCCAGGTTCGGGCCCTCTCGATGGAGGTAAAACCCTACTCCTGCTTGATTGATATTGATGATATGGGTAGTACAAGAGTGGATCTACCACGAGATCAAGGAGGCTAAACCCTAGAAGCTAGCCTATGGTATGATTGTTGTAATGGTTGTTCGTCCTACGGACTAAAACCCTCCGGTTTATATAGACACCGCAGAGGGCTAGGTTTACACAGAGTCGGTTACAATGGTAGGAGATCTACATATCCGTATTGCCAAGCTTGCCTTCCACGCGAAGGAAAGTCCCATCCGGACACGGGACGAAGTCTTCAATCTTGTATCTTCATGGTCTTGGAGTCCGGCCGACGATGATAGTCCGGCTATCCGGACACCCCCTAGTCGAGGACTCCCTCACCTCGCCTCAGATTTCACTAAATTTTTTTAGGTTCACGCGGGTATCTTGGGATCGTTCCGATATTCTTATGACGAGAACATTGTTCTTGGTGCCTCCTGAAATTTAGGGGTTGTGGTAGTGTCCCGGGATTTGAGCTCCAAGGTGTTGTCATCATAATTTTATCGTTGCAGTTCTGGAATACCTGAGTTTTGCCGACATCGAAAATCTCTTTTATGCAGTTGTTGGTAAGATAACCTCGACGCCACCCAGTACTGGGGAGTTCGGGAGTATTGCCATAGCTCGTATAACGGATGCTTTTCGAAGGTTGAGGTACACGATTTCTGGAGTTTTCTTGGTCATGTGTTGACGGATGGATACAGCTGGATGTAGGGATTGTTAGTTTGGGTGAGATATATTGCTTCCCCTGTATCCCCAACACCAGATTGCATAACCAGAAAGTTTCGGGAGTTTATAGGTGGGAGTTCAAGTAGCTCTTAGAATATCTTTCCGACAGATGCATGATATGGGATTGGGTAAATCTCTATCATATGTATTTGTTCCGACTTATTTTGCAAGCCAATCCTTGTTTTGTTTTGTTGTGGTATTCAAGGTGCTTCAATGTCAAGTGTTGATTCCATACCTTTCAAGCGGTCTTCTCATATTTCTATGGGAGTACTAATCCTTTTGATCATCGAGATTGTCATGTCAATTCTTTCCAACCGGTGTGCTTCTCTTCAAGTGGATCCGATCATTTTCAGCATCAGCAAGATCAATTCTAAGTTTTCTCAACGGTGTTTGTTTCATTCGTCCCAAGTTGTCTTTGTTTTCCGCCCTCCCACCCTTTTTCTTCAAAGACTCAGATTTCTTAATCGGGTATCCATTTTATTGATGGCAAGACTCTCCATTCTTTTCCGCCAATGTTCTTATCCGGTGATTCTTAGGAAGATACTAACGGTTCTTCAAGTTTATTATTCTTCGTCTCCTTTCTTCTCCGATGGTTTAATTTCAAGTGTCGGTGTTGATCATATCTCTTCCTTTTGTTTCACATATCTTCCCATGTGAATTTCTTATCCAAGGCTCTCTTATTCATTCACCTCTCCCAGTTCATATCCGGAGTGTTGAAGATAACTCGCAAGAATCATGTTTCCATTCTTAATCCGTTCAAGTACTTCGAGGTTTTTTCTCTCATTCAAGCTATTTAATTCTTCCCGGTGAATTGTGCCTTTGCTACTTTCATTTTGAATTTTTACGGTGGTTCGTTCAAGATTTCACTTCCTTCGTTATCATATCAAATATGCGTTGTTCCCAAATCCCACCGGTGGTTCCATCAATACCTTTTGAAGTTTACGCTATATCCCTCTTAATCCTTTCTACGAGAATAAGTAGTATGCCAAATCTGTTGCTTGTCATCAATTTAAATTGGTGAAGGATAGGCATAACATAATTCTTATTATTGTTTCATCCAAGTGATTAATTGTTTCCTTTGGAGTTTGTTATTGAGGAATAAATTCTCGGTTCTAAGATCATCTTTTCTTTTTGGAGTTCCAAGTTCTCTTGGTTATATCATCGCGAAGCTCCATCTAAATCATGGCAAGGCTTCACCTTGTGTTTTCAACTTCCCTTTCTTTTTATCAGCCTTTTATTACCGGAGTTCTTCATGGAGGCTCTACATGGTGGTTCGTCAAGGATTCTTTTCATTCTTCAATTGTTCTTCAAGATTTCTCTTGAAGTTAAGATCAGCCAAGCTATACTCAAAATTAGACATGGTGCTCAACACATGTTTTGTTTTGAGGCGTTCAAGCATTCTTCATCTTGCATTCCAAAGTGCAATTCCTTCTATCTTATCTTTCCAGATGGTCTTATGTCATTCTTGACAATTTCACTTCGTGTTTCATGATTCGCAAGTTGTTAAGAATGAGATATTTAAATCCATCATTTTCTCTTTGTTCAAGAGATCTTTTCAACCATCAACCTCGTTGTTGGAGTTATCTTGTGTCATATTTCACCTAAAGCCTTCCCTAAGGAATGTTGCTATTGTGGTGATTATCAATGATCCAAGTTATCTCTCTATCATCTTGGTGGAAGAAATTTTTCATCTCGTCGGTGTTATCAATTATATTATTTGTTTCCGTAGTGGCAGAATTTCGCCTCAATTTTGAGATGTTTTCCATGAGCCCACTACAAGCTTATTCTTTCGTTGTTGGTTTTCCAACAACCCCGTTTTAACATTCTTGGAAGGGTGCTTTCCAAACTCATTTGTGGCAGAAGTTGCCATTTTCTTCTCCATTCTGTTATTCCAATGATCTATCTTCTATTCTTTCTTCCGGAGGCATTGTGATGTTGCTCTCGTTGACCCATCATCTCGTTTTGTCAAGATCATGTTATTTTCTTTCTTATCCATTTAACCGGAGTGTTGTGTTCTCATTCAAGTTCTTTCATCTTATCAAGTTTTGCCTCTCGTTTCAACCAGAGTGGTTCCAATTCCTTCTTGTCCATTGTACTCGTCATTCATAGCTTTGCAACCTCCTAGGTTCACATGGTGTTCCTTGTTTCTATTTTCTACCGCGGTGCTCTCAATTGTGTTCAACTTTGTTGTGTTCTTTCTTTCAACTTTTCAACCTCTCAAGGTTCTTTGGTTTCACTATTTTGTCGAAGAAGCAACTTACTTCTACCTCCTCTCTTCCTCTTCCATTTCTCTCCGGTGCCATCCTAGATCTCGGGACGAGATCCTCTTGTAGTGGTGGAGTGTTGTAACGCCCCGAGACCGACGCTTCAGAAGACTTCCATATTTTCGTGATCAACCGTGTGTTTCATTTATGCTTGCTCTTTTATTTTTGCATTGCATCATGTCATCATGCATCATGTCATTAATCTTTGCATCTCAACTCAACTAAATAAATTGCATAGATATTTTGATCTATTTAAATCGAGGGAATTCACATGGTGATTTCTCTTTACAACATATAAAAGTCTCTCAATATTGTTAGGGGGCTATATTAAATATTCCACTAATTTGTAAATCACCATAACACACTTGCAAATTATCCCAATGCCTTTGTTATCTTAATTCTTGGTCTCCAACCTTGCCATATATTCTTTCATCATATTCTGGAGCTCCACCAAAAATCCGAACATTTTTGGACCCTCCCAACCCTCACTTCTTATTCAAATCATTTGAATTTAAATCAAATGAGTTCGAATTTAAATCTTTCAACCATGGCCTTTATATTTTTCTTGGATCAAGCTCAATTTTGTGAGTCCGTGAAAATTATCTGCCTGCCTAAATTCTCTCTCTGCCTTCCGTTCTTCTTCTTTTTCTTCTTTGACATTTCTCTGTTTTTTTGGAAAAAGAAGGAGGAGAGCAGCCACAGCTCGGCCTTCTCCCAACGGTTGGCCCAAGGCCCAGCCGCAGCCTAACTAACCCAACCCTAGCGCTCGCCTCCTCTCCTCTTGATCCCTCGCTCTCTCCCTCGTTCCCCTCCCTGCGCCGCCACATGCACGAGAACAGCTCCCGCTCCCCTCCTCATCGCCCTCGCACCCCTCGCCCGTGGCCTCACGCCTCCTCTGCTCACAGCCGCTTTCGCCGCAAGCACCAGCAGCTCCCCTCGCGCCCCTGCACTGAGCTCCTCTCCTGTGCTCCTGCCATGGCGCCCGCGCCTGAGCTTTTTCCTCGACCTCGCCGCCTCACCAATTGCAGCAGCGTCGCCCCGTCCAGTTCCTCGTCGGTGACCTCCCGCTCCCGATCCGCCTCCCACGACCGCGACCAGTCCTGCGCCTCCACGCCGTCTTCCGCGCCCGGCCTCTCCCTCGCCTCGCTAGTGCCCGTCTCCGGCCACCACAGGCGCCACCAGCAGCAGCTTCAGGATGTCCCCGCCGCCAAATCCCTTGCTGCCTCTCTCTGCTACACCTTGTGCGACCTCCTTCCTCGTTCCCACGCTGCTCGTCGCCAAAAGCCAACAGGAGGAGCCCGGCCCCGCGACATCCTCTGCTGCACCTCCACCGGCCGGCGACGTCAGCTGAACCTCGCCGGCGAGCAGCCCGCTAGGACAGGCCAGTCCCGCTCGGAACCAGCATCCTCCATGCGCCAAGTCCCGCGGCCGTCGCCCCTGCATCGCACCAAGTCCTTGCATTCCTGTTGCTGTTGACGCCAAGTCCAACGACCATCGAGCGTGGAATTCGCCAAGTACCACTACCAATACCTCTGAATTCGCCAAGTACACCACCGGAAAGACTACAACACTGTAACGGCAAGGTCGACTATGTTTTGCTGCCTCTCTGGATCGCCAAGTTCCACAAGACACAAGCACCACGGCGATCGTTGTTCGCCAAGTACCATGACGACGAGGACCGCCAAGTTCGTCTACCGCTGTCAAGTGTACGGCTACACAACGAACCGTGAAGTTCCACAAGATAACGTGTACCACTACCGTTGCCCCGATGACGTTGGATTCGTCAAGTACCTCTCCGAAACGAACGTGTACAACTACTTCCACTACCGTCGCAAGAACGACTACTTCCACTACGGCCCATGTACCACAACTTTCTTCGTCGAACTCGACCCGCTCCGAAATGCACGCTTCAAAGGAATAACCATCGAGACGACCGCCGAATGCATGTGTTGAATGAGATGTCCGTGTTTGCACCGTGATCAAATTGTCGCTTGTGATGCCCCTCTTTTGCCATGCCACCGACATGTGGGACACCCGGTATCCGGGATCACTCCCCATTTGTAGCATGTTGCGCACATCCGCACGCCTCCTTTTGCACCGGTATCTCCATGAGCTACCGGAACCGTTATGTTGTCTTGGCATCATTTTCGGATATGTTGCCGTGACACCCTTTCTTTCCGCCATGGTGACAAATGCCTCGTATCTTGCTCATGTTAACATTTTCATAAAATTGCTTAAAACTTGCATATGTCATCCGCATCATGATAACAACAATTAAAATGGTTAAAATTGTGTTTGCATTATATTGCTAAATGACATATGGGGATTTTTCGGAATTATCATTTGTTGTTTCCGGCCTCACTTAAACTTGCCTAGATAGTTAGTTTATTTATGCTTCACCTCTTTCCATGTTTATAACAACATGTAATATTGTTGTGTTCCTAAACGAGAGAGAACTAAATAATTGATGTGGTGTTTCGTCAATATGCAACTCATTCCATATTGAGCTCCACTTAATTTGTTGTGTTGTTTGTTGCATTTTGCCATGCCATGCCTCATTAAACCAGACATGCATCATACTTGATTGTGCATCATGCCATGATTATTCTTGTTTGTTTACCATGTTGTTTGCTTCTTTCCGGTGTTGCTTCTTCTTGATAGTTCCGGTTACGTTGCGATTGTGAGGATCCGTTCGACTACGTCCGTTTGTCTTCTTCATGGACTCGTTCTTCTTCCTTGCGGGATTTCAGGCAAGATGACCGTCACCTTGGATCTCATTACTATCATTGCTATGGTAGTTGCTTTGTTCGATCACTATGCTGCGCTCCCTATCACTTGTTCTTCAAGCCTCCCAAATTGCCATGTCAGCCTCTAACCTTTTCGCCCTTCCTAGCAAACCGTTGCTTGGCTATGTTACCGCTTTGCTCAGCCCCTCTTATAGCGTTGTTAGTTGCAGGTGAAGTTTAAGATTGCTCCATGGTGGACAGGATTATGTTGGGATATCACAATATCTCTTATTTAATTAATGCATCTATATATTTGGTAAAGGGTGGAAGGCTCGGCCTTATGACTGGTGTTTTTTCCACTCTTGCCGCCCTAGTTTCCGTCATACCGGTATTATGTTCCTTGATTTTGCGTTCCTTACGCGGTTGGGTGATTTATGGGACCCCCTTGACAGTTCGCTTTGAATAAAACTCCTCCAGCAAGGCACAACTTTGGTTTTTACATTTGCCACCTAAGCCTTTTTCCCTTGGGTTCTGCAGACTCAAGGGTCATCTTTATTTTACCCCACGGGCCAGTGCTCCTCCGAGTGTTGGTCCAAACTAGAGCACCGTGCGGGACCATTCTTTGGCAACTTGGATTACGTCGGTACCTGTACGCTTCATTTATCCGGTGTGCCCTGAGAACGAGATATGTGCAGCTCCTATCGGGATTTGTCGGCACAGTCGGGTGGTCTTGCTGGTCTTGTTTTACCATTGTCAAAATTTCTTGTAAACCGTGATTCCGAGTTTGATCGGGTCTTCCTGGGAGAAGGAATATCCTTCATTGACCGTGAGAGCTTGTGATGGCTAAGTTGGGACACCCCTGCAGGGTATAAACTTTCGAAAGCCGTTCCCACAGTTATGTGGCAGATGGGAATTTGTTAATGTCCGGTTGTAGATAACTTGACACCACATTCGAATTAAAACGCATCAATCGCGTGTTTAGCCGTGATGGTCTATTTTCGGCAGAGTCCGGGAAGTGAACAAGGTTTTGGGTTATGTTTGACGTAAGTAGGAGTTCAGGATCACTTCTTGATCATTGCTAGCTTCATGACCGTTCCGTTGCTTCTCTTCTCGCTCTTATTTGTGTATGTTAGCCACCATATATGCTTAGTCGTTGCTGCAACCTCACCACTTTACCCATTCCTTACCCATTAAGCTTTGCTAGTCTTGATACCCATGGTAATGGGATTGTTGAGTCCTCGTGGCTCACAGATTACTACAACAATAGTTGCAGGTACAGGTTATGTGATGATCATGACGCGAGAGCGATGTTTGCTTGTTTTGGAGTTCTTCTTCTGCCTCTTCTTTGATCAGGGGATAGGTTCCAGGTTGGCAGCCTGGGCAAGCAGGGTGGATATTGTTTGAGCTTCTGTTTGTGTTTCATTCGTAGCCGGATGTTGATCTTATGTATGTTGTATTGATGTACTCTTGTGGCATTTGTATGCCTTGTATGTATCCCCATCTATTATGTAATGTTGATGTAATGATATCCACCTTGCGAAAGTGTTTCCATATGCGGCTCTATCCTTGGTGGGACCTTCGAGTCTCTTTAGGATAGTATCGCATATTGGGTGTGACAGTCGTGCATAATTTCTTTATATAGTTCACAGGGTATTACACTAGCACTAGCACCCATATCACATAAGCCATGATAACAATCATCTCCTATTTTAACTAAAATAACAGGCATGCCTACCACAGGTCTATGTATCTTAGTATCTGGTCTAGTAATTTTAGCAGTCTCACCATAGAAATAAATAACATGCTCATCTAAATCATCATCCAAGAGATCTTTAACCATAGCAATACTAGGTTCAACTTTGATTTGCTCAGGAGGTGTATAAGTCCTAGTATTACTCTTATGAACAACAACCGAAGTTTTAGCATGATCCTTTATCCTAACAGGAAAAGGAGGTTTCTCAACATAAGTAGTAGGAACAATAGGATCACTATAGGTGACAGTCTTTTCTTCAACTGTAATAGGTGCAACTACTTTTACTTCAACGGGAGGATTATATTTAAACCATTTCTCCTTCGGGAGATCAATGTGAGTAGCAAAAGATTCAGAGAAAGAAGCTACTATCTCAGAGTCAAGTCCATACTTAGCGCTAAATCCACGAAAAGCATCGATATCCATAAAAGATTTAACACAATCGAAATAAGGTGTCATACCTGACTCCTTACCATCCTCGGAACCCCAATCTTGAGAGTTGCGTTTAATTCTTTCCAATAAGTCCCATTTGAAATCATAGGTCTTCAGCATATAAGAACTAGCAGAGGAAGTATCGAGAAGGTTGCGATCATTGAGAGAAAGCCGAGCATAAATTTTTTTAATAATCATTTCTCTGGAGAGCTCATGATTGGGGCATGAATATAACATTGATTTGAGCCTCCCCCAAGCTTGAGCGATGCTTTCTCTTTCATGAGGCCAGAAATTATATATGTAATTACGATCACGATGAACAAGATGCATAGGATAGAACTTCTGGTGAAATTCCAACTTCAATCGTTTATAATTCCAAGATCTCGTATCATCACATAGCATATACCATGTCAATGCATCTCCCTTCAAAGATAAAGGGAAGACCTTCCTTTTGACAACATCATCGGGAATACCTGCAAGCTTAAATAATCGACAAACTTCATCCACAAAGATAAGGTGTAAATCGGTATGCAATGTTCCATCTCCTGCCAATGGATTAGCTAGCAGTTTCTCTATCATACCCGAAGGAAACTCAAAGTAAATATTTTCAAAAAGTTCTGTAGGTTGAGGAGCAACTCTTTGCTCTTCTAGTCGGGGTGAAGATACCCCGAACAAGCCCCTCAAAGGATTAGTTTCCAAAGTGACAAGTAACAGAAAATTTCAGCACACAATATAAATGGTTCCTTACCAATTCCACTCACCAAAAGCGCTATACTCCCCGGCAACGGCGCCAGAAAAGAGTTTTCGTGACCCACAAGTGTAGGAGATCTATCGTAGTCCTTTCGATGTGTAAGAGTGTCGAACCCAACGAGGAGCAGAAGGAAATGATAAGCGGTTTTCAGTAAGGTTTTCTCTACAAGCACTGAAATTGTAGGTAAGAGATAGTTTTGTGATAAGATAAATTGTAACGAGTAACAAGCAATGAAAGTAAATAAAGTGCAGCAAGGTGGCCCAATCCTTTTTGTAGCAAAGGATAAGCCTGGACAATTTCTTATAATGAGAAAAGAGCTCCCGAGGATACATGGGAATTATCGTCAATCTAGTTTTCATCACGCTCATATGATTCACGTTCGGTACTTTGATAATTTGATATGTGGGTGGACCGGTGCTTGGGTACTGCCCATACTTGGACAAGCATCCCACTTATTATTAACCCCTATTGCAAGCATCTGCAACTACAAAAGAAGTATTAAGGTAAACCTAACCACATCATTAAACATATGGATCCAAATCAGCCCCTAACGAAGCAACGCATAATCTAGGGTTTAAGCTTCTGTCACTCTAGCAACCCATCATCTACTTATTACTTCCCAATGCCTTCCTCTAGGCCCAAATAATGGTGAAGTGTCATGTAGTCGACGTTCACATAACACCACTAGAGGAAAAGACAACATACATCTTATCGAAATATCGAATGAATACCAAATTCACATGACCACTAATAGCAAGACTTCACCCATGTCCTCAGGAACAAACGTAACTACTCACAAAGCATATTCATGTTCATAATCAGAGGAGTAATAATATGCATTAAGGATCTGAACATATGATCTTCCACCAAGTAAACCAATTAGCATCAACTACAAAGAGTAATCAACACTACTAGCAACCCACAGGTACCAATTTGTGGTTTGGATACAAGATTGGATACAAGAGATGAACTAGGATTTTGAGAGGAGATGGTGTTGTTGAAGATGTTGATGGAGATTGACCCCCTCCCGATGAGAGGATCGTTGGTGATGACGATGATGATGATTTCCCCCTCCCGGAAGGAAGTGTCCCCGGCAGGACAGCTCTGCCGGAGCTCTAGATTGGTTCCGCCAAGGTTCCACCTCGTAGCGGCGGAGTTTCATCCCGTAAGCTTGCCCACCATTTTTTTAAGGGTAAAAGCCTTCATATAGCAGAAGATGGACACCGGGGGGCCACCAGGGGGCCCAGGAGACAGGAGGCGCGCCTAGTAGGGGTGGGTGCCCCCCCCACCCTCCTGGCCAGGGTGTGGGCCCCCTGAGGTATGTCTTTCGCTCAATAATTCTTATAAATTCCAAAAATAAGTTCCGTGGGGTTTCAGGATTTTTGGAGCAGTGCAGAATAGGTTTCGAATGTTTGCTCCTTTTCCAGCCAGAATTCTAGCTGCCAGCATCCCCCCTCTTCATGGTAAACCTTGTAAAATAAGAGAGAATAGGCATAAGTATTGAGATATAATGTGTAATAACAGCCCATAATGCAATAAATATTGATATAAAAGCATGATGCAAAATGGACATATCAAGCGCCTCCACCACCTCTGCACCAAGACGGCGTTCTGGCGACAAGACGCGTAGCCCCCCGGCGCGACCCACCGCACCGGGCGCCCACGTGAGAAGAAGGAAGCTGCCAAGAAGTTCCCTGGCTACAAGAGAACGCCCCCGCGCTCCCAGCACCACCGCGACATGACCACGTGCCGCCTGCAGCATCAGTGCGCGGGCATGAAGGGCAGGCTCCGCATCAGCAACGGGGCCTGACGGTCACTGTAGGCTGTTGTGCCTTCACTCCCGAGCTGCGTAGCGTCTCCTGGCCGGGCAAGTTCAAGCCAGACCTGCCTCCTCTCTACGACGGCACCCCCGACCCCCCGGAGTTCCTACAGCTCTATGAGCTGAGCATCGAGGCGGCCAACGACGACGAAAAAGTCATGGCGAACTGGTTCCCCATGGCTCTCAAGGATGGCGCTCGCTCGTGGCTACTGAACCTGCCCCCGACTCGATTTCCTCCTGGGGCGAGATGCACGACTGCTTCATCACCAACTTCCAGGGCACTCGCGACCGCTCTCCGGCCGGAGGTGACCTCCGCCGCATGAAGCAGCAGCCAGGAGAGACCCTGCAGAAGTACATCCAGCGCTTAAACTACGTTCGCCTCAAGATCCCCAACGTGATGGACGAGGCCATCATCTCCATGTTTTCTGATGGCGTTCGCGACGTCAAGATGAAGGAGGAGCTTGCCATCCATGAGGAGCTATGCACAGTGTTGGAGCTGTTTAACCTGGCGACCAAGTGCGCAAGAGCTGAGGAGGGGCGCCTTTCCCTCCTCGAGCTCCCAGCTACCGACCCAGAGGAGAAGAAAGCCAAGTCCAAGGACGTGAAGCGCAAGGGAGTGGCCATGCTCGCAGAAGAGCCGGATACGAAGCGCGGCCGGGACCTTCCCGAGTCGTCCAAAAGCAGCCGACCGTTCTACGCCTTCCACAACATACACAGCCACAACACCAATGACTGTCAGGAGCCCAGGGCCATTCGCGATAGACGCCTCGGTCGACGCCCCGAGCGCAACGACCTGGGCTACGGCCAAGGAGGAGGACATGGCGGAGGACGCCGGGACGATCGCGACCCACGCCAGGAGTGGCGCGACCAGCCTCGTGAGGGTGCCTGGAGGAATCAGCCTCGCAAGGGAGCTTGGAGAGATCAGCCTCATGAGGGTCGCCCCCAAGGCAACGCAGGACTTCTCGCTCTGCCACCACCACCAAGAAGGAATGAAGACCATCATTAGGACGAGGGGTCTGGGGGCTTCCAGGAGCCACGTGCAATCGCTTGCATCTTCAGCGGTGCTCAGGCCCCAGCCTCTCAGCGCATCTTCAAGCAGTTTGCTTGCGAGGTGAATGCAATCCTCCCCAAGCTTGAGGCCACGCGCCCCCTCAGGTGGTCGGCGTGCGCCATCACGTTCAGCTCGGCGGATCAGCTCAAGTGTGCGGCAATGGCCGGTGTCCTCCCGATGCTCTGCTCCCGAGTCATCAGCGAGGTGCAAGTTACCAGGACCCTCATCGACAGCGGGGCAGGGCTCAATGTCCTGTCAGTCGAAACATTCAACAACCTTCAAGTGCCATACGATCAGCTTCAAGCAACCAAGCCCTTCTCAGGAGTCACCGATGGTTCCACTATCCCGATAGGGCAGGTCTGCCTCCCTGTCACTTTTGGGCAGCGCAACAACTACCGCACCGAGCTCATTGACTTCGACGTCGCCCACATTCGCTGCCATACAATGCCATCCTCGGGTACGCAGCCCTGGCTAAGTTCATGGCAGTGACTCATGGCTACAACGTCCTCAAGATGCCAGGAAGTGGCGGGGTCATCACGGTCCCATGTGAAGAGAAGGATGCGGTGTGCTCCTTCGAGCGCGCCTTCCAGGCCACGTGAATCGAGGACCCAGATGGCAAGAGTGGAAATCTCCCTAAAGAAGCTCCCAAAAAGAAGAAGAAATCACCTGGTTCAAGGCCTCAGGAGGCAGGCTCATCCGGAGGTGCCACATCCAGACATGCGCCCATCCAAGGGGCGCCCCCTCTGTCGCATAGGAAGACGCGCCCGGCGCCCTCCTCGGGCAAGGCTCGGGGGCTCTCTCCTGGGGAGCCATTGACTTTGCCGAGATCACGAGGGAGGCGCTTGGGCACCACTTGGAGGCGTGCTTCACGGCACGTTTCCCTCAGGAAGGCCTAAGACAAGGAGGGCCCAACCCTCAGGAGTTCATCACCAAGGTCGCTCAGGAGATACAGGGATCGGGAGTCATGCGCGGTGATAACCCACAAGTATAGGGGAACACAACAGCTTTCGAGGGTAGAGTATTCAACCCAAATTTATTGATTCGACACAAGGGGAGCCAAAGAATATTCTTGAGTATTAGCAGTTGAGTTGTCAATTCAACCACACCTGGATAACTTAGTATCTGCAGCAAAGTGTTAAGTAGCAAAAGTGGTATGATAATAAAGGTAACGGTAGCAAAAGTATAGATAAATGCTTTTGGGTTTTTGTAGTAGTTCTAACAGTAGCAACGGAAAAGTAAATAAGCGAAGAACAATATATGAAAAGCTTGTAGGCAATGGATCAGTGATAGATAATTATGCCAGATGCGATTCCTCATGCAATAGTTATAACATAGGGTGATATAGAACTAGCTCCAGTTCATCAATGTAATGTAGGCATGTATTCCGTAAATAGTCATGCGTGCTTATGGAAAAGAACTTGCATGACGTCTTTTGTCCTACCCTCCCGTGGAAGCGGGGTCCTAGCGGAAACTAAGGGATATTAAGGCCTCCTTTTAGTAGAGAACTGGAACAAAGCATTAGCACATAGTGAATACATGAACTCCTCAAACTACGATCATCACCGAGAAGTGTCCCGATTATTGTCACTTAGGGGTTGTTGGATCATAACACATAATAGGTGACTATAGACTTACAAGATAGGATCAAGAACACACATATATTCACGCAAACATAATAGGTTCAGATCTGAAATCATGGCACTCGGGCCCTAGTGACAAGCATTAAGCATAGCAAAGTCATAGCTACATCAACCTTAGAACATAGTGGATACTAGGGATCAAACCCAACAAAACTAACTTGATTACATGGTAAATCTCATCCAACCCATCACCGTCCAGCAAGCCTACGATGGAATTACTCACGCACAGCGGTGAGCATCATGAAATTGGTGATGGAGGATGGTTGATGATGACGACGGCAACGAATCCTCCTCTTTGGAGCCCCGAACGGACTCCAGATCAGCCCTCCCAAGAGAGATTAGGGCTTGGCGGCGGCTCCGTGTCGTAAAACACAATGAAACTTTCTCCTTGATTTTTTTCTCCCCGAGACGGAATATATGGAGTTGGAGTTGAGGTCGGAGGAGGTCCAGGGGGGCCACGAGATATGGGGCCGCGCCCTAGGTGGGGCGCCCCCTGTCTCGTGGACAGGCCGTGGGCCCCCTGGCACTAATTATTTAGCCAAAAATTCTTATTAGTTCCAAAAAGTGCCTCCGTGGATTTCCAGGACATTCCGAGAACTTTTCTTTTCTACACATAAAACAACATCATGGCAGTTCTGCTGAAAACAACGAAAGTCCGGGTTAGTTTCATTAAAGTCATGCAAGTTAGAGTCCAAAACAAGGGCAAAAGTGTTTGGAAAAGTAGATACGTTGGAGACGTATCAACTCCCCCAAGCTTAAACCTTCGATTGTCCTCAAGCAATTCAGTTGATAAACTGAAAGTGTTAAAGAAATTTTTTTACAAACTCTGTTGCTCTTGTTGTTGTAAACATGAAAAGCCAGCATTCAGGTTTCAGCAAATATTACGAAGTAACCATACTCACAATAACACATAGGTCTCACAATTACTCATATCAATAGCATAATCAGCTAGCGAGCCATAATAATAAAACTCGGATGACAACACTTTCTCAAAATAATAATAACATGATATAACAAAATGGTATCTCGCTAGCCCTTTCTGAGACCGCAAAACATAAAGGCAGAGCACCTTTAAAGATCAAGGACTGACTAAACATTGTAATTGATGGTAAAAGAGATCCAGTCAAGTCATACCCAATATAAACCAATAGTAATGAATGCAAATGACAGTGTGCTCTCCAGCGGGTGCTTTTAATAAGAAGGATGATGACTCTACATAAAAGTAAATAGATAGGCTCTTCGCAGAGGGAAGCAGGGATTTGTAGAGGTGCCAGAGCTCGATTTTGAAATAGAGATTGAATAACATTTTGAGCGGCATATTTTGCTGTCAACGCAACAACTATGAGATGGTTGTATCTTCCATACTACATGCATTATAGGCAGTTCCCAAACTGAATGGTAAAGGTTTATACTCCCCCAACCACCAACAAGCATCAATCCATGGCTTTCTCGAAACAACGAGTGCCTCCAACATACAACAGCCCTGGGGGAGTTTTGTTTAATTATTTTGATTTGCTTTGATCTTTTTGGATCATGGGACTGGGCATCCCGGTTACCGTCCCTTTCTCGTGAATGAGGAGCGGAGTCAACTCCTCGTGAGAATAACCCACCTAGCATGGAAGATATAGGCATCCCTAGTCGTAACATGAGCTACTCGAGCATACAAAACAGAATTTCCTTTGAAGGTTTGGAGTTTGGCACATACAAATTTACTTGGAACGGCAGGTAAATACCGCAAATAGGAAGGTATGGTGGACTCATATGGAACAACTTTGGGGTTTAAAAAAGTTTGGATGCACAAGCAGTATTCCCACTTAGTACAGGTGAAGTCTAAAAAGATTGGGAAGCGACCAACTGAGAGAGCGACAACAGTCATAAACATGCATTAAAATTAATTCACACCGAGTACAAGCATGAGTAGGATATAATCCACCATGAACATAAATATCATGAAGGCTATGTTGATTTGATTCAACTACATGCGTGAACATGTGCCAAGTCGAGTCACTCAATTCATTCAAAGGAGGATACCGTCCCATCATACCACATCATAATCATTCTAATAGCATGTTGGCACGCAAGGTAAACCATTATAACTCATAGCTAATCAAGCATGGCACAAGCAACTATAATCTCTAAATGTCATTGCAAATATGTTTACTTCATAATAGCTGACTCAGGAACGATGAACTCATCATATTTACAAAAACAAGAGAGGTCGAGTTCATACCAGCTTTTCTCATCCCACTAAGTCCATCATATATCGTCATTATTGCCTTTCACTTGCACGACCGAACGATGTGTATAATAATAGGAGTGCACATGCATTGGACTAAGCTGGAATCTAGAAGCATTCAACTCAAGATAGAAGACAAGTAATATAGGCTCTAAGTATAACAAACAATCATGCATATAAGAGCCACTAAGCATTTTCAATATGGTCTTCTCGACCCCTAAAGGAAAGAAAAGAAAATAAAACTATTTACATGGGAAAGCTCCCAACAGGTAAAAGAAGAACAAGAAATCTTTTTGGGTTTTCATTTTAATTTCTACTACAAGCATGGAAATTAAACTAACTATTTTTTGGTTTTTCTTAAGGTTTATCAAACACATAAGAAGAAAACTAGAAAAAGAAATTTAAACTAGCATGGATAATACAATGAAAGAGTATGAGCACCGACGACTAGTGTGTGAACATGAATGTAAAGTCGGTGAGAAATACGTACTCCCCCAAGCTTAGGCTTTTGGCCTAAGTTGGTCTAATACCAAGGACCGCCGCTACTCTCCCCAGTGTAATGGGAGGTGTAATCAGGATACCACTGGTTGGTCATCTCCGGATCCCACTGGACAGATGATGCACGATAAGGGTCCAGCTCAGGTTCCGGCTCAGGTTCTGGTTCTGGAGTAAAAGCTTGAGCTCGGTGATTGTTCACCGCTTCCGGCGAGACAAGACGATTTTCTGCAAGCAAATCAAACAAGAGGCGCAGGCAAAATAATATACTCAAAGTGTTTCTTATTGAATCTAAGTCTATACAAGAGCATCTTCCCTTCATTGTCAATAATAAACTTGTGTGCTACCATGCTCTTGTAATCTTAAATGTGAGGAGGTAATTTTGTCTCCTCCTCCTCATAGTGCCTAATGGGTATCTGAAAAAGTTCAGCAAGACGTGCAGCATAGATACCTCCAAATATGGGGCCGTTTGTACGATTAAGGGCTAGCCGTTTAGCAATCAATGGCACCCATACTAAAAGTATTGTCCACAAGAAAAGCATGTTGAAGAATGATAATATCAGGAACACTCAAATTACCACTATTTCCACGACCAATCAAGCATCTACTAGCAAATATAGCAAAATTGCGTAAAACAGAAATGTGTATGCTAGAGACCTTCACCTCGGAGACCTTCTTTGGCTCTTCTACAGTGATAGTATTAACAAAGCCACCCACATCATCGCGATGGGGTTCATCTAATTCTCCCTCATAAGGTATCCTACATAGCGCACAAAAATGACGTAAAGACATTTCTTTGAATTCATCATATAAATGAAATGATACTGCAGGCGGTGATTTCTTAGGATAATAATAAAAGTTTTGCATGAAAGTATTGGTGAGTAAGAGATACTGATCGACTCGGTCATTCATGAAAACGGTGAGGCCTGCAGTCTCGATTAAAGCATAAAAGTCATCATGAATTCCGGCTTCTTTCAAGAAATCCTCACAAGAAAGTTTCTGAAATTTTAGTAACTTCAAAATAAAAGTGAATAAAACTAAACAAGATTGATAGCAACTACTCCTACAAGTGCCTAGAGCCTATATCATGCATTGGAATTGCTTGGGACCTCAAAAATTTAACATGCAAGCTCAACAACATGGTCACCTATGTAGTTAAAATTTGCAATGAATAAAGCACTAGAACAAAAACTAATTGGACCAATGGAGGAGTCACATACCAAGCAACAATCTCCCAAAGCAGTTTTGCGATTGGAGCTTTGAGCTAAGAGATCAAAAATCACAGCAAAACGAGCGAGAACTCGTGTTTGAGCTGGATGGGGATTTTTTTGGGTAGAAGATGAAGTGTGTGCGTACTGGCATAAGTGGAGGGGAGCCACCAGGGGCCCACGAGACAGCGGGCGCGCCCTACAGGGGGGTGCACCCTCCTCTCTCATGGCCTGGTGCTTGCCCCTCCTGCAGTGTTTTCAGTGCCTAAAATCCTCAAATATCCAGAAAAAATCATACTAAATTTGCAGGGCATTTGGAGCACTTTTATTTTCGGACTATTTTTTAATGCACGGATAAATCAGAAAACAGACGAATAATATTATTCTTCCTTTATTTATTTTAAAAAATAGAAAGTAAAAAGAGGGTACAAAAGGTTGTGCCTTCTAGTTTCATCCATCTCGTGATCATCAAAATGAATCCACTAACAAGGTTGATCAAGTCTTGTTAACAAACTCATTCCGAATAACACGGAACCGGAGAAATTTCGAATAACACTAAGTTACCTCAACGGGCATATGAAAATCCCCAACAATAAGAATATCATGCTTTTTCTTGACAGTAGGGAGAGGAAATTCAAAACCTCCAAAAATGATAGTTGGAACTTTTTCAATAGAATTGATGCTATGAACTTGAGATTGTTTCCTTGGGATGTGTACTGTATGCTCATTACCATTAACATGAGAAGTGACATTGCCTTTGTTACAATCAATAACAGCCCCTACAGTATTAAGAAAAGGTCTACCAAGGATAATAGACATACTATCGTCCTCAGGAATATCAAGAATAACAAAGTCTGTTAAAATAGTGACATTTGCAACCACAACAGGCACATCCTCACAAATACCGACTGGTATAGCAGTTGATTTATCGGCCATTTGCAAAGATGTTTCAGTAGGTGTCAACTTATTCAATTCAAGTCTACGATATAAAGAGAGAGGCATAACACTAACACCGACTCCAAGATCACATAAAGCAGTTCTAACATAATTTCTTTTAATGGAACATGGTATAGTTGGTACACCCGGATCTCCAAGTTTCTTTGGTATTCCACTCTTAAAAGTGTAATTAGCAGGCATGGTGGAAATTTCAGCTTCCGGTATCTTTCTTTTATTTGTGATGATATCCTTCATATACTTAGCATAAGGATTTACTTTGAGCATATCAGTTAAGCGCATACGTAAGAAAATAGGTCTAATCGTTACAGCAAAGCACTCAAAATCCTCATCATCCTTTGACTTGGATGGTTTAGGAGGAAAGGGCATGGGTTTCTGAACCCATGGTTCTCTTTCTTTACCGTGCTTCCTAGCAACAAAATCTTTCTTATCATAACATTGATTCTTTGATTGTGGGTTATCAAGATCAACAGCAGGTTCAATCTCTACATCATTGTTTTTGCTAGGTTGAGAATCAACATTAACATTATCATTAACATTATCACTAGGTTCATGTTCATCACCTGATTGGGTTTCAGCATCCGAAATAGAAATATCATTGGGATTCTCAGGTGTGTCTACAGTAGGTTCACTAGAAGCATGCAAAGTCCTATCATTTTTCTTTTTCTTCTTTTTAGAAGAACTAGGTGCCTCTAAATTATTTCTCTGAGAATCTTGCTCGATTCTCTTAGGGTGGCCTTCAGGATACAAAGGTTCCTGAGTCATTCTACCGGTTCTAGTAGCCACTCTAACAACAATGTCATTTTTATTATTCAATTCATCAAGCAAATCATTTTGAGCTTTAAGTACTTGCTCAGCTTGAGTAGCAACCATAGAAGCATATTTGCTAACACGGTGAAGTTCATCTTTAACTCTAGCCAGATTATCACCTACGCGTCCTATCTCGAAAGCATTATTCTTTAACTCTCTACGAACATAAGAATTAAAACTTTCTTGTCTAGCCATAAAGTCATCAAATTCATCAAAGCATGGGCTATGAAATTTAGTAGAGGGTACTTCATCTTTATCATATCTATAGAGAGAATTTACCTTTACTACCTATGTCGGGTTATCAAGATAATGTGGTTCTTCAGGCAGTAAATTAAGACCATGTATTTCTTCAATAGGAGGTAAATTCTTAACATCTTCAGCTTTAATATCTCTTTCTTTCATTAATTTCTTTGCCTTTTGCATATCTTCAGGACTGAGAAATAAAAGACCTCTCTTCTTCGGAGTGGGATTAGGAATAGGCTCAGGAGTTGGCTCAATTGGTTCAGGAATTACTTCAGGAACTTGCTGAGGAAGAGTCCAATTATTTTCCTTAGTCGACATATTATTCAATAGTATTTCAGCTTCGTCGACTGTTCTTTCCCTGAAAACACAACCAACACAACTATCCAAGTAGTCCTTGGAAGCATCGGTTAGTCCATTATAAAAGATATCAAGTATTTCATTTTTCTTAAGAGGATGATCAGGCCAAGCATTAAGTAACTGGAGAAGCCTCCCCCAAGCTTGTGGGAGACTCTCTTCTTTGATTTGCACAAAATTATATATTTCCCGCAAGGCAGCTTGTTTCTTATGAGCAGGGAAATATTTAACAGAGAAGTAATAAATCATATCCTGGGGACTACGCACACAACCAGGAGCAAGAGAATTATACCAAGTCTTAGCATCACCCTTTAATGAGAACGGAAATATCTTAAGGATATATAAATAGCGAGACTTCTCATCATTAGTAAATAGGGTAGCTATGTCATTCAACTTGGTAAGATGTGTCACAACAGTTTCAGATTCAAGGCCATAAAAAGGATCAGATTCAACTAAAGTAATAATATCATGATCAACATAGAATTCATAATCCTTATCAGTAACACAGACAGGTGAAGTAGCAAAAGCAGGATTGGGTTTCATTCTAGCATTAAGAGACTGCTGCTTCCATTTAGCTAATAATTTCTTAAGATCATTTCTATCATTGCAAGCAAGAATTTCCATAGCAGCTTTTTCATTCATAACATAACCCTTAGGAACAACAGGTAAAACATAATCATTGGGGGGACCTTCATCATCACTATCATTAGTAATAGGATCTTCAATAATTTCATTCCCCCTAACTCTAGCAAGTTGTTCATCTAGAAATTCACCTAATGGCAAAGTAGTATCACACACAGAAGTAGTTTCATCATGCATAGCAGAAGTGGCATCATCAATAACATGCGACATATCAGAATTCATAGTAGTAGTAGGTTAAGGTGTCGCAAGCCTACTAATAATGGAAGGAGAATCTAGTGCAGAGCTAGATGGCAGTTCCTTACCTCCCCTCGTAGTTGAGGGCAAAATAGTAGTTTGATCGTCTTTCAAGTTCTTCATAGTGATCAACAGATATAAATCCCAAGTGACTCAGAGAATAGAGCTATGCTCCCTGGCAACGGTGCCAGAAATTGGTCTTGATAACCCACAAGTATAGGGGATCGCAACAGCTTTCGAGGGTAGAGTATTCAACCCAAATTTATTGATTCGACAAGAGGGGAGCCAAAGAATATTCTTGAGTATTAGCAGTTGAGTTGTCAATTCAACCACACCTGGATAACTTAGTATCTGCAGCAAAGTGTTTAGTAGCAAAAGTGGTATGATAATAAAGGTAGCGGTAGCAAAAGTAAAGATAAATGTTTTTGGGTTTTTGTAGTAGTTGTAACAGTAGCAACAGAAAAGTAAATAAGCGAAGAACAATATATGAAAAGCTCGTAGGCAGTGGATCAGTGATGGATAATTATGCCGGATGCGATTCCTCATGCAATAGTTATAACATAGGGTGATATAGAACTAGCTCCAGTTCATCAATGTAATGTAGGCATGTATTCCGTAAATAGTCATGTGTGCTTATGGAAAAGAACTTGCATGACATCTTTTGTCCTACCCTCCCGTGGAAGCGGGGTCCTAGCGGAAACTAAGGGATATTAAGGCCTCCTTTTAATAGAGAACCGGAACAAAGCATTAGCACATAGTGAATACATGAACTCCTCAAACTACGGTCATCACCGAGAAGTGTCCCGATTATTGTCACTTCGGGGTTGTCGGATCATAACACACAATAGGTGACTATAGACTTGCAAGATAGGATCAAGAACACACAAATATTCACGAAAACATAATAGGTTCAGATCTGAAATCATGGCACTCGGGCCCTAGTGACAAGCATTAAGCATGGCAAAGTCATAGCCACATCAACCTTAGAACATAGTGGATACTAGGGATCAAACCCTAACAAAACTAACTTGATTACATGGTAAATCTCATCCAACCCATCACCATCCAGCAAGCCTATGATGGAATTACTCACGCACGGAGGTGAGCATCATGAAATTGGTGATGGAGGATGGTTGATGATGATGACGACGACGAATCCCCCTCTCCGGAGCCCCGAACGGACTCCAGATCAGCCCTCCCGAGAGAGGTTAGGGCTTGGCAGCGGCTCTGTGTCGTAAAACGCGATGAAACTTTCTCCTTGATTTTTTCTCCCCGAGACGGAGTATATGTAGTTGGAGTTGAGGTTGGAGGAGGTCCAGGGGCCCCACGAGATAGGGGGCCGCGCCCTAGGGGGGGCGCCCCCTATCTCGTGGACATGCCATGGGCCCCATGGCACGAATTCTTTCGCCAAAAATTCTTATTAATTCCAAAAAGTGCCTCCGTGGATTTCCAGGACATTCCGAGAACTTTTATTTTCTACACGTAAAGCAACATCATGGCAGTTCTGGTGAAAACAGCGTCAATCCGGGTTAGTTTCATTCAAATCATGCAAGTTAGAGTCCAAAACAAGGGCAAAAGTGCTTGCAAAAGTAGATACGTTGGAGATGTATCACGCGGCAACCGCCGCCTGCCCAGCGTAGCTCCCCATCCAGGCGAGGATGGCGGGCTGCGCGTCTGCATCGACTACCCAGGGCTCAACCGAGTCGCGTCTCAGGAGTGCTTCTGGCCTTCGCGCTTGGGGCATTGCGTGGGTCCACCACACAGCTACGTTCGCATGCCCTTCGGCCTGCCGAACGCGGCTGCAGCCCACCAGTGCCTGGCGAGAAGCATCCTGGAAGCTCAGGTGGCCAATCATCATGCGCTCATGGAGGAAGGGGAGATGGACCTCGTCGAGCTGCCCGGACCTCGTGAGCCTCCTAGGCTCGGAGCCCCGAGGGCTCGTGAGGATTGGCTTCTTCACCTCGCACCATCAGCTACTCCGACCCTCGCACTGCAATGGTATCAGGTGACTTCTTTCAAGTTTAGTTTCAGCTGGGAGCGCCCTCAGGGCTGCATCATTCCCAGGTCGCATGGGTCCATTCCCGCGGCATGTATCCGTTTTTCTTTTGTCTTCAGCTTACCTTGTTGGGGGCGCCCCTCGGGTTGCATCATCCCCAAGTCGCTCGGGGCAGACATAGTGGCGTTTGCTTTTTTCTGCATCTATCTAAGTTGATTTGCTACTTCATGCCTAACGTGCTTGAGATAATCGCCTGCTCAATTAATGCCTACCTTTGGAGCCGCTCGCTCTGGCACGGTGCTTGCGCATGGGTTCGTCCCTGCAACATCGACAAATCTAAGTGGTCGAGCCCTGGCCACAGCAGCCCCGCATAGCGCTACCTCACTAGTCCCTCAGTGCCTCAATCACTCCCTCGGAGCAACCAACGGCTGGCTAGCAACCGTAATGGTAGTTGAGGGAGTCCTGGATTAGGGGGTCTCCGGATGGCCGGACTATAGCCTTTGGCCGGACTCCTGGACTATGAAGATACAAGATTGAAGACTTTGTCCCGTGTCTGAATGGGACTTTCCTTGGTGTGGAAGGCAAGCTTGGCGATACGAATATGTAGATCTCCTACCATTGTAACCGACTCTGTGTAACCCTAACCCTCTTCGGTGCATATATAAACCGGAGGGTTTTAGTCCGTAGGACGAACAACAATCATACCATAGGCTAGCTTCTAGGGTTTAGCCTCTCTGATCTCGTGGTAGATCTACTCTTGTACTACCCATATCATCAATATTAATCAAGCAGGAGTAGGGTTTTACCTCCATCGAGAGGGCCCGAACCTGGGTAAAAGCATCGTGTCCCTTGTCTCCTATTACCATCCGCCTAGACGCACAGTCCGGGACCCCCTACCCGAGATCCACCGGTTTTGACACCGACATTGGTGTTTTCACTGAGAGTTCCTCTGTGTCGTCATCTTTAGGCCCGATGGATCCTCTGATCATCAACAACGATGCGGTCCAGGGTGAGACTTTTCTCCCCGGACAGATCTTCGCATTCGTCGGCTTTGCACTGAGGGCCAATTCGCTTGGCCATGTGGAGCAGATTGAAAGCTACGCCCCTGGCCATCAGGTCAGATTTGGAAGTTTGAACTACACGGCTGACATCCATGGAGACTTGATCTTCGACGGGTTCGAGCCACAGCCAAGCGTGCTGCACTATCACGATGGGCATGATCTAGCTCTACCGCCGGACAGTGCCCTGGAGGTCACACAAGTGTCCGGTCCGACCATTAGCTCGGAGCCGACTGCGCCGATCGAGGACAGGTGGCTGGACACCGCCTCGGGGGTTGCTATCTCTACGGAGATTGAGCCGAACACCAACCCTGTCCTTTACAAAGCTCGTGACTCCAAGGTGCCAGACTCCTCTCCGGACTCCGAACCTTCCGCGCGCCTGCCAATCAAATCCGAGTGGGTGCCGATCATGGAGTTCACTGCTGCGGACATCTTTCAGCACTCGCCCTTTGGCGACATCCTGAATTCACTAAAGTCGCTCTCGCTATTAGGAGAGACCTGGCCGGACTATGGTCAGGAAGGTTGGGATGTGGACAACGAAGAAATTCAAAGCCCACCCACCACCCACTTCGTAGCCACTGTCGAAAGTTTAAACAACGTGCTCAACTTCGACTCCGAAGACATCGACGGTATGGACGACGATGTAGGAGACAAACATGAACCAGCACCTACAGGGCACTGGACAGCCACCTCATCTCACGATGTATACATGGTGGACACACCTAAAGGAAGCGACAACGAGGAACAATGGGACGTCACGAGGGATCATTCCCTCGAAAAGCAGTCAAAACGGCGATGTAAGCGCCGCTCAAAGTACCGCCCCGACAGAGATAGCAGCCATACAGCGCCAGCCATAGGGTAGGGCAAACCGGTGGACGATGAACATGCTATCGAGCAACCGTCCAAACAGAACAATCTGGATAAACAACCCATCCCCGGCAAAGATAACAGTCCGGACGATCTTACGCTGGACAAGTTACTGAAGTAGAAGAACCTCCACAAAAGGCCCGTCGCCACTGCGTGTAGCCTGAAAAAGCAGAAGCAGAAGCTCAAAAGAGCGGAAGATGTGCTCAGAATCAGACGGAGCAAATTACTCAACACCTGTCAGGACCCCGACTCGATGTCACATCGATCTAGCCGGTAACACTTCATATCACTTTGCGGCCTCACGCACGGTGTTCCCACGGGTGTCGCCTTACCTTTGCCCGGGACCGTTTGCGCCTTTTGGCTCACGTATATGATAGTGTCGCTAGCATCCATATGATAAAGAGCCCGGGCTGACATGACTAGTCGTAAACCCAAAGTGGCACAGACTTACAGGGACAGGCATCCATGACCCAGCTTCGAACGTGTCGGTCATCAGCAAGTGGGTCCGGGCTGTAGCACTGGGCTAGCAGGACTCCGGTAAACCGGGCTGTAGCGGGCTAACAGGACTCCGGTACTCAAAGCGTGACATTTCCCCGAAGGGACAGACACAGGAACGAAGAAGGACACATGCCGGCCAGCCTAAGTGTTCCAGAGCAGTAGCAAGCTACCATGGCTCGGTGGAAACACTAGGAGACATTTCCCCGTAAGAGAGGCTACTAAAGATAAACAACTAGATGGTCAGATCCCACACATACCAAGCATTTCAATAACATACACACAATATGCTCGATATGTGCAAATACAACATGGCATCACAACATGACTCTACGACTCAAGTAATTTATTCAATAGGCTCCGAGGAGCGAGATATTACAAGCATGGGTCTCATGACCCAACACTCAGAGCATACAAATCAAAGCACAAGCGGAAGCTATCATGTCTGAGTACAGACAACTATAAATGAAAAAGGCTGAGAAGCCTGACTATCTATCAGATCCTGCCGAGGGCACAAGATCGTAGCTGAGGTATCAAGCTAAACGTCGAAGACCACGCGGAATTACTAGTGAGACTGAAGTCTCTCTGCAAAAACATAAAATAGGCAAACGTGAGTACAAATGTACCCAGCAAGACTTACATCAGAGCTAACTACATATGCATCATTATCAACAAAGGGATGGTGGGGTTTAACTGCAGCAAGCCAGCTTTGACTCGGTGGCTATCCTGAACTACGACTGCAAGTAACTCTTTTGAGGTGGCGCACACGAGTCCACATATTCACCATATCAATACACCACTATGGAATCGCTCCCGTCTCCCTACGAGAACGCCATCCATAGCACTCACGCTTATCTTGCGTATTTTAGAGTATCCACTTTCACTTGTCTATGAACTGATATAAGCAACCCAGAAGTCCTTTTCCACGGACACGGCTATTCGAATAGATCATATTAACCCTGCAGGGGTGTACTTCTTCACACACGCTCTCACCACTTACCGCCGTTTACACGACATGTACTCGGCAACCTTCAAGCGGAAGCCCAACGTGGGTGTCGGCCACGGCCTACCTAAACACTCAAGTCTCTAGTCCAGGTTTATCGCCTATTCGGGTTCCATCCATGAGGAGATCCGGCCGGAGTTTCGCTCACAGCCCCAAACGATGTGTACAGGGTTCCGTGACACCAAACGGGTGCCCGGTTTACCCGGCCACGTGCCTACCGCATCACAGCCCACCCCACGGTCAGCGCTGTCCACGGCCTCCAGCATACTACAAACACCAGAAACTACTTGCAACTCCTGGATAGAGGACAAGGGTGATTAAGAAGCCGAGAGGGTCCATTGGTTTCGGGCCCAATGCGTGGTAGTAGCTGAATCATGGATCACAAACACAGAACTCAGTTCCTGAGGACGGCTGCAATGAGACAACCCACCATGTACTCCTACATGGCCTCTCACCGCTACCTTTACCAAAACGTGTTCACACACTTAGCTCACACACAGTAGGACATGTTCACACACCTCTGATTCATCCCCGATGAATCAGACCTGACTCAACTCTATGCAGTAGCAGGCATGACAAACAAACATGAATGAGTAGGCACAACAGGGCTCAAACAACTCCTACTCATGCTAGTGGGTTTCATCTATTTACTGTGGCAATGACAGGTCATGCAAAGGATAAAGGGGTTCAGCTACCGCAGCAAGTAACAGAAAAATCGGTGTTGTCCTAATGCATTAAAAGAGAGCAGGAGCGAGAGAGTAGGATTGTATCGGAATGAACAAGGGGTTTTTGCTTGCCTGGCACTTCTGAAGATAACATTGGGTCTTCATCAGTGTCAACGATCACATCATCGGTATCACGTCTATCGAGAGGGGATAAATACCGGCAACACAAAAGGGAACACAATCAATGCAATGCACAATATGATGCATGATCATGACATGGCAAAATGAATGTGTTTGAGCTAATGCAACTAGCAACAGATTAAATGAAGTTGGTTTGAATACAAGATTCAAATTGAAACTCCATATGTGATTATTCAAATGCCATTTACTTGATTTGTGCTAAACAGCAGCTATAGGTTGTTCTAACATGCATCAAAATGGTACAGATGGATTCCTTGAATTTTTCTGATAATTTTTCATATATAAATTATTTAATTTGGAGTTACGGTTAATTTTCTATGAATTTTAGAAGTTTATATTCATTTTCTGGAATTTAATAAATCATTTCTGATTTATTTAAAACTCCAGAAAACAATTACTGCATCAGCCTGACGTCACCATGACGTCAGCAAGTCAACAGGGGTCGGTCAGGGTCAAACCTGACGTGTGGGGTCCACACGTCAGTGTCTCAGTCAACTAACCAGGTTAGTTAACCCTAACTAACTTAGTTAGCCGGGCGGGGCCCGCATGTCAGTGGCCTACCTAATTAACTAAGTTAGTTAACACTAACTAACCTATCACTAACTAAGCAGGCGCCTGGGCCCACACGTCAGGGGGTCAAACCCCGGGTCAAACCCGCCGGAGTTGACCCGCGGCTTGTCGCCGGCGACGCCAGCAACGGCGGAGGGCGTCGGAAACGCTGCTCCGGCCACGGTTTGATGCGCGGGTGGGTGCTACAAGTAGCTGGCGATGTGGCGCATCCAACGGTGGCGGTGTTTGGTGCTGGGGTGGCCGGAGTTAACGGCGGCGAGCTCTTTTGCGGCCGCCGGAGCTCGGGTTTGGGCGGAGCGAGGGTACGGGACGCTAGGGGGCTGGCTGAGGGGCTATGCGGACTCCTGGGGCAGCTAGGAGCACGCTAGGCTCGTCGGACTGGCCGCAACAGCACGTCAGTGCCACGCCCGGCGTCCATGGCGGACGGCGGCGCTCGGTACGGTGGCTAGCATGGCTACTGCACGGGAAACCAACGGGGAGAGAGGGGAAACGTAGGAGAGCTCACGGAGGGGCTAGCGGAGGAGACGACGAAGTCGGGGAAGCTCTGGACGCGCCGAATCGGTGGAGTCGATCTCCGGGCACCGGAGGTGAAGACGATGATGCTCCGGTCGATTTCGGCCTCCTCTGATCGCGTGCGTCGGTGGGTAGCTCCACGGGGTCAGGGCGGAGCTCGGGTACGCAGAGAGGGGGCGAGGGAGTGGCTGTGGTTGCGGTGGTTGCGAGCGGCGGCGGCAGAGGCGTTCGGGTGTGCGAGAGGGAGAGGCGAAGGAGAGACGAAGGGGACGAGTGAGGGGGTCCAGGGGTTCGAGGCGGCGCCGAGGAGAAGGCCCGAGGCGTCGGGGTGGCGAGGGACGCAGGCAGGCAGGGAGGTGGCGTGTCGCCACGGCGCGCGCGTGCGCTGTCTCCCTCCTCTGCCTACTGGCAGAGGTAGAGGACGACTGGCACCAGGCCAGTGGGCTGGGCTGTCCACTGGGCCAGCCAGGTAAGGGCCCAGGTAAGACTCTGTTCTTTTTATTTTTGCTCTGTTTTATTTTTTTAATCATTGTTTTCTATTTGTTTCAATCTGTTTTGATTTAGTTCAAACACTAAACCATTTTTGTTTCTTCCAATAATTTTTGCAGGGACTGAAAGTAATATTCTAGAGCCCCTCACAAATTATCAGAATTATTGAAGCATTAAAAATATATATAACATATATTTTCTCCAACTCAAATACAATATATATTAGTTCAAAGATCCAAAATGACATGGAAAAATGTGCATCGTCTCTGGTTACTGTTTCCAGCATTTTTCCAAAGCTGATGAACATTTTTGAAAGCCACTTGGATTGACTGAAAATATTTTAGGTGAACCTGGTGAATTCTTATAATGCTAGGGTTTGGACAATCCCCATTTCAACTTTCTGTAAAAGTAAACATGATGCATCACCAAAGGCTAGTACTAGTGCAATGCCAGAAGCTAGGGATGTGACAACTCACCCCACTAAACAAGAATCTCGTCTCGAGATTCAAGCGTAGGGTAAGGTGAAAGGTAAACGCAACTAGTATAATCTTCACGATCCAGGTTGCACTTCATAGAAACGTTGATTCGATCACCATCTTTGTCTTGTCGTCTTGCTCTGAGAAATCCTGCCAACATGACCTGGAGGGAAAGAGACTCTAGAAGGGTCGATCTTCTCGAAGATCGAACAACTCACGGAATGAGACATAGCAACATCTCTTGAGCTGGGAGACGAAGCACAGATTTGAAGAAATGGAGTGGAACAGATGACGAAGGTTCACTAGGTAGACAACGATTCCACGCTTAAGAAGGTGGTAAACGATTGCCAACGTAGCGAAGAGTTGAGTTGCCATGATACCACGACGAAACATCCTGGAGGAAGGTGATCGTAGAGTATTATCTTAAGTGGCAAAAAGAATTACTTTTGATTCAGAGATCATTGAAACTCTTTAAACCAGCCTAAGACAATTCACAACGATCGTTTGGAGGGGGTCTGTAGAATGGCATACTCGGACTTGGATGATGTGGATTACCTTGTTGAAGACAACGTAATGGATGAATTTGCTTATCACCGGAGGTGGAAGAGACCCATGGTAGAATGGCACATTGGCGGTGCAAGCTGGGAACAAAATGCAAATGCTGGGAATGATTCTGGTAACTGGGGAAAAACCCAACAATAAAGAGTGAATTCACTGTTGGAGTGGTTATAGCATAACCGAAGGGACTAGGAGCAATCCCGGTTAGTGCCGGCGATAACACCTAACGCTTGTGCATGCTCTCAAGAACTTGAGCAATTCCATAATCATCAAGGTTTTACCAACATCCGTGTCAAGGGTCCGATAACACAACTTACTACCATGATGAATGGTGATGGAGGATGCAGATGCAAAGGAAGATAACACCTTCTCAGATTTCACCCTTGGCGGGGCCAAGGAAATAAAATCTGGATGATCGACCGAGAGACATTTAGCACTCCGCTTCTAATGTTCTCCTTGATGTGCTAGTGTAACCCATTCATAGATATGGTTTGATATCTAGAACATCAAGTAAAAGGTCGGACTTCGGGATCTCAGAAATCCATAGGGGCAACTAGGGAGTAAATCCTATGAAATCCCTATGGGGGGGTGGCCAACTCCATCAAATAAGATACTATAATAATAGGTCTACCGGATGGGTGTGTTGGCCACGACATCCACCTTACCGGTTATCGAGAGACCAATATTATAGTTCTTGGGAAATGTTCCAACCCATCATATCTGCCTAAGATTCAGATCTGGTTGGTGTCATGATATTCCAGACTCATCGAGTCTAGGAAGAAAAATAAAAGTTTGCAACACAAATCGACGAGATGACGTTGCGAGATTCTCGGGAGACGAACTACGATAGCAAGCTCCAAAACATGAGCTGGTTCTGCTATAAACATGTGAACACGTTGTCCCAGACA
The DNA here is from genome assembly GCF_018294505.1 of Triticum aestivum. Taxonomy (NCBI): domain Eukaryota; kingdom Viridiplantae; phylum Streptophyta; class Magnoliopsida; order Poales; family Poaceae; genus Triticum; species Triticum aestivum. Next base: position 437,006,419 of record NC_057810.1, on the reverse strand, counting down.
AGCATGACCACGAAGTAGTCTTATAATAAAACACTACCGAGTTCAGGAGGGGGAACCATCATTAATGACATCGAAGTCTCCACGCGTGGAAATCCAAAGAGTTCACCTTGGACAGACTCCTTTATCATTGAACAACTCAATCAGTGGCTTGGTGTGCTAGGATATACATATAGCATGGAGGTTGCAAATCTCCAGACCACAGAATACTTCGCACGTGTGCATGACTGATTTGGGATGATTCCAAAGGAGGCAAAAACATGCTTTCTCGAATTCACGTCGGCAACTTACATCAAATGCACGTGAATCAAAGGAAGTCACTTCTTTTATCCAAACATATACTTCATGAACGGGGCATGAAGTAAATGCTTTCAAAAGTTTCCAACACTAACTTAATGTTCAACAACATCATGGAGGAGATAAGAATGTTGTCAATGGGCTCAACAACAACTCATCAGAATTTCCATATCACTGGACTTCCACCATCGTGTGAACACGGTGATAGCATTGGTCAGCCCCAAAGATATAATGGTGTATGCTCGAGGGATCAACCACGAGTAAGACAACATTACGAACATCGTTGGTTCTGACTTGATTTGACGATAGCCCACACTCAAATCAAAGGATTGATAAGACAATAGGTCTAGCAACTGATCACAGGGACCAATCGATGAAGATATCATCTTTCTTCAATACACACTACACAAGAATATCCCTTTGGAACGAGCTAAGTCAGGCAAGCTTTTATCTTCCAACCCTCCAAGTTATTGTTTAGCTTAACCAACTAGCTCAGGGATATCTAACACCGATTCTTGGAGAGAAGGTGGTTCACAAGAAACCAACTTGATCACGAGCTCAACATAGCGGTCAGGTGACAACCTGGTAATACTTCTGAGAAGATATTCAGAAAATCACGAGCCACCGGTATGTTACTAAGCTCGAGAACAATCTTGCTTTTCAGGGCAAGACGATATGATCAATAGAGCAAGAATTTGAAATAATCCTAACCCATCGATCGAGGAGGGCACTGAGAACAAGGACTAGGTAGCATGATCAACCTTAGAATGATGATTCGAAAACCAACATACTAAGAATGAAATTATTATCCTTTAACTACCCAGCAACGAGGTTGCTAGGCGTATTGATTTCACACATCACAATTCATTTGTCGGTATTCCGGTTGCATCAACACGAAGACCGAGGAATGACTAATGACGGCAAGAAGTATCACTGTACCAGGAGTTCATAGGATGGGGTGCAATTCCTATAACAATCCCGATTTAAAGATGGTAATACTCCAAGGTGGAACAGAACGAAAGCTGGATTAGCAATTTGATCTGCGGAGCACAACTTCTCTGACCCAATCCTGGATATGGAAGAGGTACTGGAGTTTGTTTCTCCTAGTCATTCTGCAATAGAATGGCTTGACGGATCACAAGAGTAATAGGCATCGATAAACGAATGCATGCATACTCTTGATATCAATTGATAGACGAGGGTCAGAATGCAAGTAAAGAGAACAACTCAAAGAACATATAATTTTCTGAGTTGTGGATGCATGGTTTAGCATGTCGAACGAATTCCACATGTTTCTTCCGGATAACCCATGCAGAAAAGTAGAACTGGCAGAGTCACAATATATAACGGAGAACTCATCAAGAATAATCCTGTTGTGATATTTTAGTTCAACGAGGAACTTCTGCCATAAGTAGTTCATGGTATTTGGAAGAAGAAGATACCACGGACTTCAAGGACTATCGCAAATGTTACTAATATCCTAAAGGCACTAGCAATTACTATCAACATGAAGTAGGTAAAGTGAATCTCGGGTTCAAGAACCCAGGAACAGAATACCTATTACTAAGTAGCATCACGGGATGCTTTCGAGAATGATGGCCAGAATCATCACACTGGGAACACAAATCATGGCTAAATTACTAGGTGACTCCCTAAAACACCTAGGGTCATAATAATAGCTCCAACATATATGTCAAGGCAATAATTTACCTCAACTCACCGATTAGTGTGGTTAATCTGGCCCAAAGGAACATCGGAATGGGAGGAAGGAATTTTGCAAATGCTTCAGACTATTCAGAAACGTGGGGTGACTCGGACAGCATAACGGCTGTAAATGCTCAGAAAAGATTTGAGACATTCACAAAAATGGTGGCATAACCACTCAAAGGCACAATATCAAGGTTTCGAGATCAACAATTTAACATACGGAAGTAATAGGAACTGAACTGAGGCTTAATCCAACAATCTATAAGTCTACGGATTAGTAACACGTGATCCTGATAGAAAGAAGAGATAGCCTAGTTCTTAATCCCCGTAGAAGATAAGATGATGAATCAGATCAGAAGGGCATAAGGTATAAGGAGTAAAAAAGAGCCTTACGTTCCATCCCACAATCAATTCCCTTACATAACTAAAGAATTTCTAGACTCAACTTCGACCAGTTTGGCTTGGTAATCCTACAGGCAGTCAAGCTCTGATACCAACGCTGTCAGGACCCCGACTCGATGTCACATCGATCTAGCGGGTAACACTTCATATCACTTTGCGGCCTCACGCACGGTGTTCCCACGGGTGTCGCCTTACCTTTGCCCGGGACCGTTTGCGCCTTTTGGCTCACGTATATGATAGTGTCGCTAGCATCCATATGATAAAGAGCCCGGGCTGACATGACTAGTCGTAAACCCAAAGTGGCACAGACTTACAGGGACAGGCATCCATGACCCAGCTTCGAACGTGTCGGTCATCAGCAAGTGGGTCCGGGCTGTAGCACTGGGCTAGCAGGACTTCGGTAAACCGGGCTGTAGCGGGCTAACAGGACTCCGGTACTCAAAGCGTGACATTTCCCCGAAGGGACAGACACAGGAACGAAGAAGGACACATGCCGGCCAGCCTAAGTGTTCCAGAGCAGTAGCAAGCTACCATGGCTCGGTGGAAACACTAGGAGACATTTCCCCGTAAGAGAGGCTACTAAAGATAAACAACTAGATGGTCAGATCCCACACATACCAAGCATTTCAATAACATACACACAATATGCTCGATATGTGCAAATACAACATGGCATCACAACATGACTCTACGACTCAAGTAATTTATTCAATAGGCTCCGAGGAGCGAGATATTACAAGCATGGGTCTCATGACCCAACACTCAGAGCATACAAATCAAAGCACAAGCGGAAGCTATCATGTCTGAGTACAGACAACTATAAATGAAAAAGGCTGAGAAGCCTGACTATCTATCAGATCCTGCCGAGGGCACAAGATCGTAGCTGAGGTATCAAGCTAAACGTCGAAGACCACGCGGAATTACTAGTGAGACTGAAGTCTCTCTGCAAAAACATAAAATAGGCAAACGTGAGTACAAATGTACCCAGCAAGACTTACATCAGAGCTAACTACATATGCATCATTATCAACAAAGGGATGGTGGGGTTTAACTGCAGCAAGCCAGCTTTGACTCGGTGGCTATCCTGAACTACGACTGCAAGTAACTCTTTTGAGGTGGCGCACACGAGTCCACATATTCACCATATCAATACACCACTATGGAATCGCTCCCGTCTCCCTACGAGAACGCCATCCATAGCACTCACGCTTATCTTGCGTATTTTAGAGTATCCACTTTCACTTGTCTATGAACTGATATAAGCAACCCAGAAGTCCTTTTCCGCGGACACGGCTATTCGAATAGATCATATTAACCCTGCAGGGGTGTACTTCTTCACACACGCTCTCACCACTTACCGCCGTTTACACGACATGTACTCGGCAACCTTCAAGCGGAAGCCCAACGTGGGTGTCGGCCACGGCCTACCTAAACACTCAAGTCTCTAGTCCAGGTTTATCGCCTATTCGGGTTCCATCCATGAGGAGATCCGGCCGGAGTTTCGCTCACAGCCCCAAACGATGTGTACAGGGTTCCGTGACACCAAACGGGTGCCCGGTTTACCCGGCCACGTGCCTACCGCATCACAGCCCACCCCCACGGTCAGCGCTGTCCACGGCCTCCAGCATACTACAAACACCAGAAACTACGTGCAACTCCTGGACAGAGGACAAGGGTGATTAAGAAGCCGAGAGGGTCCATTGGTTTCGGGCCCAATGCGTGGTAGTAGCTGAATCATGGATCACAAACACAGAACTCAGTTCCTGAGGACGGTTGCAATGAGACAACCCACCATGTACTCCTACATGGCCTCTCACCGCTACCTTTACCAAAACGTGTTCACACACTTAGCTCACACACAGTAGGACATGTTCACACACCTCTGATTCATCCCCGATGAATCAGACCTGACTCAACTCTAAGCAGTAGCAGGCATGACAAACAAACATGAATGAGTAGGCACAACAGGGCTCAAACAACTCCTACTCATGCTAGTGGGTTTCATCTATTTACTGTGGCAATGAGAGGTCATGCAAAGGATAAAGGGGTTCAGCTACCGCAGCAAGTAACAGAAAAATCAGTGTTGTCCTAATGCATTAAAAGAGAGCAGGAGCGAGAGAGTAGGATTGTATCGGAATGAACAAGGGGGTTTTGCTTGCCTGGCACTTCTGAAGATAACATTGGGTCTTCATCAGTGTCAACGATCACATCATCGGTATCACGTCTATCGAGAGGGGATAAATACCGGCAACACAAAAGGGAACACAATCAATGCAATGCACAATATGATGCATGATCATGACATGGCAAAATGAATGTGTTTGAGCTAATGCAACTAGCAACAGATTAAATGAAGTTGGTTTGAATACAAGATTCAAATTGAAACTCCATATGTGATTATTCAAATGCCATTTACTTGATTTGTGCTAAACAGCAGCTATAGGTTGTTCTAACATGCATGAAAATGGTACAGATGGATTCCTTGAATTTTTCTGATAATTTTTCATATATAAATTATTGAATTTGGAGTTACTGTTAATTTTCTATGAATTTTAGAAGTTTATATTCATTTTCTGGAATTTAATAAATCATTTCTGATTTATTTAAAACTCCAGAAAACAATTACTGCATCAGCCTGATGTCACCATGACGTCAGCAAGTCAACAGGGGTCGGTCAGGGTCAAACCTGACGTGTGGGGTCCACACGTCAGTGTCTCAGTCAACTAACCAGGTTAGTTAACCCTAACTAACTTAGTTAGCCGGGCGGGGCCCGCATGTCAGTGGCCTACCTAATTAACTAAGTTAGTTAACACTAACTAACCTAGCACTAACTAAGCAGGCGCCTGGGCCCACACGTCAGGGGGTCAAACCCCGGGTCAAACCCGCCGGAGTTGACCCGCGGCTTGTCGCCGGCGACGCCAGCAACGGCGGAGGGCGTCGGAAACGCTGCTCCGGCCACGGTTTGATGCGCGGGTGGGTGCTACGAGTAGCTGGCGATGTGGCGCATCCAACGGTGGCGGTGTTTGGTGCTGGGGTGGCCGGAGTTAACGGCGGCGAGCTCTTTTGCGGCCGCCGGAGCTCGGGTTTGGGCGGAGCGAGGGTACGGGACGCTAGGGGGCTGGCTGAGGGGCTATGCGGACTCCTGGGGCAGCTAGGAGCACGCTAGGCTCGTCGGACTGGCCGCAACAGCACGTCAGTGCCACGCCCGGCGTCCATGGCGGACGGCGGCGCTCGGTACGGTGGCTAGCATGGCTACTGCACGGGAAACCAACGGGGAGAGAGGGGAAACGTAGGAGAGCTCACGGAGGGGCTAGCGGAGGAGACGACGAAGTCGGGGAAGCTCTGGACGCGCCGAATCGGTGGAGTCGATCTCCAGGCACCGGAGGTGAAGACGATGATGCTCCGGTCGATTTCGGCCTCCTCTGATCGCGTGCGTCGGTGGGTAGCTCCACGGGGTCAGGGCGGAGCTCGGGTACGCAGAGAGGGGGCGAGGGAGTGGCTGTGGTTGCGGTGGTTGCGAGCGGCGGCGGCGGAGGCGTTCGGGTGTGCGAGAGGGAGAGGCGAAGGAGAGACGAAGGGGACGAGTGAGGGGGTCCAGGGGTTCGAGGCGGCGCCGAGGAGAAGGCCCGAGGCGTCGGGGTGGCGAGGGACGCAGGCAGGCAGGGAGGTGGCGTGTCGCCACGGCGCGCGCGTGCGCTGTCTCCCTCCTCTGCCTACTGGCAGAGGTAGAGGACGACTGGCACCAGGCCAGTGGGCTGGGCTGTCCACTGGGCCAGCCAGGTAAGGGCCCAGGTAAGACTCTGTTCTTTTTATTTTTGCTCTGTTTTATTTTTTTAATCATTGTTTTCTATTTGTTTCAATCTGTTTTGATTTAGTTCAAACACTAAATCATTTTTGTTTCTTCCAATAATTTTTGCAGGGACTGAAAGTAATATTCTAGAGCCCCTCACAAATTATCAGAATTATTGAAGCATTAAAAATATATATAACATATATTTGCTCCAACTCAAATACAATATATATTAGTTCAAAGATCCAAAATGACATGGAAAAATGTGCATCGTCTCTGGTTACTGTTTCCAGCATTTTTCCAAAGATGATGAACATTTTTGAAAGCCACTTGGATTGACTGAAAATATTTTAGGTGAACCTGGTGAATTCTTATAATGCTAGGGTTTGGACAATCCCCATTTCAACTTTCTGTAAAAGTAAACATGATGCATCACCAAAGGCTAGTACTAGTGCAATGCCAGAAGCTAGGGATGTGACAACACCGCAGACAAACACGGCGATAGTCGCCGAACAAAGAGCTATCCAAAGCGAAAACTACTGCCCGAATTTGATGAGGAGGCCATAGAGCCCTCGCAATCAAAAAACAAGGAGACCACTCGGTCGGATAGACGACCCCATGGCAAACATAGAGCGGCAAACGGCGCCGCACACAAGCCGGCACGCGATCCGCACACGGATTCGCACCAAAAAGATGGCCCAGTTAGATCTATCTACGGACCAAGAAAGCAAGCTCTAGTAAGCAATGCAACACATCAAGTATCCGAATATTACGGTACACCTAAATATAGGGGTGCCGCACACCCCCTATGTTTCACCGATGAGGTTCTGGATTATGAATTTCCAGCGGGATTCAAGCCCGTAAACATAGAGGCATACGACTGAACAACAGAACCAGGAGTCTGGATTGAGGATTACATCCTCCACATACACATGGCCAGGGGAGATGACCTCCACGCCACAAAGTACCTACCCCTCAAGCTCAAAGGGCCAGCCAGGCATTGGCTCAAAAGCCTCCCCAAAAACACTATTGGAAGTTGGGAAGATCTCGAGGATGCTTTTCGGGAAAATTTTCAAGGGACCTATGTCCGACCTCCGGATGCAGACGATTTAAGTCACACAACTCAACAACCCGGAGAGTCAGCCCGAAAATTCTGGAACATATTCCTTACTAAAAGGAACCAAATAGTCGACTGTCCGGACGCCGAAGCCTTAGCAGCTTTCAAACACAACGTCCGAGATGAATGGCTCGCCAGAAACCTCGGCCAAGAAAAGCCAAGAACAATGGCCGCATTAATAAGCCTCATGACCCGCTTTTGCGCGGGAGAGGATAGCTGGCTGGCCAGATGCAGTATCAGCGACCCAAGTACATCCAAAGTCAGGGATGGAAATGGGAAACCGCGACGCAGCAAGGAACATCGCCGGATCGAGGGCAACAACCCGAAGAGCACGACAGTCAACGCCGGATTCAACAGCTCACGGCAGAATCATAAAAAACTACCCCCTAAGGATAATAGGGACGAACTATCTAACTTAAACAAAATCCTGGACAAGGTATGCCAAATCCACAGTACCCTCGGGAAGCCTGCAAATCATACCCATAGAGATTGTTGGGTCTTCAAGCAGTCCGGCAAACTCAAGGCCGAACACAAGGGGCTCTACACACCAAGCGAGGATGATGATGAACCCCACACGCAGAGCACTGGAAAACAAAAGAATTTCCCACAAGAAGTCAAAAGAGTAAACTCACTTTGCGTGACAAAAGGGAAAAACAGAACGACGCCCATAGAGATACACGCCACACGGCCTATCCCAGAGGAGTCCCGCCACTGGTTGTTAAAACCAATCACCTTCGACCATCAGGATTACTCTAGAAGCATCCGGAATGCAGGATGGACTGCCTTGATATTAGATCCGATAATCGACGGACTCCAGTTTACACAAGTCCTAATGGACGGCGGCAGTGATCTAAACCTGCTATATCAGGACACAATCCGCAAAATGGGGATAGACCCAACCAAAGTTCGCCATAGCAACACTTCCTTTCAAGGGGTAACGCCAGGCCCATATGCCCATTGTACGGGCTCTCTACTGCTAGAAGTTGTGTTCGGCTCACCCGACAACTTCCGCCGCAAAAAGTTAACCTTCCACCTCGCCCCATTTACAAGTGGCTACCAAGCACTACTGGGACGCGAAGCTTTCGGCCGCTTTAACGCAATACCGCATTATGCATCCCTTACACTTAAAATGCCCGGTCCGCAAGGCATCATCTCCTTAAAGGGAAATATCGAGTGTTCCTCAAGCACGGAAGATTGTGTGACTGCCTTGACAGCCACACGCTAAACCAGCTTACCAGCCGCTGGACACGGTTAGACAAGTCCGGCGTAAAAATACAAGGGCTTACCAGCCGCATACCCCCGCACAAGGGGCTCTGCGCATATACAGCAAGATACAATAAAGCTCAATTTTATTCATTTTTTGAATTGTAGTTTGTTTATTTAATATAACGTACATTTTTGCATGATCTTTTTCAACTAAGTTCCTCTCTTTTACAGATGAACACCGTGCTACACCCGTCTAGGATACGGCACAATGGAGACACAGGAGCAGACGTGCAGTAGGGACCCGTTGCAAGGATTCTTTTCAGATTAAGACCCTGCGTAAACCTTTTTTACTGTCTCTTGTTGATACACATCCCCTGGTTTCTTACTATAACCAAGGAGGAGGCTAGCGTTTTGGCATGGGCCGCGTCAGAATTTTACGCGTACCTGGACACCAGGGGCTTATTACCAAGGGCATTGTTCGGCCCGTTTTCATAAAGACCGAATACCTTAGGGAGTGTTCGGTGTCTCGAGTTAGGCCTTATATGCATCAGCTCCGAATCATGTCTTTGGTCAAATGTTGGGTTTGCCCGGCTCCTGTGTTTTGCTGCCTTACGTTCCGCTCTATCAGCTAACACGACACCAGGAGAACTACTGCGATTGTGCCCCGGTTCGTCTAGGAGAGCACCTCAGTAGAGAAAGCCGAAAACTAGCTGTCATGATATAGCGTGAGACTGGTCAACCACTCGATGACCCGTGTCACACCCTAGCTAGTTCATGCATTAAAGTGTTGCATCATGTCTACTTTTTCATCAGAAACTTGAAATGGGGATGTCAGAACCCCCAGCCCCCTCTGAAACCAACTAGGGTTTACTAAAAACTTTTTCAATGAACCTGAAATGCCCTTCTAAAATGTCCATCATTTTTGTCTTGGTTCAGAACCTCTGCCAAAAGTGTTGCACAATTTTCTAGGTCATCTTAGGGTCTTTGAATTAAATGATAAGTATTTGAATTTGGGCATTTTAAATTATAAAAAATATTTCAAATGGTCAAATATTCCTAAACTGAAATGTTTCATGTTGGAAATAATCCAACTATGGACCAGAAGCAGTTTGGTGGTTTTAGGAGTTGCCTAGGTATTTTTAAAAATTCAACAAAGTTGCAGAAAATAGAAAAAGGAAAATAACAGAAAGACTTACCTAGCACCCGCTAACCGGCCCACCTGCCGGCCCAGCCCAGTGCCGCGCCAGCGAGCTGCTTGCCCGGCCAGGCAGGCAGGCAGGTGCTCGACGGCGAGCACCGCATGGGTGCCACGCACCTGCTCGCCGCTCCACTCGCCCGGCTAACGCCGTGGATCGACCCCTCTCTCTCCCCCGAACCCCCCAGACGTCCCCTCTCCTCTCCAGCTCCTCCTGCTCGCGCTCCCCAGCCATGGCCGACGCCACCGCCGCCGCTCCATAGCCGTAGCCACGCTCCCCGCCGCCCGTGCGTCGTCTCGTAGTGTCCAGGAGCTCCGCCACCGTCCACTTCGTCGAGCTACCCGAGCCCCGTGTGCTTGCAAGGCCCGAGTCCACCGTACCGACCTCGCCCGAGTCCGCCATCGCCGGAGATCCCCTTCAACACCGTCGCCGCATCAGCTCGTCCCCGACCCCGCCGGTGGCCTCTACGGGTGCTCTATGAGCCTAGCTACCCCTCCTACTCTTCCTCTCTCGCCCCCGAGCCGTGTAGCCACCGCACGAAGATCACCCGCACGCAACGCCGTGGATCTCGTCGCTGACGTGCTCCCGGCCATCCTCCAGCCACCTCACGGTGTCCAACGCACTCACCACGTTGCGTTGGGTCCAACCGTGCACTCCCCGCACCTCACTGCACACCCTAGCCTCGAGTTCGTCCCCAACCGAACTCCGGTGGCTGCCTAGGTCATCGCCGGCGCCAACACCGGCCACCCCGACCCCAACTGACTCCACCAAGAGCCGCGGCTCATCCTCAGCTCCACCCCGATGCCCTCCGCGACCCATTTGGTGGTCGGAACGGCTAAAACCACTTCCGCCGTCGCGTCGGGCTCGCCGGCGGCTAAACGCCGGTGCAGCCGTGTTGACTTTGACCACGGGTGGGCCCTGGTTGACTCTGTTGAGTCAATGACAGGTGGGGCCCCCTTCTGCTAATTATCCAGATTAGTTTAAACTAAATTAAATTAGTTAATTAGCAACTGACACCCTGGACCCACGCGTCAGGTTTGACCTGGACCGGGTCTGTGGACTTGCTGAGGTCAGCATGACCTCATGCTGACGCAGTAAACCTTTTCTGGAATTAAAATAAATCTAAAATGATTTATAAATTCCAGAAAATACCCCAAACTTCTAAAAATCATATAAATTCAACCGTAGCTCAGAATGAAATAATTTATATATGAAAAATGATCAAAAAAATATGAAGAATCTGTTTATGCCATGATCATGCATGTTTGAACAAGTTAACCTCACTGAATAGGATGAATCATGATTAGGGTAATTTGAGAAAGAACATTTGGAGTTAGAGTTTAACCTTGTTTGAATTCCACTTCAATTAATTTGGCTTACAGCTGCATTAGCTCAAAACACCAGCATATTGCCATGTCATTATCACGCATCATATTGTTGCATCGCATTGATTGTGTTTTTTCTTGTTTGCCGGTAATTGTCCCCTCTCAGTAGACAACGTTCCGATGATTGTTCGATGACACCGATGAAGAACTATATTATCTTCAGAAGTGCCAGGCAAGCAAAACCCCCTTGTTCATTCCGATACAATCCTACTCTCTCGCCCTGCTCTCTTTTACTGCATTAGGACAACAACGAGTCATTTGTTACTTGTTGTGGTAGCTGAACCCCTTTATCCTCTGCATGACCTGTCATTGCCACAGTAAATAGATGAAACCCACTAGTATGAGTAGGAGTTGTTTGAGCCCTGTTGTGCCTACTCATTCATGTTTGTTTGTCATGCCTGCTACTGCTTAGAGTTTAGTCAGGTCTGATTCATCGGGGATGAATCAGAGGTGTGTGAACATGTCCTACTGTGTGAGCTAAGTGTGTGAACACGATTTGGTAAAAGGTACCGGTGAGAGGCCATGTAGGAGTACATGGTGGGTTGTCTCATTGAAGCCGTCCTCAGGAACTGAGTTCTGTGTTTGTGATCCATGATTCAGCTACTACCATGCATTGGGCCCGAAACCAATGGACCCTCTCGGCTTATTATTCACCCTAGTTCTCTGTCCAGGAGTTGCAAGTAGTTTCTGGTGTTTGTAGCCTACTGGAGGCCGTGGACAGCGCTGGCCGTAGGGGTCGGCTGTGATGCGGTAGGTACGTGGCACGGTGTACCGGATACCCGTTAGGTATCTCGGGAACCCTGTACACATCGTTCGGGGCCGTATGGGAAACCTCGGCCGGACTGCCTACGGATGGAACCTGGATAGGCGATAAACCTGGATTGGAGACTTAGGTGATTAGGTAGGTCGTGGCCGACACCCACGTTGGGCTTCCGCTTGAAGGTTGCCGAGTACATGTCGTGTAAACGGCGGTAAGTGGTGAGAGCGTGTATGAAGAAGTACTCCCCTGCAGGGATAACATCATCTATTCAAATAGCCGTGTCCGCGGAAAAGGACTTCTGGGTTGCTTATATCAGTTCATAGACAAGTGAAAGTGGATACTCTAAAATACGCAAGATAAGCATGAGTACTATGGATGGCGTTCTCGTAGGGAGACGGGAGCGGTTCCATAGTGGTGTATTGATATGGTGAATATGTGGACTCGTGTGCGCCACCTCAAAAGAGTTGCTTGCAGTCGTAGTTTAGGATAGCCACCGAGTCAAAGCTGGCTTGCTGCAGTTAAACCCCACCATCCCCTTTGTTGATAATGGAGCATATGTAGTTAGTTCTGATGTAAGTCTTGATGGGTACATTTGTACTCACGTTTGCCTATTTTATGTTTTTGCAGAGAGACTTCAGTCTCGCTAGTAATACTGCGTGGACTTCGACGTTTAGCTTGTTACCTCAGCTACGATCTTGTGCCTCGGCAGGATTTGGTAGATAGTCAGGCTTCTCAGCCTTTTTCATTTATAGATGTCTGTACTCAGACATGATAGCTTCCGCTTGTGTTTTGATTTGTATGCTCTGAATGTTGGGTCATGAGACCCCTGTTTGTAATATCTCGCTCCTCGGAGCCTATTGAATGAAATACTTGAGTCATAGAGTCATGTTGTGATGCCATGTTGTATTTGCACATATCGAGCATACTGTGTGTATGTTATTGAAATGCTTGGTATGTGTGGGATCTGACTATCTAGTTGTTTATCCTTAGTAGCCTCTCTTACCGGGAAATGTCTCCTAGTGATTCCACTGAGCCATGGTAGCTTGCTACTGCTCCGGAACACTTAGGCTGGCCGGCATGTGTCCTTCTTCGTTCCTGTGTCTGTCCCCTCGGGGAAATGTCACGCGATGGATACCGGAGTCCTGTTAGCCCGCTACAGCCCGGTTCACCGGAGTCCTGCTAGCCCAGTGCTACAGCCTGGATTCACTCGCTGATGACCGACACGTTTGATGCTGGGTCATGGATGCCTGTCCCTGTAGGTTTGTGCCACTTTGGGTTTACGACTAGCCATGTCAGCCCGGGCTCCTTACCATATGGATGCTAGCGACACTATCATATACGTGTGCCAAAAGGCGCAAACGGTCCCGGGCAAAGGTAAGGCGACACCCGTGGGAATACCGTCCGTGAGGCCGCAAAGTGATATGAGGTGTTACATGCTAGATTGATGTGGCATTGAGTCGGGGTCCTGACAGCTTTGGTATCAGAGCTTGTCTGCCTGTAGGATTACCAAGCCAAACTGGTCGAAGTTGAGTCTAGAAATGCTTTAGTTATATGTAGGGGAATTGATTGTGGGAGGGAACGTAAGGCTCTTTTTACTCCTTATACCTCATGGCCTTCTGATCTGAGTCATCCTTTTCTCTTCTACGGGGATTAAGAACTAGGATATCTCCTCTTTCTATCAGGATCACGTGTTACTAATCTGTAGACTTGTAAGATTGTTGGATGTAAGCCTCAGTCCAGTTCCTACTACTTCTGTATGTTAACTGATGATCTCGAAACCTTGATATTGTGCTTCTGAGTGGTTATTCCACCATTTTTGTGAATGTCTCAAATCTTTTCTGAGCATTTTCAGCCGTTATGCTGTCCGAGTCATTCCAGGTTTCTAAATAATCTGATGCACTTGCAAATCCTTTCCCTCTGGTTTTGATGTTCCTTTGGGCCAGGTTAATCACACTAATTGCTGAGTTGAGGTATTCTTTTACCTCGACATATATGTTGGAATTATCATTATGACCCTAGGTGTCCTAGGGGATCATCTAGTAATCTAGCCATGATTTGTGTCCCAGTGTGATGATTCTGGCTTTTATTCTCGAAAGCATCCCCTGATGCTACTTAGTTGTAGGTATTCTATTCCTGGGTTCTTGAACCCAAGATTCACTCTACTTACTTCATGTTGATAGTGTTTGCTAGCTCCTTTAGGATATTAGTAACTTTGCGATAGTCCTCGAGGTCCATGGTATTTCTTTCTTCCAAATACTATGAACCGCTTATGGCAGATGTTTATTGGATCAAAAGATCACAATTAGAGTACGCTTGAGGAGTTCTCCATTCATAAATCGTGACTCTGCCAGTCCTACCTCTCTGCATGGGTTATCTGGAAGAAATGTTGATCTCGCTCGACATACTAATCTATGCATCCACAACTCAGAAAATTATATGTTCCTTTGAGTTGTTCTCTTTAGTTGCATTCTGACCCTCGTCTATCAATTGATAGTCAAGAGTATGCGTGCATTCGTTTATCGAGGCCTATTACTCTTGTGGTCCATCAAGCCATTCTATTCTGGAATGACTAGGAGAAACAAACTCCAGTACCTCATCCATATCCAGGATCGGGTCAAAGAAGTTGTCCTCCGCAGATCAAATTGCTAATCCAGCTTTTGTTCTTCTCTACCTTGGAGTATTACCATCCTTATATCAAGAGTGTCATGGGAACTGCACACCATCCTATGAACTCTTGACACGGTGATACCTCTCTCCATCATTATTCATTTCTCGGTTCCCGTGTTGTTGCAACTGGAATGTCGACAAGTGAATCATGGTGTGTGAAATCAATACTCCTAGCAACCTTGTTGCTTGGTAGTTAAAGGACAATAATTTCATTCTTAGCGTGTTGGTTCTTGAATCATCATTCTAAGACTATTCGTGCTACCTAGTCCTTATTTCTGGTGCACCCTCTGATCAATGAGTTAGGATTGTGTCAATACCTTGCTCTGTTGATCATATCATCTTGCCCTAAAAAGCAAGATTGTTCTCAAGCTTAGTAACATACCGGTGGTTCATGATTTTCCGAAGATCTTCTCGGAAGTATTACTAGGTTGTCACCTGACCGCTATGTTGAGTTCGTGATCAAGTTGGTTCCTTGTAAACCACCCCTTCTCCAAGAGACTGTGTTGGGTACCCCTGAGCGGTTTGGTCAAGCTAAACAACAACATGGAGAGTTGGAGGATAAAAGCTTGCCTGGCTTAGTTCATTTTAAGGGATATCTTCTTGTGTGTGTTGAAGAAGGATGATATCTTCATCAATTGATCCTTGAGACCAGTTGCTGGAGCTATTGTCTTGCCAAAACTTTGATTTGAGTGTGGGCTATTCTCAAATCAAATCAGAACCAACGATGTTCGTAATGTTGTCTTATTCGTGGATTTTCCTCGAGCATACACCATTATATCTTTTGGTCTGACCAATGCTATCACCGTGTTCACCTAACTATGGAATTCCTTTTATATGGAAACCTGGATGAATTGTTGTTGAGCCCATCGACAACATCCTTATCTCCTCCATGATTTTGTTGAACATTAAGCTAGTACTGGAAACTTTTGTAAGCATTATCTTCGTGTTTCGTTCATGAAGAATATGCTTGGATAAAAGAAGTGACTTCCTCTGATTCACGTGCATTTGGTGCAAGTTGTCGCCGTGAGTTCGGGTAAGATTGTTTTTGTTTTCTTTGGAATCATCCCAAGTCAGTCATGCATGTGCGAAGTATTCTACGGTCTGATAGACTGATCATCTTCATTCTATATGTATCCCTAGTACACCAAGCCACTGATTGATTTGTTCAAGGAGAAGAAGCTCCTTCTTAAGAGTATACCTTATGCAAGGACTTTGATATCCCCGATGATGGTTCCCCACCGGAACTCGGTAGTGTTTTATTGTAAGACTACCATGTGATAATGTTTGTCTGGGACAACGTGTTCACATGTGTGTAGCAGAACCAGCTCATGTTTTGGAGCTTGCTATCATAGTTCATTTCCCGAGAATCTCGCAACGCCATCTCGTCGATTTGTGTTGCAAACTTTCATTTTTCTTTCTAGACTCGATGAGTCTGGAATATTCTGACACCAACCAGATCTGAATCTCAGGCAGATGTGATGGTTGGAACATTTCCCAAGAATTATAATATTGGTCTCGCGATAACCGGTAAAGTGAATGTCGTGGCCCACACACCCCGCTGGGAGACCTAATATTGTAGTATCTTGATTGGAGAAGTTGGCTACCTCCCCATAAGGATTTCGTAGGATTTACTCCCTAGTTGTTCCTAAGGGATTTTTGTGTTCCGAAGTCCAAACTTTTACTTGATGTTCTAGATACCAGACCATTTCAAGGAATGGGATACGCTAGTACATCAAGGAGAACATTAGAAGCGGAGTGCTAAATGTCTCTCGGTCGATTATCCAGATTTCGTCCCCTTGGCCTCGCTAAGGTGAAATCTGAGAAAGTGTTATCCTCCTTTGCATCTGCATCGTTCATCGCTAGTCATCATGGTAGTATGATGTGTTGTCAGCACCCTTGACATGGATGTTGGTAAAACCTTGATGATTATGGAAATGCTCAAGTTCTTGAGAGCACGCTCAGGCACTAGGTTCTGATGTTATCGTTAACTGGAGTGTGCCTCCGTTCTCTCAGTTGTTCGATAGCCATCCAATTGGTGGAATCACCTTTGCCGGTGAACCTTCTCCCCAGTTACCAGAATCATTCCCAACATTTGCATTTGGTTCCCAGCCTACACCTCAGTAGCTGTTGTTCAGGATCATCTTCAAAAGTGGACTTACCATGGGTCCCATCCATTTCCGATGATAAGCAAAAATCATCCATTGCGTTGTCTTCAACAAGATAGTCCACATCATCCATCCTAGTCGGAGTGTTCCATTCTTTCAAACCCCTTCCAATGATCGATTGTGATTACCTCAGGCTGGTATAAAGAGTTTCAATGATCTTTGTATCAAAAGTAATTCTTTTTGCCACTTAAGGGGATATTTCTATGAATCACCCTCCTCCAAGATGTCTCGTTATGGTATCATGGCAATTCAACTCCTCGCTACGTTGACAACCGTTCACCACCTTCTCAAGCGTCAAATTGCTGTCTACCTAGTGAACCTTCGTCGTCTGCTTCACCCCATTCCTCTAGATGTGTGATTCCCGTCTTAGCTCGTGAGATGTTTCCATGTCTCATTCCGTGAGTGGATCCTGAGTTGTTCGATCTTCGAGAAGATTGATCCTTCTAGAGTTCCCTTCTCCTCTCGTTGTCATGTTGGCTGGAGTTCTCAGAGCAAGACGACAAGACAAAGATGGTGATTGAATCAACCTCTTTGAGAAGGGCAAATGGATCATGAAGATTGTGATAGTT
Source organism: Triticum aestivum (assembly GCF_018294505.1). NCBI lineage: Eukaryota > Viridiplantae > Streptophyta > Magnoliopsida > Poales > Poaceae > Triticum > Triticum aestivum. Next base: position 436,989,161 of record NC_057810.1, on the reverse strand, counting down.
GTGACTTTCCTTTTCCTCTTACCTCACGTCTTGAATCTCGGGACGAGATTCTTTTGAGTGGGGGTGAGTTGTCACACCCTAGCTAGTTCATGCATTAAAGTGTTGCATCATGTCTACTTTTTCATCAGAAACTTGAAATGGGGATGTCAAAACCCCCAGCCCCCTCTGAAACCAACTAGGGTTTACTAAAAACTTTTTCAATGAACCTGAAATGCCCTTCTAAAATGTCCATCATTTTTGTCTTGGTTCAGAACCTCTGCCAAAAGTGTTGCACAATTTTTTAGGTCATCTTAGGGTCTCTGAATTAAATGATAAGTATTTGTATTTGGGCATTTTAAATTATATAAAATATTTCAAATGCTCAAATATTCCTAAACTGAAATGTTTCATGTTGGAAATAATCCAACTATGGACCAGAAGCAGTTTGGTGATTTTAGGAGTTGCCTAGGTATTTTTAAAAAATCAACAAAGTTGCAGAAAAATAGAAAAAGGAAAATAACAGAAAGACTTACCTGGCGCCCGCTAACTGGCCCACCTGTCGGCCCAGCCCAGCACCGCGCCAGCGAGCTGCTTGCCCGGCCAGGCAGGCAGGCAGGTGCTCGACGGCGAGCACCGCATGGGTGCCACGCACCTGCTCACCGCCTCGCCACTCCACTCGCCCGGCTAACGCCGTGGATCAACCCCTCTCTCTCCCCGGAACCCCCCAGACGTCCCTTCTCCTCTCCAGCTCCTCCCCCTCGCGCTCCCCAGCCATGGCCGATGCCACCGCCGCCGCTCCATCGCCGTAGCCGCGCTCCCCGCCGCCCGTGCGTCGTCTCATCGTGTCCAGGAGCTCCGCCGCCGTCCACTTCGTCGAGCTACCCGAGCCCCGTGTGCTCGCAAGGCCCGAGTCCACCGTACCGACCTTGCCCGAGTCCGCCATCGCCGGAGATCCCCTTCAACGTCGTCGCCGCATCAGCTTGTCCCCGACCCGTCGGTGGCCTCTACGGGTGCTCTGTGAGCCTAGCTACCCATCCTACTCTTCCTCTCTCGCCCCCGAGCCGTGTAGCCACCGCACGAAGATCACCCCCACGCACCGCCGTGGATCTCGTCGCCGACGTGCTCCCGGCCATCCTCCGGCCACCTCACGGTGTCCAACGCACTCACCACGTTGCGTTGGGTCCAACCGTGCACTCCCCGCACCTCACCGCACACCCTAGCCTCGAGTTCGTCCCCAACCGATGTCACACCCTAGCTAGTCATGCATTAGAGTGTTGCATCATGTTTATTTTTCCATCAGAAACCTGAAATGGGGATGACAGAACCCCCAGCCCCCTTTGAAACCAATTAGGGTTTACTAAAAAGTTTTTCAATGAACCTGAAATGCCCTTCTAAAATGCCCATCATTTTTGTCTTGGTTCAGAACCTCTGCCAAAAGTGATGCACATTTTCCTAGGCCATCTTAGGGTTTTTGAATTAAATCATAAATATTTGAATTTGGGCATTTAAAATTATATAAAATATTTAAATGCTCAAATATCTCCAAACTAAAATGTTTCACGTTGGAAATAATCCAACTATGGACCAGGAGTAGTTTGGTGATTTTAGGAGTTGCCTAAGTATTTTATTTAATTCAACAAAGTTGCAGAAGTATTAAAAAAACAGAAAACAGAAAGAAAATGGAAAAACTTACCTGACGCCTGCTTCCGGCCCACCTGCCGGCCCAGCCCAGCGCCGCTCCAGCGAGCTGCTTGCCGGCCAGGCAGGCAGGCAGGTGCCCGACGGTGACCGTAGCGCGCGCCACGCACCTGCTCGCCGCCTCGCCGCTCCCCTCGCCCGGTGACGTCGTGGATCGGCCTCCCTCGCTCCCCCGAACCCCCCAGACACCCCCTCTCCTCTCCAGCTCCTCCCCCTCGCGCTCCCCCACCATGACCGACGCCACCATCGCCGTGCCTTCGTCGTAGCCGTGCTCCCCGCCGCCCGTGCGTCCTCTCATCGTGTCCAGGAGCTCCGCCGCTGTCCACTCCATCGAGCACGTCGAGCCCCGAGCGCTCGCAACGCCTGAGTCCACAGCAACGACCTCGCCCGAACCGCCGTCGCCGGAGATCCCCTTCAACGCCGCCGTCGCTCCGGTGCGTCCCCGGCCACACCAAGGGCTTCGTCGAACTCCCTGTGAGCTTAGCCATCTTCCCCTCCCTTCTTTTCTTGCTCCCGAGCCGTGTAGCGACCTCCCGGAGCTCAACCGCACCCACCGCCGTGGAGCTCGTCGCCGATATGCTCCCGGTCACGCTCCGACCACTCCACGGTGTCCATCATGCTCACCGTGTCACTAAGCACCTAGCTAGCTACTCCCCGCGCCTCACCGACCCCTCTAGCGTCAAGTTCGTCTTCGGCCGAACCCCGGTGGCCGCCAAAGTCGTCGCCGGCACCAACTCCGGCCACCCCGACCCCAACGGACTCCACCAAGAGCTGCGGCTCGTCCTCAGCTCCACTCCGGTGGTCTCCGCGACCCATTTGGTGGCCGAAACAGCCAAAACCACTTCCGTCGCCGCGTCGGGCTCGCCGGCAGCTAAACGCCGGTGCAGCCGACCCGGGTTTGACCACGGGTGGGCCCTGGTTGACTCCCCTGAGTCAATGACAGGTGGGGCCCACCCCTGTTAATTAAACAGGTTTAGTTTTAATTAAACTTTAATTAATCTAATCACACTGACACGCGGGACCCACTGTCAGGTTTGACCGGACGTGTCCCGTTGACCTGCTGACGTCACACTGACGTCAGGCTGACGCAATAATTGATTTTCTGGAATTAATCTAATATAGGAAATTCCATAATATAGTTTAAACTTCAAAAATTCATAACTTTTATTCTGTAACACCAAATCAGACAAATTATATATGAAAAATGATCAGAAAAATCCAATCTATCCATCTGTACTATTTTCATGCATGATTAAACAAGTTAACCTGATGTTTAATGCAGAACAAGGAAAAACACTTTAAAGGGCCAAGTTTGAGTTTGAAATTTGAATCTTTGATTCAAATTGGTTCAAACCCTTCTGGTCTTAGTTGCATTAGCCCAACACACTCATATTGCTATGTTTCATGCATGCATCATATTGTTGCACGTTGTTTGGTGATGGTTGTGTATAGGTGTTCTTCGCGGCAGGTTCTGCCTCCGAGGAGTACCGTGATTACCCTAACGAAGAACCGTATCAGTGCATCGAACCATCAGGCAAGCAACCAACCATTTGATCATATCGATACAATCCCATGTTCTCGCTGCTGCTCTCTTTTACTGCATTAAGACAACGCGTTTCAAACTGCTGTGTGCTATGGTAGTTGAACCCATTTCCTCTGCATGACCTGTCATTGCCACAGTAACTAGATGAAACCCACTAGCATGTGTAGGAGTTGATTGAGCCATATGTATGTGTTGTTCCTACCTTGCTATGCCTGCTATGCTTAGAGTCGTGTCAGGTCTGGTTCATTTGGGTGATGGGCTAGAGTGAAATGATTATGTCGGTAATGAGAGTGGTGTGGTGAACACGATTTGGTAAAGGTATCGATGAGAGGCCATGTAGGAGTACATGGTGGGTTGTTTCATTGAAGCCGACCTTAAGCACTGAGATCTGTATGTGTGATTTAAGATACAGCTACTACCATGCATTGGGCCCTGAAATATGACCCCCTCGACTTCTTATTCACCCTAGCTCTCTGTCCAGGAGTTGCAAGTAGTTTCTGGTGTTTGTAGCCTACTGGAGGCCGTGGACAGCGCTGACCGTAGGGGTGGGCTGTGATGCAGTAGGTACGTGGCCGGGTGTACCGAATACCCGTTAGGTATCTCGGGAACCCTGTTCACATCGTTCGGGGCCGTATGGGAAACCTCGGCCGGACTCCCTGCGGATGGAACCTGGATAGGCGATAAACCTGGACTAGAGGCTTAGGTGTTTAGGTAGGTCGTGGTCTACACCCACGTCGGCTTTCGCTTGAAGTCTACCGAGCACATGTCATGTGCAGACGCTAAGTGGTGGAAACATGTATGAAGAAGTACACCCTTGCAGGGTTATCATGATCTATTCGAATAGCCGCGTCCGCGGTAAAGGACTACTTGGTTGCCTATACAGTTCATAGACAAGTAAACGGAAACTACTAAAAGCCTCAAGATAAGTGTGAGTGCCGAGGATGGCTCTTCCGTAGGAAGACGGAGGTGGATCCTCGGTAGTGTATTGAATTGGTGAGTAGTGGACTCGTGTACGCAAAACCATTTCAAGTTGGAGTCTCGTAGGATAGCCTAGCCAAGAGTCAAAGCTGGCTTGCTGCAATAACTCCACCAACCCTTCTTGATAATGTGCATGTATGTAGGATCTGATGTAAGTCTTGCTGAGTACCTTTGTACTCATGTTGCTATAATTTACATTTTTACATAAGACGCTGCAACCCCTTCTGATGGGTTCTTCGTAGACGTTGACATCAATGAGTAGGCTAAGGCCCAGGTGGTGATCCTGAGCTTGTGAAGGACCACGTAGTATAGCTAGGCTTTCCAAGCCTCTTTTATTTTACTAGTGTCTGTACTCAGACAAGTTACTTCCGCTGCTGGTTTTTATGACTGTATGACTTGAATTCTGGGTCGTGTGACCAGTACTGTGTGTATGATTATGTATGGCTCCCTGAGCCTTAAATAAAGTACTTGTGTCGTAGAGTCATGTCGTGATGCCATGTTGTATTTGCACATAGCGAGCATACTGTGTGTATGTTATTGAAATGCTTGGTATGTGTGGGATCTGACTATCTAGTTGTTTATCCTTAGTTGCCTCTCTTACCGGGAAATGTCTCCTAGTGTTACCACTGAGCCATGGTAGCTTGCTACTGCTCTGGAACACTTAGGCTGGCCGGCGTGTGTCCTTCTTCGTTCCTGTGTCTGTCCCTTCGGGGAAATGTCACGCATTGAGTACCGGAGTCCTGTTAGCCCGCTACAGCCCGGTTTACCGGAGTCCTGCTAGCCCAGTGCTACAGCCCGGGCCCACTTGCTGATGACCGACACGTTCGAAGCTGGGTCATGGATGCCTGTCCCTGTAAGTCTGTGCCACTTTGGGTTTACGACTAGTCATGTCAGCCCGGGCTCCTTATCATATGGATGCTAGCGACACTATCATATACGTGAGCCAAAAGGCGCAAACGGTCCCGGGCAAAGGTAAGGCGACACCCGTGGGGATACCGTGCGTGAGGCTGCAAAGTGATATGAGGTGTTACAAGCTAGATCGATGTGACATCGAGTCGGGGTCCTGACAACCGAACTCCGGTGGCCGCCTAGGTCGTCGCCGGCGCCAACACCGGCCACCCCGACCCCAACTGACTCCAGCAAGAGCCGCGACTCGTCCTCAGCTCCACCCCGATGCCCTCCGCGACCCATTTGGTGGCCGGAACGGCTAAAACCACTTCCGCCGCCGCGTCAGGCTCGCCGGCGGCTAAACGCCGGTGCAGCCATGTTGACTTTGACCACGGGTGGGCCCTGGTTGACTCTGTTGACTCAATGACAGGTGGGGCCCCCCTTCTGCTAATTATCTAGATTAGTTTAAACTAAATTAAATTAGTTAATTAGTCACTGACACCCTGGACCCACGCGTCAGGTTTGACCTGGACCGGGTCTGTTGACTTGCTGAGGTCAGCATGACCTCATGCTGACGCAGTAAACCTTTTCTGGAATTAAAATAAATCTAAAATGATTTATAAATTCCAGAAAATACCCCAAACTTCTAAAAATCATATAAATTGAACAGTAGCTCAGAATGAAATAATTTATATATGAAAAATGATCAGAAAAATATGAAGAATCTGTTTATGCCATGATCATGCATGTTTGAACAAGTTAACCTCACTGAATAGGATGAATCGTGATTAGGGTAATTTGAGAAAGAACATTTGGAGTTGGAGTTTAACCTTGTTTGAATTCCACTTCAATTAATTTGGCTTACAACTGCATTAGCTCAAAACACCAGCATATTGCCATGTCATTATCATGCATCATATTGTTGCATCGCATTGATTGTGTTCTTTCTTGTTTGCCTGTAATTGTCCCCTCTCAGTAGACGACGTTCCGACGATTGTTCGATGACACCGATGAAGAACTATATTATCTTCAGAAGTGCCAGGCAAGCAAAACCCCCTTGTTCATTCTGATACAATCCTACTCTCTCGCCCTGCTCTCTTTTACTGCATTAGGACAACAACGAGTCATTTGTTACTTGCTGCGGTAGCTGAACCCCTTTATCCTCTGCATGACCTGTCATTGCCACAGTAAATAGATGAAACCCACTAGTATGAGTAGGAGTTGTTTGAGCCCTGTTGTGCCTACTCATTCATGTTTGTTTGTCATGCCTGCTACTGCTTAGAGTTGAGTCAGGTCTGATTCATCGGGGATGAATCAGAGGTGTGTGAACATGTCCTACTGTGTGTGAGCTAAGTGTGTGAACACGATTTGGTAAAAGGTAATGGTGAGAGGCCATGTAGGACTACATGGTGGGTTGTCTCATTGAAGCCGTCCTCAGGAACTGAGTTCTGTGTTTGTGATCCATGATTCAGCTACTACCATGCATTGGGCCCGAAACCAATGGACCCTCTAGGCTTCTTATTCACCCTAGTTCTCTGTCCAGGAGTTGCAAGTAGTTTCTGGTGTTTGTAGCCTACTGGAGGCCGTGGACAGTGCTGACCGTAGGGGTGGGCTGTGATGCGGTAGGTACGTGGCACGGTGTACCGGATACCCGTTAGGTATCTCGGGAACCCTGTACACATCGTTCGGGGCCGTATGGGAAACCTCGGCCGGACTCCCTGCGGATGGAACCTGGATAGGTGATAAACCTGGATTGGAGACTTAGGTGATTAGGTAGGTCGTGGCCGACACCCACGTTGGGCTTCCGCTTGAAGGTTGCCGAGTACATGTCGTGTAAACGGCGGTAAGTGGTGAGAGCGTGTATGAAGAAGTACACCCCTGCAGGGTTAACATCATCTATTCGAATAGCTGTGTCCGCGGAAAAGGACTTCTGGGTTGCTTATATCAGTTCATAGACAAGTGAAAGTGGATACTCTAAAATACGCAAGATAAGCGTGAGTGCTATGGATGGCGTTCTCGTAGGGAGACGGGAGCGGTTCCATAGTGGTGTATTGATATGGTGAATATGCGGACTCATGTGCGCCACCTCAAAAGAGTTGCTTGCAGTCGTAGTTTAGGATAGCCACCGAGTCAAAGCTGGCTTGCTGCAGTTAAACCCCACCATCGCCTTTGTTGATAATGGAGCATATGTAGTTAGTTCTGATGTAAGTCTTGCTGGGTACATTTGTACTCACGTTTGCCTATTTTATGTTTTTGTAGAGAGACTTCAGTCTCGCTAGTAATACCGCGTGGACTTCGACGTTTAGCTTGTTACCTCAGCTACGATCTTGTGCCTCGGCAGGATTTGGTAGATAGTCAGGCTTCTCAGCCTTTTTCATTTATAGATGTCTGTACTCAGACATGATAGCTTCCGCTTGTGTTTTGATTTGTATGCTCTGAATGTTGGGTCATGAGACCCCTATTTGTAATATCTCGCTCCTCGTAGCCTATTGAATGAAATACTTGAGTCATAGAGTCATGTTGTGATGCCATGTTGTATTTGCACATATCGAGCATATTGTGTGTATGTTATTGAAATGCTTGGTATGTGTGGGATCTGACTATCTAGTTGTTTATCCTTAGTAGCCTCTCTTACCGGGAAATGTCTCCTAGTGATTCCACTGAGCCATGGTAGCTTGCTACTGCTCCGGAACACTTAGGCTGGCCGGCATGTGTCCTTCTTCGTTCCTGTGTCTGTCCCCTCGGGGAAATGTCACGCGATGGATACCGGAGTCCTGTTAGCCCGCTACAGCCCGGTTCACCAGAGTCCTGCTAGCCCAGTGCTACAGCCTGGATTCACTCGCTGATGACCGACACGTTCGATGCTGGGTCATGGATGCCTGTCCCTGTAGGTTTGTGCCACTTTGGGTTTACGACTAGCCATGTCAGCCCGGGCTCCTTATCATATGGATGCTAGCGACACTATCATATACGTGTGCCAAAAGGCGCAAACAGTCCCGGGCAAAGGTAAGGCGACACCCGTGGGAATACCGTGCGTGAGGCCGCAAAGTGATATGAGGTGTTACATGCTAGATCGATGTGGCATTGAGTCGGGGTCCTAACAACCCGCTGGAATCTTTAGGATTCCTCCGCATAGACGAAGGGCCGTTTCCCGGTCAGGCACATACACGCCCCGAATTCGGGTGAGCGCGGTGCCCCTAGGGGCTATATAGTAGCCCCACTATCAAACTCCTATGGCTAAGTGAAAGTGATAAAGCATTATAGTCCGGTTGCCTAGTTTGCTGCGCTACCACCTCCTTTATAGGACCAAGACGTTGGATCAAGTGTGAAAATGCGCCTTTTGCAAACACCCCTGCAGTATATGCATGGGGGCTCAAGCCGAAGACTGCCACCTTTCAGGTTATATACACATATACATTAACGGCCGCACAGGAGGTATTTCAATTCTTGAAGGCACAAGTATAAAAAGCTTTTATATTTCATCGAAACATGGTTTCACAATAATACATGTTATTCGAACATAATATCCTTTGAGCGTTGCGTCTCTATTAAACGAGCGCCCAGCAGAACTTCCTGAAAATAGTGCTCGACAGGTACTCGGCTTCCGTCCAAATCTTGGGATGCAACATCGGTGGCCTTCATCTCCGCCCAGTATGTCTTGACACGGGCAAGTGCCATCCGCGCACCCTCTATGCATGCCGAACTTCTCATTGCATTAATATGCGGCACCGCACCAGGGAACTGCTGCACCAAGCCAAAATAACTCTTCGGCTCGGGCCTCTTCGGCCACAAAAGATTCACGACATCCTTCATGGCAAGTCTGGATAACCTATTCAGCTCCGCCCATTCGGCCAAGCGATCGGTTAATGGAAGTGGGCGCTCTGGATTATGGAACTGCGACCAAAAAACCTTTTCCATTTCGTGATCCTCTTGATCTCGGAAGTGTTCGTCCCGTCCGCCGCACTTGCCGCCAAGTCCAGATAAGCATCCTCCGCACTCCACAGTCGGTCCAACTGAGCATAATTATGATCCATGAATTTCCTCCGCAGCAGAAAGGTCTTTCCAGCGGCGATATCTCCGGCCTGACGCAGCTCCTCCTTCATAGCTCTCATCGCAGAGCGAGCATCCTTGGCCTCGGCAGTGGCCTTCTTCAGGTCCTCTCGTACCGCTCGATCTTCTTTTTCAAGAAGCTTGCAGCGGTCGGCAGCATTCTTCAACTCCACGGCCATTTCGGCCATTTCCTTCTTGCTTCGGCAGTGAGCAGCCTGTTCCGCTTTTAGCTCTTCGGCCGCCTTTAAGGCAGCCGCGTCACTCTTTCTGGCCTGCTCCTTGGCTCAGGCGAGCTCCACCCATAGGTTCTCCATGGCAGCAGCACCATCTGCATCAAGCATACTTGTTGTAAGGCACGGGCGTCAGGCTCCCTTACCAGGTGTTCGTGGGGAAATTGCATACCTTGTGACGCGTCAAGTCGCCTATAGACAAGCGCGATGTCCGCATCCGCCATGTCAAGTTCCCGCTTTAGTTCGGCAAATTCATCAGTCTGGCTAGCCACCAGACCCATCGCCACCTGCATAGGAAGGGCGACACATTATACCTGGGATAATGATCCTCGACGCGCTGTCATTTTTGACAACACACCGAGCCTCAGGGGCTACTATCTACACAGGGCGCATTTTATATGCGGAACTGTCAGAAGGTACATCATTTTGCGTACCTCAAAACCTATCAGTAAACTTCTGACGGCTTCGTGCAATCTGCTCTCAGCGGATGAAAGCCTTTCAATCACTATACCCATTAACGCACGGTGATCTTCTGAGATAGACGCTCGCCCGAGCAGATACTTCAGCTCCTCCGACCATACACCAGGTGGTGCCGGACTCGTCCGATGGCCTTTTTCGAAGGCCGGACGCAGAGGGCTTTGAGGGGAAATATGACTGCGTTCCGGCCCCGCCGGACTCGGAGAAACCCTCCGCGACGACACCTCAGGGTCGCCCGCCTCGCACGAAGGTACGACAGGGGGAGGCATTTCGCTCTCTATCATCTCCGGACGAAGATCCCCCGAAGATGAGGTCTGCTGAGAAGAGATGAGATCCAAACTACAAGGTAAAACTTCGGTTATCTTCATCAGAAATAGGGCAGGGATATCCTTTATTTTAATAAAAACTCCCCTTTTTACTTACGGCTCAGTGGAGGGCTGATCCCCTTGGGGGCATAATGCGGCCGATGCATCTCTCGTTGCAGGACCCTCTGATGAAGATTTCTTCCCCCGCTTTGAGACCATGATCTCTGGGTCTTCAGAGGAGGTCCTCTTCTTCCCGTGGATGGAGGGATTCTCGATCCCTCCTTTCCTGATAGCCTCCTTCGTGGAGGCGGTAGCTTCCTTGTTCCCCCCTTGACCTTCTTCCGAAGGCGCAACCTCCAGCATCCTGGTTAACACGGGATCCGGCGTGGTCTCAGGGAGGGGGGCCGGACACCTGATTAGCTTTGCTTTCTCTATCCACTCATGTTCAAGGGACAACTCTTTTGAGGGCAAATTCATGATAAATATGGGATAACGTGTCCGGGTACAGGGATACTTACTTGAGTATCCGAGCGATTGCAGCTCAGACCTGCATCCTCGGTCAAGTCCGGACACATCGCTTGTGATCCGAGGAAAAGCTTGTACATCTCCACGGGCGTCGCGCCCATAAAATGTTGGAGAGCTCGTGGTCCCTCCGGGTTAAATTCCCACAGGCGGAGGGGCGACGTCTGCAGGGCAGGATGCGACGAATCAGCATGACCTGCGCTACTACGACCAGAGTGATCTCTCTCTCTCTAGGAGATCTTGAATGCGGCCCTGTAGCAAGGGCACGTCCTTGGACGACCCCGGTCAAGTCCTTTATTGACCCATGATGCCAGCCGCGGTGGAGGACTCGAGCGAAAGTCAGGTGGCGCCACCCATTTGGTGCCCCTGGGAGCTGTGATATAAAACCACTCTTGTTGCCATAGGCTGAGCTCCTCTTGAAAAGAGCCCTCGGGCCACGGAGCATCAGCATTCTTGCTTATAACAGCCCCTCTGCACTCTGCCTGCTGCCCCTTGATCATCTTCGGCTCCACTTTGAAGGTCTTGAGCCACAATCCGAAGTGAGGGGTAATGCGGAGGAAGGCTTCGCATACGACAATGAACGATGAGATGTGGAGGATGGACTCCGGATCCAAGTCGTGAAATTCCATCCCATAATAAAACATGAGCCCCCTCACGAAGGGGTCCGTCGGGAAGATTAGCCCCCGAAGGAAGTGAGACGCGAACACCATGCTTTCACCAGGCTTGGGAGTGGGAATAACCTGGCCTTGGGCAGGCAGCCTATGCGAAATTTCATCGGTTAGATACCTGGCATCTCTTAGCTTTAGAACGTCTTCTTCCGTAAAGGAGGAAGGCATCCACCGGCCTTGCAGGTCGGAGCCGGACATCATCGAAGGTCCGAAGCGCCTGTATCTGGAGTTTTGGGTGTTCGAACTCGAGGCGAGGGGCAGATTCGATTGAGATTGAAAGACAGGAGTGGAGCCTTGGTCTCTTTATAAAGAGGTTGAATACCAAGGGCCTTCCCGTGACCGTTCGGGACTCGCCCTTGATAGAGGAGACGTGCCAACGGGCACGACTGGGTTGCCCACGCCCGTATTAATGAGAATCCCAGAATAAGGGGACACGATCTCTGCTTTGACAGGACGTGCCAAGGAAACCGCCTCGCTAAACGTGCTGAGGTGGGACAGTAAAAACGATTTGAATAAAGGCTTGGCCGTGGTGTGATGTCACGCCTCGAAATACGTCAGCAGATTGAACTTGTGTAAATATTATTCTCTCTACGTTGGTATGTGGAACTTATTTTGCAGAGCCGGACACTATCCTTGTGTTCAAAATCTTCTATGAAATATTCGGAGGAGGAGCCCGCCTTGCAATGCCGAAGACAATATGCGCGCCGGACTCGTCTTCATTCAAGCCTGGTTCAGGGGCTACTGAGGGAGTCCTGGATTAGGGGGTGTCCGGATGGCCGGACTATAGCCTTTGGCCGGACTCCTGGACCATGAAGATACAAGATTGAAGACTTCGTCCCGTGTCCGGATGGGAATTTCCTTGGCGTGGAAGGCAAGCTTGGCGATACGGATATGTAGATCTCCTACCATTGTAACCGACTCTGTGTAACCCTAACCCTCTTCGGTGCCTATATAAACCGGAGGGTTTTGGTCCGTAGGACGAACAATAATCATACCATAGGCAAGCTTCTAGGGTTTAGCCTCTCTGATCTCGTGGTAGATCTACTCTTGTACTACCCATATCATCAATATTAATCAAGCAGGAGTAGGGTTTTACCTCCATCGAGAGGGCCCGAACCTGGGTAAAAGTATCGTGTCCCTTATCTCATGTTACCATCCGCCTGGACGCACAGTCCGGGACCCCCTACCCGAGATCCGTCGGTTTTGACACCGACAGTAGTCCTTGCTTTCCTCGTGTTGGTGTGGAGGATCCGCCCAAGGAATAACATGGGGGGGGGGCGTCGTGAGATCCCTCCCTCTCTCTCCCGTATGATCCGCTCGCGCGTTAAAAGGGGGGCGCCTGAGCATTGCGACTCACGGGCTCTTACTGGCTCTCCAGCCCTCACCCCCTAGCCTTGACCCACGGCATCACGACCTGTCATACCAGCGGCGGCTGAGCTCACTCGAGGGCCGGGACCTGAGGACGTAGAGCATGAAGGAAAGTGCGGGGAAGAGGGGAGAAGGTCACGAGGGCCGACCCAACAACACCCCAGCTGCCGGCGCGCAGGCCCGGCACCTCGCCAAAGAACTACTCCAAACTCATGAGATAAGTCATGCTTCAGAAAATGCTAAATCAACGCGACGCCAAACCCTCACCCGGTGTAGCTCTGTCACGGCGATGTTGCCTTCCTTTCTCGCCCAGCGGAGGCTGCTTGAGCGCTAAAGGGGACCTCCTGAGCATCGCGACTTAGGGGCTCTTACTGGACCTCGGGCTACTCACCTCCTGGCCTTGACCACGGCATCGCGACCTGGCATACCAGCGACGGATGAAGCCGCCTGGGGACTGGGACCTGTCAGCATAGAGCACCAAGCCCTTGTGAGGAAGGAAAGGGGGAGCCGAGCCGGGATAGGACGCGCATCTCGCATCAATTTATAATAAGGATATCATATTCACAAAAGACATGGTAGGCGCCTTACATACCCCCGCGGGGTGTTACTTCAATTCCTCGCAGGGAACAAAAAGTGCTAATCCTAAGGAACGCTAACTACGCACGCCTCCGCTGGAGATGCCATCATCAACAGTGGGCCGCCAGGCGCCGGCACCAACCACATCCAGATCAGCTGTGTCGACGGCCAGATGCAACCGCCCTGCTCCGAGAGCAACGCGAGCTCGGGGGCTCATAGCTGTCATCGCTCGTCTTCGGGGTCACGTGAAGCTCGGCGGAGTCGCTGGATCCTCCGGCTCCCCCGCTGCTACCTGAGGAGCTGCTGGGGAAGCAATTGGCAGGCCTGGCCCTCGCCACATCGGTGCCCCGGCCGCTTTCCTTGGGGCAGCACTCCAGCTGGCGTCCTTCCACATTGAAGACCTTGAAGAACATCAAGGAGGCGCCACCGTATTCAAGATTAATTACGTGGGCACCCCCTGTCCGGCAGACCCGGGCGATCTCAACCCAGCCTTGGGTCATGTAGACCTTTCCCGGAGTGACGATCGCAACCTCCGGCAAGGGTGCTGCAGCCAGAGCTCCAGAGACTCACTCGGCGGCATTTCGAAGGCGAAGGAGGGAGGAAGGCGAATCCAAGAATGTGGAGGCATGGCGGCGTGGAGGACAAGCTCGCGAGAAGAACTCTCGGCATGCACTCTGGGGTTACAATGCGTACCGCCGTGACTCGCCGGCGTCGCCCGCGGTGCCGGCGGTGACGCAAGGCGCCTTCTCGAGGGCCCTCGATTTGGGCGTACAAGGGCAAAGGAAACCCAGGCGGCGGCCGCTCGTACCAGGGCCGTGACGTCCCCTGCCAGGCGACCACGTCGCAGCGGCCGGGGACAGGCCGCTTCTTCGGCGGAAGTGGGTCAGGACCCTCTCGGGGGGCCTTCCCTTCTCTTCAGCTGAAAACAGCGGATCGGCGCCATTGGCAAAGGAGGAGCAAGGGCGAGGAAGAAGAAGAAGGAGACAAGCAGAAGGGGATGGACTACTGGGGCTCTCGCCCATCCGTACTTATAGTCCGGAGGAGGCCAACCGTCAGCCACCACGATCTCAGGTAATCATGACGCATTTTTGCATGCAGGGACTTGTCAAGTCGAGCAGTTGCCGAGGCAGCATGGGGAAGCGGAGATGCCCAGGTCCAATCAACCGCCACGCGGCGCCCAAGGCCGCAGGCTAATGGGGCCCGCGGCGCTCCGCACTTGCCCCTTCTCTTCTCCGCTAAGCCAAGTCCGAGCGCGCCTTGGGCCCAGGGCTACTATCGACGTTTTGGAAACGGGGGTCCCCAGACTTGCCTGCCTGCAGCCTACGGTGTGGCTCAAGTGGTGGCCCTGTACGACCCATCTTCGTCAGCACAAGACTCAAGACCCTCGGGAGGGGCCAAGCCTCGCGGGGCGGATGGCGCAAGGCTTCCACAGGAACGGCCTTGCCAGGCAGGCTCGCGAGGAGGTGGAGAGATCAAGGCAGGGTACCTCACGAGGTGCTCATGATGCAAGCCATGACGATCGAGACCAGGCGGGCGTCAGGCAGGCGCCGGCCTGCATAGTGTCCTTGTTTCCTCTTTGGTGCAAAGGGGGCAAGCACGGGCGTGGAGTACCGAGGCATCAGGAAAAGGTTGCCATTTTGGTGCAACGAGACCAAGACCAGCAGAGCGGCAGGATGGAGGTCATTGTGGAGCCCAAGACGGCGTCATCGCCAGTGCCTTTGCCAGCCGAAGATCAACTTTAGTCAGGATAACTTGTACTAGATGTTCCCCTTCGAAATGGCCGTTGTTGGCGCCCTTCCCATTCAATATTTAGGAAGAGGACCAGGGCCTCTATAAATAGGACTATCCACCACACAGGAAAGGGGACCGATTCATCGAGTGCTCATTAGAGAGAGAGAGGCGACCGAACTCACCCAAGCAGTTCATCGCACCAGCTCAAGAACACCTCTTGCGAGGCAGTTCTTCCCTGTACTGTTTATCATCAGCCCCTGAGGCAATCCCCCACACCACACACTGGAGTAGGGTATTACACCACACGGTGGCCCGATCCAGTATAAATCTCGTGTCCCTTGTGTTGTTCATCACTTTAGCTTAGATTCTCTCGAGGCGATCAGATGTAGGTCGGTAGGTGAAAGATCTCCGTGCGCACCCCTGAGTTTGAACGTTAAGGGTCTGCCGGAACCCAACATCCGACAGGTAGTGATGGTTTTTTCCTTACATGCAGCAGGGACTCGTCAAGTCGGGTAGTTGCCGAGGCAACATGGGGAAGCGGAGATGCCCACGTCCAATCAATCGCCACGTGTTGACCAAGGCCATAGGCTGTTGGGGCCTGTGGTGCTCCGCACTTGCCCTTTGGCTTCGCCTCGAAGCCAAGTCCGAGCACGCCTTGGGCCCGGGGCTACTGTCGGAGTCCTAGGAATGGGGGTCCCCAGACTTGCATGCCTGCGTCCCACGGCGTGGTTTCACTAGTGGCCCCGTACGGCCCATCTTCACCAGCATACACTCAAGACCCTCGCGAGGGGCCAAGCCTCGCGAGGCAGATGATGCAAGACCTCCTTGGGGCTGCGTCACCAGGATGACTCCCGAGGAGTGGAGAGATCAAGGCAAGGGGAACCTCGTGAGGTTCCCGTGACGCAAGCCATGATGACCAAGGCCAGGCGGGCGCCAGCACGCACAGTGTCCTTGTTTCCTCTTTGGTGCTAAAGAGGCAAGCGCATGCGAGGAGTCCCAAGGAATCATGCAAAGGTTTCGGTGCAACAAGACCAAGACCAGCCAAACGACAGGACAGAGCACACCATGGAGCCCAAGACGGTGTCACCACCATAGCCTTTGGCAGGCGAAGACCACCTTTAGTTAGGATAACTTGTACTAGTTGTCTCCCTTCGAATTTGGCCATTATTGGATCCCTTCCCGCTCAATATTTGGGAAGACGACCAAGGCCTCTATAAATAGGACTAGCCACAACAGTAGGGAAAGACTCAACTCAATCTCATTCAGATCACCCTCAGCCACACAAATCGACCAAGCACAAGAACACCTCTCCTCAGGAGGCTGTTCTTCCCTTGTACTGTTCATCATCAGCCCAAGAGGCAATCCGCCACACCACACCGGAGTAGGGTGTTACACCACAATGGTGGCCCGAACCAGTATAAACCTTGTGTATCTTGTGTTGCAAGTTCGTCGAGCTAGGCTTTGAGATTGCGGTGAGGATGAGGGCGCGATTAGGTAGGGGGAGATCTTCGTGCGCACCCCAGTGTTCGTACCACAAGGGTTTTGCCAGAACCCGAAATCCGACACGCGCGGTGTGGGTATTTATAAAGTAAAGGGTTGCACAGCGCAATTACGCAGGTGCCCCTGGCGGTTCACATCTGATGGACACGTGGCATGCATGCAACTTATTGGAAGTTGTTAAATGTTCCCACGCACGCCTGGATTGTGAGGTGGTCGTTCCGGCTTCTCCGGTATTCAGGGAAAATAATATAGCATTATAAGCAGGTTTAAATGTGTGTCTATGTATCTTTAGCCGACAAGGATGCAGTGAAGACATTTGACAGGTTTCAACAGAATGCATATGACTAAACAGATAGAATTTGAGGAAGATGCAAAGAAGAGGTTAGGGTCCGATCACATTCACTTAGTTCAGAAAATTGCAAGTTTGAAGACATAGCTATACATGAATGTTGTAGAGGACAGAACACACACGCACACAAATATATATATATATATATATATATATATATATATATATTATATTTATACGTATAAGACCAAATCAACATTGTGAAGATAAACCTTGAAGTCAAATCAATGTTGAAGACAAACCAAATGCGAATATAATGCAATCATGATGCCACATGAAAATCTTCAAGAAAGTTTGGTGGTGGCGTTACCCACCGTATAGGAAGTATTAGACCGAGACACGGTGAACAATTATCGTGGCGCTCTGAAGTCAAATTCCGCTTTAATGTATTCACACTTAGAGTGGGTATGTTTTCATTGATTGAAGATATATGTTACTTCGTGTGTTGCACATCTAAGTCATCAACGTGCATACGCGTTAGGATGTGTGTCCAATCACAAGACATTTGAGGATTTTAAAATATTTAGCTCACACCACAACTTGCAAAACCTTTTATCATCCAATGGCTTTGTGAAGATATCTGCCAATTGCTCTTCAGTGTTGACGTGAATGATATCAATATCTTCCTTCATGACATGATCCCTGAGAAAATGATGATGGATCTGAATGTGTTTTGTCGTCGAGTGTTGAAATGGGTTGTTGGCAATCTTGATGGCGCTTTCATTGTCGCAGTAGAGTGGCACATGCTTCAGGTGGATGCCATAGTCCTTGAGAGTTTGCTTCATCCATAGAAGCTGAGCGCAGCAAGATCCACCAGCAATGTATTCAGATTCAGCAGTGGAGAGGGGTACACAGTTCTTCTTCTTTGAAGACCAACAGACAAGAGATCGTCCAAGAAAGTGACACGTGCCTGATGTTGACTTGCTATCAAACTTGTCACCAGCATAATCATCATCTGAGAATCCAACTAGATCAAACTCTGAGCCCTTTGGATACCATAATCCTAGTGTTGGGGTGTAAGCCAAATATTGAAGAATTCGCTTCACATCTAAGTGATGTGATTCCTTTGGTGCCGCCTGGAATCGGGCGCACATGCAAACACTAAGCATTATATCAGGCCTAGATGCACAAAAGTAGAGTAAAGAACCAATCATGGAGCGGTATACCTTTTGATCGAACTCTTTACCATTATCGTCGGGACCCAATTGACCTTCGGTTGGCATTGGCGTCATGTACCCTTTGCAGTCTTGCATTCCAAACTTCTTTTGGCAATCTTTGAGGTATTTCTCTTGTGATATGAAGATGCCATTGCTCTGCAGATGGATTTGAAGACCAAGGAAGAATTTCAGCTCACCCATCATGGACATCTGATATTGCTCTTGCATCATATGCGCGAACTCATCACTGTATCTCTTGTCAGTGCAGCCGAAGATAATGTCATACACATAGACTTGGCACACAAATAGTTCACCATCATATGTCTTCGTGAAGAAAGTGGGATCCAGGTAACCAGGGAACCAGGTTTGAAGCCTTTGCTCTTCAGGAAGTCTTTGAGTGTGTCATACCAAGCGCGAGGGGCTTGTTTGAGGCCATAAAGTGCCTTGTTGAGCTTGTATACCATGTCAGGACGCTTTGGATCTTCAAAACCAGGTGGTTGTGCAACATACATTTCTTCTTCAATTTTGCCGTTGAGAAAGGCACTCGTGACATCCATTTGGTACAGAAGAATGTTGTGGTGGTTGGCATAGGCTAGCAGTATGCGAATGGCTTCAAGCCTATCCACAGGAGCAAATGTTTCATGAAAGTCAATCTCTTCAACTTGTGTGTAACCTTGAGCAATGAGACGAGCCTTGTTTCTGACAACTTGACCATGCTCATCTTGTTTGCTGCGATAGATCCATTTGGTGCCAATGATATTGTGCTTGCGAGGATCTGGACACTTAACCAGCTCCCATGCATTGTTCAGATCGAACTGTTGAAGCTCTTCTTGCATGGCTTGAATCCATTCAAGTTCCATCAAGGCTTCATCAACTTTCTTGGGTTCAGATATAGAGACAAATGCAAAGTGCCCACAAAAATTTGCTAGCTGTGTTGCTCTTGAACGAGTGAGTGGACCAGGTGCATTGATGCTATCAATTATCTTCTCAATCTGTACTTCATTTCCAACACGAGGATGAATTGGACGAAGATTTTGCCCTTGTTGATCATTGTCTTCATCTTCAGCATTGGCTTCAGGCTGAGCAGTGTCTTCGGTCTGATTAGGTGCAGAGACAATGATTTCGCCTTCAGCCTGTGCCTCTGAAGGTATGATTTCTCCAGTACACATAAGCTTGATAGATTTACTTGGTGTAGCTTCATCTAGCACATTCGGCAGGTGCTCTCTTTGCGAGCCGTTAGTCTCATCAAACCGCACATCCACAGTTTCAACCACTTTATAGTAAAAGAGGTTGAAGACTCTGTAGGAGTGCGAATCCTTTCCGTAACCAAGCATAAAACCTTCATGTGCTTTCGGTGCAAACTTTTAAGTGTGATGCGGATCCTTGATCCAACACCTAGCACCAAATACTCTGAAATAGTTGACGTTTGGCTTCTTACCAGTCAGGAGCTCATATGATGTCTTGTTTAGAATCTTGTGAAGATAAACATGGTTGATGAAGTGGCATGCAGTATCAATGGCTTCAGGCCAGAACTTACTTGGAGTCTTGTACTCATCAAGCATCATCCATGCCATCTCAACGAGGGTTATGTTCTTGTGCTCCATGATGCCGTTCTGCTGAGGTGTGTACGGACCAGAGAACTCATGTGTGATGCCCAATGTATCAAGATAAGTGTTGAGGCCGGTGTTCTTGAATTATATGCCATTGTCACATCTGATGTTCTTGATCTCGATGCCATAGTTGGTCATGGCACGATTGGTGAATCGTCTGAAGACATCCAGCACTTCATTCTTGTAGAGAATTATGTGCACCCATGTATATCTTGAGTAATCATCAACAATGACGAAGCCATAGAGGCAAGCAGTGGTAGTAAGTAGGGCCAAATAAGTCCATGTGAAGCAGCTCAAAGGGACGTGGTGTCGTCATGATTGTCTTCGAGGGATGCTTGGCCCGAGTCATCTTTCCAGCTTCGCAGGCACCGCATAGATGATCCTTCTTGAACCTGACGCCCTCGATGGCTATGACATGCTTCTTCTTCGTGAGAGTCTACAAGTTCCTCATGCCAGCATGCCCTAGCCTCCGATGCTAGAGCCAGCATTCTAAAGCTTTTTCTAGAAGACATACGGCCAGCTGTGGTCCTGTAGAGAAATCTACCATATATAGATCGTCTTTTTGATATCCTTCGTAGACTAGAGATTTGTCAGATTCCATAAGCACAAGGCAACGATATTTTCCAAATATCATAATCATGTTCAGATCACAAAGCATTGAGACATACATTAAGTTTAAACCAAGGGATTTAACAAGCATCACTTTATCCATGTGCTGATCCTTTGAGATTGCAACTCTACCTAGGCCCAATACCTTGCTTTTACTAGTGTCAGCAAATGTGACGTGACACTTGTTAGACAGACATAGGGTTGAATCCATAAGAAGACTTTGAACACCAGTCATATGGTTAGTGCATCCACTATCCATAATCCATTCTGAAGCCTTTGGTGTCGTACCCTACAGTGCAGTTTGGGGGATAGGCTTCACCAAGAGTATTGTGAAGCATAAACAGTTGGGGAACAAGCATATTATGAAAGTTCAGATCCTTGTTAGGGTAGATAGGATGATTGTCAAGAAATCCTTGGATGAAATACATAGTAAGACCATTCTGGCATTTTATCCTGCGTCCCTCAAGATGTTTTAGGTCCCCAGCATAAGCATCAGAAGCTTTTGATTTCCGGCTGGAGACATTTACCTACAAAAGAGAGTTAATATTTCTTAACCACCCACATCTTTAGGGGTGGCTTAGAAGCAACAAGTCTAAGTGCAGCATCTGAGAACTTCGGCATTGGAGCCCTAGCAAATAGCCTTTCAGGAGGTGAATAATTCTCATAAGAATAAGCAGAAAAGTTCTTGGTCTTATGAATATAACAGTTTGATGAAACATGCTCATATTCATAAGTTTGAGTATGATTTCCCTGCAAAACATTGGTGTTAGG
Source organism: Triticum aestivum (assembly GCF_018294505.1). Lineage (NCBI taxonomy): Eukaryota > Viridiplantae > Streptophyta > Magnoliopsida > Poales > Poaceae > Triticum > Triticum aestivum. The sequence goes on along the minus strand of NC_057810.1, from coordinate 436,968,152 downwards.
GTGACTCTGGTGAGTCCTCTGTCTGTATGAAGCCTTCAGACCATATGAAGCCTTTGGTCTGGGGTTAGTCTTCTTCCCAGGTGGTGCCATGGTGACATTCACAGGAAGCTTCTCAAGACAAATTTTGGGCACCCAGATCTTCTTCAAAGGTGGTCCATTCCTACAGTTAGTACCAATATACCTGGCAAACACTTCACCCTTCTGATTCTTAAACAGTTTATAGTTTGCATCAAAGGATACATCAATCATAATCGGGTTAGCACAAGTGAAGCCAGACAAGGTAGATGGATCCACCGAAGGTCCCTTTGCAACAACCTATGTGGTTTTGGGGTACTGCTCGGGCTTCCAGTAAGAACCATCAACATTCATTTTCCTCTCGAACCCAACACCCTCTTTCCTAGGGTTTCGGTTCAGAATCTGTTTCTTTAGGACATCACATAGCGTCTGATACCCTTTGAGGCTTTTGTTCATCCCTGTTTCAAGCAATGTCTTCAACCTGGCATTCTCATTAGCAATATCAGTGGTATCCTCAGTAGAGGGGTTAGTTACCACATCAACAGTTGAAGGTATTGCAACAGTAGCAGCAGTAGAATATTCAGCAACAGAGACAACATTATCACACTCAAGACATTTTAGACATGGTGGCTCAAAACCTTCCTGAGCGGAACTGATTTGTTGAGTGCGAGTGACTCGTTCTCCTTTTGAGGATCTTCATGAGTCACTCTCAGGTTCTCAAGTTCTTGCTTCCTTTGAAGATAATCATAGGAAAGCTTCTCATGAGTAGTTGAGAGAATTTCATGACGACTTTCAAGTTCCTCATACTTAACGTGAAGATTTTTGATGTCTTCAATTAAGGACTGAGTTCGAGTCATTTCCGCGTCCAACAGGTCATCACTTTTGTCTAGCAACTTTTGGATATGTTCCATAGCAGTTTGTTGTTCAGTTGCAATTTTAGCAAGTGTTTTGTAGCTAGGTTTAGATTCACATTCAGAGTCATCTTCACTTGACGTTTGAAAGTAAGCATTGCATGAGTTTATCTTGGCACCACATGCCATGAAGCAGTAGGTAGGAGCAGAGTCATCCTCCTCATCAGCATCAGCGTTGGTGATGAGGCCATTGTCTTTAGAGTTAAAGATGGAGTTGGCGACATAAGCTGAAGCTAGAGCCAGGCTTGCCACGCCTGAATCGGACTCCTCCTCAGGCTCCACCTCCGCCTCCTCTAAAGCAGACTCCTCCTCTGAATCCATCTCCTTGCCAACAAATGCACGAGCCTTGCTGGACGAGCTCTTCTTATGAGATGAAGACTTTGATGAAGACTTCGAAGAAGACATTGAGGATTTCTTCTTCTTCTTGTAGTCATCAGAATCATATTCCTTGCTCTTATTCTTCTTCTTGGTCTTATTGTCCCATTGAGGACACTCAGAGATGTAGTGACCTGGTTTCTTGCATTTGTGGCATGTTCTCTTCTTGTGGTCATGAGTGGAAGCTTCATCATTTCTTGAGCTGGATCTTGAAGTCTTTCTGAAACCTTTCTTCTTGGTGAACTTCTGGAACTTCTTCATGAACATAGCAAGCTCCTTTCACTACAAAAAAATACACTTCCGTGATGATAGGTGTTTGTCACAGTAGGTCACGTTTTCTGTCATGCATGTACATCCATGATAAATTTATGACAGAATCAAGATAGTCATACATGTGCTGTCGTAGAAGTGTTCCATGACATTACCAAAATTATCATCACGGAAGTGTCCACTTCCATGACAATAAATCACGCGTCACAGAAGTGCTTTCGTCAAGGGTGACCGACACGTGGCATCCACCATAACAGAATGACGTTAAGCTATCAGGTCAGGTTTTGGATCCGATAACCCGTTAACAGCTAGGACCAATGGGGATTTTCCACATGTAAAATTCTGATTGTCTGTCGGAAACACGTGTCAGCTACGCGTTGGCACATGTGTCACTCATCCAAGGGACGAGATGCGCCGATGATATACTGACACGTGGACCGGCCCAAAAGTTGCCCATAAAGTTCAAATGGGCCAGCCCAACTAAAGGACCACAAGATTTTACGGTCCATAATGGGCCAGCCCAGCAAAAGGCCCATGAGATTTTTCGTATCATAATGGGCTGGCCCAGCTAAAGGCCAACGAGATTTTCCAGGCCATAATGGGCCGGCCCAGCTAAAGGCCCGCGAGATTTTGCGGACCATAATGGGCCGGCCCAGATAAAGGCCCAACATTCTCAGTTAAGGCCCGTACGGCTAGTGTCAATCCAGCACATCAACGACCTATCCTAAACTTGTCATCATCGCGGCCCATGATCACTTCTGGCCCGTTAACAGTCCCCTAAGTATATGGGCCGAATTACGGCCCTGTGTATTTCCGGCCTGTTAAAGGTCCTGCTTCATTTGGGCCCATTTACAGGCCATTGAAACTTTCGGCCCATAAACGACCGTGAAGGATTTGGGTCATATTTCGCCATGTCTGACATTCGGCCTGTTAGCGGCCCGCCATAGATTTGGGCCACTTTCGGCCAGTTGCAATTTTCGGACTATTAACGTCAGACGAAATCCAGGGGCCATGTGTGGCCCAACGTCAAATCGGGCCCATTAAAGGCCCATGTAAAAATGATGATAATCTAGCCCGACCGAACTTCCGGCCTGTTAAAGGCCCGCGTATTAGGTCGGCGCATTTACGACCCGTCCAAATTTCGGCCTGTGAAAGATCTGCATCGTAAATGGGCCCAATCTCACTTTCGGTCTTTTAAAGGCCCATGTTTTCTACGGGCTCGAGATATTTACACCTGTAAATGGCCTATTGTTACTGAGGGCCCAAATTAATTTGTTTAGGCCTGTTAAAGGCCCACTTTGGGCACATGCCTACCAGAAAAATATGAAATCTTATGCTGATTTAGGCCTAGATATTTTTAGTGGGCTACATATAAATTTCGGCCCATAATCATTTTTAGGCCAATTGCAATGGGCCCTACGAATGTTAGCATGTTAGGCTCCTATGAAGCTTTCGGCCGAATACATTACTAAGATAAACCTACACTATACAAAAATAGTGTCGTAATTATTGCAGCCTTTGGCAGCAGCATAAATGTTGTATCACAACAAAAGGCCTATTGGCATAAAGTTTACAATCCTTGCAGATAACAGCACCATCAGATGTATAGAAGCACAGATCATTTGACCTGATTGCTAATGTTTCAGGCTGTAGAATCTGATGGAGCAACACGATCTTCAGCTTTTTTCCGCCATTGCTCTTGAACAATGAAACGAATGTCTGGTAGTCTGGTTTCAAAACCATTCATATCTTGACGACATTTGTCAACCACTATTCTTGTTTCCAAAACGATGTCCATTAGGGATTGGACTTGTGTCTGGGGCACAGATATATCACTCTATCTAGCAGGAAGATTTTGCTCAGTAGGCGATCTAGACGAGGTTACCTTGACAACCAACCCAAAATTACGCAGGAAGGTGCTTTTTGCACTATTAGTGGAGAGATATTGACGCACTTCAGCAAGAGGTGACATTGTGCCTGTGGTAGCCTCGTCATCTTTAGATGGTTGTGGTTGTTCAATCATTTTTTCCATAGCTTCCTGAAAGTTTGAACTTGTAGATTAGTGTACCGGATAAGTTACTAATGAGAAAAAAACAAAGTAGGTGACACGTTTATACATAACTTGTTTTGGTGAACTACTGTAATACATTAGCATGTATTGTAGTGCCAACTACATAATAAAATCACTTTCCGAAAATAGGGCGGCGTGACATATTGACATGTATGATGTATAAAGTGTAAACTAAGCACAAGGTGCTTGAACTTGTTAGAAGCAATACAAGCTAGAAACCATATGAAAGATGAAACCAATATCACTCTGACAAATTAAAAAGGGTGCCCTAAAAAATGTATTTTACCAAATTAGAAGCAATACATGGCAACAGGCTAGAAATAATATGCAATATGCAACGAATAAAGGTGACTCATCATAAGTGATTGATGCAGGATACAGAAGAGAGGTAGTTTCATGTAAGAACAAGGTTAACACATAGATGTAGTGTGTACCAAAAATAGGAAGGCATTTCATATTCACAGGTATAATGTGTAAACAACTAAGCAGATGCAATTTACCCTAATTGGAAGCATTACAAGCTAGACACTGTATGCAACATGCAACCACATATCACACTGCAAAGTTAGAGCAAGCACCTATGATGGTGGTGTGGGGAATTGCGGTCATCAACTAGAGAGCTACGTTGACTATCTTCATTTAGCCTTACTGTTTCTTGAGAATCATGTGGGGAGGATGACACTGCACTCTTTAAACGAGTATGGCGTCTCACAGTAACCCACCCGGGTGACTGTTTCATCATAAGTGATTGACGAGGGATACAAAAGAGCATTAGTTTGATGTATTAACATGGTTAATAGACATATGTAGTACTCCCTCTGTTCGGAATTACTTGTCACAGAAATAGATGTATCTACAACTAAAATACATCTAGAACATCCATTTCTTGGACGACTAATTTCGAACGGAGGGAGTATGTATCAAAAACAGGAAGGCATGTCATTATCAAAGGTATAATGTGTAAAGTAAGCAGACGCAGTTTAACCAAACTGGAAGCAATAAAAGCTAGACACTATATGCAACATGCAACCACATCTGATAGTGCGAAGTTAAAGCAAGCACCTAGGATGGTTGTGTGTGGCAATTGAGATCATCAACTTCAGAGCTACGTTTATTGTCTCCAACTGCTGACACTGCATCCTTTAGAGCGCTGAAAACATTAGTGCTTATCTTCGAATTACACTGGAGCAACTTCTGTCTTTTCTTTTCAGCATTCATCAACACTGCCTTAGAGTCTGAAATACCCATGCATAAAAAAACAATAGTGTGAGTATGGGTGAAGTGTGTGCACAATTAGTACAGTCTAAAGGTAGCAGATAGCAGGTTGTTGAGAAATAAATGATGGGAGACATATGATAGCTCTGCAACATGCATGGCACACTAAATTACTACAGGATTCTATGAAAATAACATTCAACTGACAACAAATAGGTCACTCCATTTTTTCTGCATCGTCCAATGTACAAAGAACAGGCAGATCGCCTTCATCTACCTCCAGCCAGTCAGTGTTAACGATCTTCCTCGAAACGGCAGCGACCACCGGCCCAGTCCCCTACCTGCGCCCTCCCCTCGACCTCACTGCACTGCCGTGCTTGGCACCGCCCCCCGGCAATCCATTCAAGCCCCGCCGACCTCCAGATCGGGCGCAAGCAGCTCCTGCGCCCCACACCCCTATGATAGACACGGATGCGCCACTTCCCCGACAAAAAAGCGGACTAGGAGCTCCACGCACCTAAGCAGGGGCTGCTTCTTTTAATTGTAGTTCGACTGACCCTGAATTGAAATCCAGGCGGGCTACTGACCTCTAGCAAAGGTGAAATAGTAAAGGGAGGAAACCTTGTGCATTATCACGAAGAAGATGCAGTAAGAAGCGCTCAACTAGTTTCTTTCGTGGGATGAATATGGTGTCAGCAAAGACGTGAGGTTTGCACGAATAAGGGAAGAGGAGTACCTCTTTCTGCTTGCAGTGTTGTGTTCTCCTTCTGTTTTTCCAACGATCTTCTTGTGGTTCACCGGAAACGAGAAGTTATGGTGGACGGTGCAGCCATGGACGAACCCATGGCCAAGTTGTTGAGTGTGGTGCGGTGGTCATCTGTCGGCGGCGGGGAAGCAGATCCGAGGCGGCGAACGACGGCATAGCGGGAACAACTCCGGTGTGGTGGACGGTTGCGATAGTGGAGCGCAGCAGTGAGGCGCAAGACAACATGGTCGAAGTAGTTCTGGTACGGCGCACGTCGGTGTCGGTGTTGTGGAGGCAGCTCTACCTCGGCTTCAGCTGCTAAGTCCTTGAGGGCGTTGCGGTTGCGGTTGCGTTGGACGACGACATCGGGGTACTGGCTCCGGCGTGATGGAGGAGGGCGGCGGTGGATTGGGCACTATAGGGTGGAGGATAGAGGAGGCTGGGGTTTTGCGATTGGTGGAGAGGGCATTTTGGCTCCCATGGAGTATGAATGGGGAAACGGAGGGAGGCAGGGAACTAAGGGGGGAAAATGTTTCGGTTTGGGACGCGCTTGTTTGAAATTTGGTGAAAGTTACTAACTTTGCCCCCATCTAAAATTTCGGACATATCGCGGGTTGGGGGTAGTGTCGTGGTTCTAAGTCTGACAGTAGAATGGGGGGTAAGTATGGAAAGGCAAGGTCCTAGCTATGGAGTAGTTGTACACACGGGTGTTTAGCGAGTTCAGGCCCTTCTCTGATGAAGTAACAGCCCTACGTCTCGGAGCCCGGAGGCGGTCGACTGATCTCTGTGTATATGAGTTACAGGGGTGCGAACCCTTCTACCGGTGGAGGGGGGTGGCTTATATAGAGGACGCCAGGACCCCAGGCAGCCCACGTAGAGGAGGGTTTAAGTACATAAAGTGTCATCATGACCATTAAGACTATTCAATTACAGACTGTTTGGATGCAGAGTAGATCCTGAACTTCTGATGGTCGAGTGCATCTTCATGGTTGAGTGTCTTCTAGCCAGTCGAGTGGAGTCTCCCTTGGTCGAGTGGAACTTCTCTTGGTCGACTGGAAGGTAGCTTCGTATGATGATGTCCTTGGGCATGGTATCCTAGATAGGTCCATGACCCTACCCTAGGTACATAACCTCATCATTAGCCCCCGAATGGATTGAGGTTCGAGTGAGGAAGGAGTTGACAATTTTCTCCGACTTGTTTATTGTACTTTGATTATGTCGTATCTTGGATCGGCTATTCTTCTTTCGGCGTTGGCGTCGACTCTTACTTCAGTCGCCTTGATCCATTCTTATCTTTTGTCGAGTGAACTTTTGAACTTTGGTGAACTTCCGAGCGACGGATCGCGGGAAGGATATCGTCTGACAGATTGATCTGCTGTTAGCGGATTTTGCGGGATCTGAAATTTGGGAAGCACGCGAAGCGGGGCGATCCGCGGCAATCGGGCGGGATAAGGCACGGACGCCTCGATTTCTGCGCCACCTTTTTCGCCACGTATCGTACGTGTGCGACTGTTTCGGGATGTGACAGATCTGCTCGGACCCACTCGTCAGCCACTCGGAAGTGCCCTTATATAAAGCGTCGGGGGTGAGTTTTTGAACAGTGCCTCCCCACTCTCCTCTCTTCCCTCTCTGCCTCCGCCCACGGCGCCTGCTCCTACCTCCGCCTTATCCACCTCTCGAGCGCTTCGCCGGCGATAATGGTGAAGGAGAAGACGGCGGCTCTAGAGCGCGCGAAGAAGGCGACGGTGACGGGGCAAGCGAAGGGGAGACCGTCCAGTCGAGGCGGATCTTCGTCGAGGTCCCGCCTACCGAAGGGTTGGGTCCAAGGGGATCGGATCCGCTCGACCATCACTGGGAAGGACCTCGACGACCTGGCCGATGAGTGACTGATCCCCCACGGGTTAGCGAGGGTCCCGGGGTCCGAGTGTCAACCGCAGCCGCAGGAGGGTGAGCGCGTTCTCTTAGCCACTCACGTAGATCGTGGTTTTTCTCTGCCGCCGAGTGTGTTCTTCCGTGGGTTTCTGAATTTCTTTGGGGCGCAACTCCACCATTTCAATCCCAATTCCATCGCCTATCTTGCTGCCTTTGTGTCCATGTGCGAGAACTTCCTGGGTTGTCGACCGCACTAGGGTCTCTTCAAGCACATATTCACCTGTCGATCGCAGACAGTAAAAAAGGCGAGTCCGGGTGATGATAGGACCAAGGTTATTCAGATGTGCGGGGGTCTTGGGATTCAATTGAGGAACAAGAGCACTTTCCCGACCATGACCCTTCCTGAGTCGGTCAGAGGGTGGCAGTCGACTTGGTTCTATTGCCAAGACCAGTCGACGCCAGGGCAGTTGACTGGTCTCCCTCCGTTCTCCATGGACCGAGTGGACAAACCGTCTTCTCTGAAGGTGCTTCCTGAGGAGAAAGCCGAGGTAAAAATGTTGGTGGAGCGCATGGTCCAACTCGTTCAGGACGGAGTGACGGGCATGGATCTTCTGGAAGTCTTCCTTAGGCGGCGCATCCAACCGCTCCAGTACCGAGGCCACCCGATGTGGCTGTACTGCGGTACTGAAGACACCACTCGGGTCCATCCAGAGGCAGTCGATGACTCCACGCTGGAGAGGTGGGTGACCGCCATCACAGGGAACAAGGACAACCCTCGAGGAGCGAGGAGGATCCCGCCACTCGACTGTACCTATACGCCGGACAAGGTATGGCCGCTTATCTCCGAGAGTAATTTTGTTTTATCCATCCTGCTTTGCTGTGAACTGATCGAGTGATCTTCATTTTGCTTTGTTGCTTGTCTGACAGGTCACCACTGAATTGTACTCGATGCCCAATGGGGCGCAGACGCCGACTGAGGAGGAGGAAGGAAGCGGGGGCGAAAGCCCGGAGGAGTGGGATTCGGATGCTGACGACGACGACGAGGGTGACGACTCTGGTGAGGAGGAAGAAGAGGAGGAGGAGGAGGAAGTTGCACCTCCCCGCTCGGAAAGACGCTCGAAGCTTGTCCATGATCCAGCGACTGAGCGGGGTAAGGGGGTCGCGACCGCTTCCCAGTCGACCAAGCGCCCTCGGACCACTTCTCCGGCGCCGACTGAGAAGGCTCCGAAGCAATCTCGAGTGGCACCGTCGAAGCCTGCAAAGGTCTTGCCAAAGATGAAGATGGTGATCCCCACTATCTCAGGGTAATGGTAGTTTTGAGCTTTCCCTGTTTCATGAACTTGTTCTTGGTCGACTCATGGGCCAATCGACTGACTTTTGGAACTGCAGCGCTGCTACTTCTGATACTTCGGCCAAGGCTGAAGACCACGAGATGGAGGATGCTGCTACCTCGCAACCTGGTATGATTCTTGTGATGCCGTTTTCAGTCGACTGACTTATTGTCTCTAATTTTGATTCTTTCTGCAGCTTCATCTAACATTGTTATTGACCTTCCTGACGACGACGACGAAGAACCACCGAGGCAAAGGAGGAGCAAGAAAACGCCTGCTGGCAAGGCGACTCGAGATGTGCCAGCACCCGAGACGTTGGTCGTGGAGGGAGACAATGTCACTCGACCCACCGTAACCTTCGCGGTGCCGTTGACGAGTGCTCGCCCTTCGTCGTCGAGTGCTGCTCAACCCTCGCTTTTCTCCACCTACCCCGTTCCAGAAGACCAAGCCAGTGCTGCTAGAGAAGCGATACGCCAAGCGGGGGTCATGATGGAGCAAGTGAAGGCAATTCGAGAAGCCAGCCAGGCAGCCTATGACGCCAGTTCGGCACTCCAGAGTAATGTTCAGGTCAGTCGGTCACTGCCTGTTCTTCTTTCTGAAATTCCTAGAGTCTGTCCTACACCCACTGGGTGTGTGTCGATTGAAATTCCGGGTTAGTGGGGGCACGCTGAGTGCACCCACTGGGTGTAGTCCCCAAGGCTATGGTGGACTGCTGGCAGTCGACCATAGTCTTTATGCTTTTGAGTTTTTCTTTACTCGACAAGGTCGAATAGATTCATAGACCGGTGGGGGCACGCTGAGTGCACCCACTGGGTGTAGTCCCCGAGACTGTGGTCGACTGCTGGCAGTCGACTATAGTCTAAAGAACATTGCCTCTTTTTTTTGTTGGTCGACTGGTCGACTCTTGATGAAACTAGTGGGGGCACGCTGAGTGCACCCACTGGGTGTAGTCCCCGAGACTATGGTCGAATGTTTGCATTCGGCCGTAGTCTTAGAAACGCTATGATTTTTCCTTACTCACTCGGAAGTGAATTGTCTTTGACGTCTGTCGATTGGTTCTTCGTAGAAATCCTGTGACCTTGCGGCTCGTTATACTGAGTTGGAGAACAAACACATTCAGCTCGAGCTCGATCTGAAACTGGCCCAAGAGAACTTGATGAAGGCGAAGGAGGAAGCTAAAGGTATGCTTGGTGAGGCCTTCGACGACTGCCTTTGCCTCTCACTTGTTTCCGAATCTAATCTCACTGTAACTTTGTAGGCAAAGTGAGGGACGCCCTGAAGAAACAAGAGCTTGACTTGGCTGAGATGCAAAAAACTGCTTTAGAGAAGACCAGGCTAGCGGATGAGAAGCTGGCTTCAGTGACTAAGCTTGAAGAAGAAAACACCAATCTGAAAGCTACTCTTGACGCTGCCAACCAGGAGGTCACTCGACTGAAAAGCGACAAGACCACCCTGAACGACAAGGCCAGTGAGTTGAAGAGAAATAAGAATGATCTAGAGGCTTATCTGGGTGGACTCGCCAAGAAGTTGTTCCTCATGCTTGAAGGTAATCCTTTGTATCAAACAAATATTTCAATTGTAACCTCTGACTATTTGTCTTGACTCGGTGGTTGTGCTTGCAGAATTTTGTCAGAACTTTGAAGAGGAGACTGGTCGACTGGAAGTAAACCTGGACCCCATCAACTGCCCTGTGAAAGATGAAGTCGCCATGAACGTGCTCCGACTTGAATCTCGTGTTGCTGCCGTCATCGATTATCTCGCAAGGCTGAAGGTCGCAACTTCCCGCATTGACACAACACTTTGGCCAAGAGAGACACTCCAGAATGACCTCGAGTCTCTGATGACTCGACTGAACGAGGTCCCAAGTCGAGTGCAAGAGTGGAAGAAATCTTCGGCCAGGTGCGACGCGGATGTTGCTCTATCTCTGGTCCGCGTTCACTGCAAGGATGCACGAGAGGAAAAGCTGGTGGCTCTTAGGGTGGCCAACACCAAGAAGCACGATTTCAGATCTTTCATGGAGACCTTCATTGCCGCTGCCACTCGGATTGCAGATGGAATTGATCTGGACGAGTTTGTGCCACTTCTGAGCTTGATAGTTTAAATTTGCCTCGGTATGACGAGTGAGTTTTGTAACTACAAACCTTAACAAGCCTAGCGCTTGAGCATTTTCGGTTCCGTTAGGTGTTATCCGAACTTGGGTTCATTGCTGAATATGTTTGCATTTGGTTTGAGGCGTCTTTTGCAGGTTAAAGCGAAGCGCTTATTGCCATCAACTTGTTCCCCAATTCACTTAAGCGAGCACTGGGCTGCAGCTAAGTCCCCGAGCGAGAGGTTTGACCTCCACTCGGTAGGTTTTTAGATGCTTAGGCAAGCACTGGGCTGCAGCTAAGCACCCCGAGTGGGAGGTCTGCTCTCCACTCGGTAGGATTTTAGGCACTTAGGTGAGCGCTGGGCTGCAGCTAAGCCCCCGAGTGGGAGGTCTGCTCTCCACTCGGTAGGATTTCAGACACTTAGGCGAGCACTAGGCTGCAGCTAAGCCCCCGAGAGGGAGGTCTGCTCTCCACTCGGTAGGATTTCAGGCACTTAGGCGAGCGCTGGGCTGCAACTAAGCCCCCGAGTGGGAGGTCTGCTCTCCACTCGGTAGGATTTCAAACACTTAGGCGAGCACTGGGCTGCAGCTAAGCCCCCGAGTGGGAGGTCTGCTCTCCACACGGTAGGATTTCAAGCACTTAGGCGAGCGCTGGGCTGCAGCTAAGCCCCCGAGTGGGAGGTCTGCTCTCCACTCGGTAGGATTTCAGACACTTAGGCGAGCACTGGGCTGTAGCTAAGCCCCCGAGTGGGAGGTCTGCTCTCCACTCGGTAGGATTTCAGACACTTAGGCGAGCGCTGGGCTGCAGCTAAGCCCCCGAGTGGGAGGTCTGCTCTCCACTCGGTAGGATTTCAGACACTTAGGTGAGCACTGGGCTGCAGCTAAGCCCCCGAGTGGGAGGTCTGCTCTCCACTCGGTAGGATTTCAGACACTTAGGCGAGCGCTGGGCTGCAGCTAAGCCCCCGAGTGGGAGATCTGCTCTCCACTCGGTAGGATTTCAGACACTTAGGTGAGCACTGGGCTGCAGCTAAGCCCCCGAGTGGTAGGTCTGCTCTCCACTCGGTAGGATTTTTGAATTGGTGGCGCAGCTCGGAAGGAGAGGGTAGCAGTCGACCTGCATCTCGTCCTTCTTGCAGAACGCATGTTGAACTTGTACTTAGGCGAGTTCTTGGACTGCAGCTAAGCCTCCGAGTGGAAGGCTGGCTTACCACTCGGTAGGATTTTATTTATCTTAGGCGAGTACTTGGACTGCAGCTAAGCCTCCGAGTGGAAGGCTGGCTTACCACTCGGTAGGATTTTATTTATCTTAGGCGAGTACTTGGACTGCAGCTAAGCCTCCGAGTGGAAGGCTGGCTTACCACTCGGTAGGATTTTATTTATCTTAGGCGAGTACTTGGACTGCAGCTAAGCCTCCGAGTGGAAGGCTGGCTTACCACTCGGTAGGATTTTATTTATCTTAGGCGAGTACTTTGACTGCAGCTAAGCCTCCAAGTGGAAGGCTGGCTTACCACTCGGTAGGATTTTATGTATCTTAGGCGAAACGGATTTCGCATCTAAGCCTTCGTGTGGGAGACTGACTCACCACTCGGTTAGGAATTTTTTTACAGACTTAGGCGAATCGGATTCGCAGCTAAGCCACCCATTGGGGGATTGTTTTATATGGACAAAAGTAATAACAATCACTGGGAAAACTATAAAGCTCCTGTTTTTGATGAATAAACTACAGGAGTACTTTTATTACAACTCATCCGAGTGAATACTTAAGTGGAAAAGGGGCAGAGAAGCTCCGCGTTCCAAGCTCGGGGCTCGTCGATCTGATGTTTGACATTGTAAAGACGGTATGCTCCATTGTGGAGAACCTTGGTGACGATGAAGGGACCTTCCCAAGAAGGAGCAAGCTTGTGTGGTTTCTGCTGGTCCACTCGGAGAACTAAATCTCCTTCCTGGAAGGCTCGACTCTTCACGTTTTTGGCGTGGAAGCAACGCAAGTCTTGTTGATAAATGGTCGATCTGATCAGAGCCATCTCTCTTTCTTCCTCTAAACGGTCGACTGCGTCCTGCCGCGCTTGTTCTGCTTCAGCTTCGGTGTAGAGCTCGACTCGGGGAGCGTTGTGGAGAAGATCACTCGGCAAGACTGCTTCAGCTCCGTAGACCAAGAAGAATGGAGTTCTTCCAGTCGACCGGTTGGGTGTGGTCCTTAACCCCCAAAGCACCGAGGGAAGTTCGTCAACCCATGCACCAGCCGCATGCTTGAGATCACGCATCAAACGGGGCTTCAACCCTTTGAGAATCAAACCGTTGGCTCGTTCTGCCTGTCCATTCGACTGCGGATGGGCGACTGAAGCATAGTCGACTCGCGTGCCTTGAGACGTGCAGAAAGCTCTGAATTCTTCAGAATCGAAGTTTGACCCGTTATCAGTGATGATGCTGTGCGGGACTCCATATCTGAATATCAGTTCTCGGATGAAGCTGACAGCGGTACCAGCATCGAGGTTCTTGATGGGTTTGGCCTCAATCCACTTGGTAAACTTGTCGACTGCTACCAGCACATGTGTGAAACCGCTTCTTCCTGTTCTCAACGGGCCAACCATATCCAAACCCCATACAGCAAAGGGCCAGACAAGTGGTATGGTCTTTCAAGGCTGAGGCGGGCTTGTGTGACATATTGGAGTAAAACTGACATCCCTCACACTTGTCGACTATCTCCTTCGCCATTTCATTCGCTCTGGGCCAATAAAAACCAGCTCGGTATGCTTTGGCCACGATGGTCCGAGAAGACGCATGATGGCCACAGGTCCCCGAGTGGATGTCGTTAAGAATCATTCGACCTTCCTCCGGTGTTATGCATTTCTGGCTGACTCCAGTCGCACTTTCTCTGTACAACTGACCTCTCATGACGGTGAAGGCTTTGGACCGGCGGACGATCTCTCGAGCTTCTTCTTCATTCTCGGGGAGTTCCTTCCTCAAAATATAGGCAATGTAGGGCACTATCCAATCGGGAGTGATGACCAAAACTTCCATGATCAAGTCGACCACCGCTGGGACCTCGACTTCAGTCGGATCTGTGGCGCTTTTAGGCTGCGGGGCTTCTTCAGTGAAAGGATCCTCTTGAACCGATGGCGTGTAGACATGTCCCAAAAACACGCCACTCGGAATGGCTTCCCTCTTGGAACCTATCTTTGCCAAGTCATCGGCTGCTTGATTTTTCAGTCGAGGAACGTGATGGAGTTCTAACCCTTCGAATTTCTTTTCAAGCTTCCTCACTGCATTGCAGTATCCAGTCATGGCTGGGCTTCTCACGTCCCACTCCTTCATCACCTGATTTACCACCAAATCTGAGTCGTCGTAAACCATAAGGCGACGGACGCCGAGTGAAATGGCCATGCGCAACCCATACAACATTGCTTCATATTCTGCTTCATTGTTGGAGGAATCAAAGTGGATCTCGAGCACATATCTGAGCTTATCTCCCCGGGGAGAAACCAAAACTACCCCAGCACCAGAACCATTTAACATCTTAGAGCCATCAAAGAACATGGTCCAATGCTCCGAGTGAACTTGAGTCGGCTGCTGCTGTTCAATCCACTCGGCAAGGAAATCTGCTATAGCCTGGGACTTAATGGCTTTCTTTGCCTCAAATTTGATATCAAGGGGAAGGAGTTCAATCGCCAATTTAGCCACTCGACCAATTGCATCTCTGTTGTGCAGAATCTCTGACAATGGTGCGTCGCTGATGACTGTAATGTCATGATCAGAGAAATAATGGGCAACCTTCTTCATGGTCATGTAGATCCCATATACGAGCTTCTGATAATGAGGATATCTTTGCTTCGATGGGGTCAAAACTTCAGAGAGATAATATACTGGGCGCTGAACTTTGAAGGTTTTCCCTTCTTCTTCCCGCTCGACCGTAAGTACTATACTGACGACTTGTCTTGTGGATGCAATATAAAGCAACAGAGGCTCTTTGCTGATTGGAGCAGAAAGCACCGGCTGGGTGGAGAGCAGAGTTTTTAACTCGGCAAACGCTGCATCAGCTTCTGGAGTCCACTCGAACTTGTCTGCCTTCTTCATCAGTCGATAAAGGGGCAACACCTTTTCACCGAGGCGAGAGATGAATCGACTTAACGCGGCCAAGCATCCAGTAAGCTTCTGGACATCGTGCACACGCACGGGGCGTTTCATTCGGAGTATGGTGCCAACTTTTTCTGGGTTAGCATCGATTCCTCGTTCGGAAATGAGAAAACCAAGTAACTTCCCGCCAGGTACTCCGAATGTGCACTTTGAAGGATTGAGCTTGATATCATACCTCCTGAGATTGGCAAATGTTTCAGCTAAGTCAGTCAACAGGTCGGAACCCTTTCGCGACTTGACCACGATATCATCCATGTATGCTTCCACATTCCGACTGATTTGAGTGAGTAAACACTTTTGAATCATTCTCATGAACGTGGCTCGGGCATTCTTGAGGCCGAATGGCATGGTGATATAGCAGAAGCACCCGAATGGGGTGATGAAAGCTGTTTTGATTTCGTCGGGTCCATACAGACGGATCTGATGATACCCGGAATAAGCATCTAGAAAAGACAATCTCTTGCACCCTGCGGTCGAGTCGACAATTTAGTCGATGCGGGGGAGAGGAAAATGATCTTTCGGGCAGGCCCGATTGATATGTTTGAAATCGATGCACATACAAAGGGAATTGTCCTTTTTGGGAACCATAACGACGTTGGCGAGCCACTCGGAGTGGTATATCTCTCGGATGAACTCTACTGCAAGGAGTCGAGCCACCTCTTCGCCAATGGCCTTTTTCTTCTGAACGGCGGACCGTCGAAGATGTTCTTTAACAGGTTTTGCCTTTGAATTGACTCTAAGGCGATGCTCAGTCAGTCCCCTGGGAACACCTGGCATGTCAGCTGGCTTCCATGCAAAGATGTCCCAGTTCTCACGGAGGAACTGGATGAGCGCTTCTTCCTATTTAGAGTCGAGTGTAGTGGAAATATGGGTCGGAGCTGCATTGGGATCAGTCGGGTGGATGTGAACTGGCTTCGTCTCACCGGACGACTGAAATGCTGACTCTGTGGCGGGCTTCTTGGCCCGCAGTAAATCACTCGGATCTGCATTCTTCTTATATTCCTCTAGTTCTATCACTGTTATCTAGTCATCCGCAATCTTTGAGCCTTTCTGGAAACACTCTTATGCTTTCTTCCGGTTACCAGTGACGGTGATCACGCCTTTGGGGCAAGGCATCTTTAACTTGAGGTACACGTAACATGGTCGAGCCATGAAGCGGGCATAGGCTAGTCTTCCCAAGATAGCGTGGTAGGCGCTCTGGAAATCCACAACTTCAAATGTCAGTTTCTCTTTGCAGAAATGCTTCGAGTCGCCGAACACCACATCTAGAGCTATTTGGCCGAGTGACTCAGCCTTCTTTCCTGGGATGACTCCGTGAAAACACATGTTGCTGGAGCTGAGCCTGGACATCGGAATGCCCATTCCCTGGAGCGTCTCTGCATACAGTATGTTCAACCCGCTGCCGCCATCCATCAATACCTTCATCAGTCGAGTGCCTTCGACGACCGGGTCGACCACCAGTGCTTGCCTCCCAGGGGTGGAAATATGAGTAGGATGGTCCGACTGGTCGAAAGTAATGGGAGTTTGCGACCATCTCATATAGTTTGGTGTCGCCGGTGCGACCATATTGACTTCTCGGTTGATCACTTTCAGTCGACTTTTGCTCTCTACATCAGCAAAAATCATCAGATTGGAGTTGACATGAGGGTACTCTCCATCACTGTCCTGCTTGTCCTCAGCCTTGTCCGACTCCTTCTCTTTGTCCTTCGGCTGTTTCCCTTGGAACTGCTGGATTAAGAGTCGGCACTGGCGAGTGGTATGCTTTGGGTAGATGAAGTTACCCTCTTCGTCTTTCTTCATGCGGATATGACACGGCAGGTCCATCACATCATTACCCTCCTTGTCTTTTACCTTCTTGGGGTTCCAAGATCCTTTGGGCTTCCCTTTAAATTTGCCTTGTGTCACGGCTAGAGCTTCTCCAGGAGCTGCCGGCTCGGCCTTCCGTTTTTGCTTCTGACTGGAGTTTCCTTTATCCGACTGACTCGGCTTGTACTTGCCGCTCCAGAGTCGGTCCTCTTCTTCGCCGTTGGCGTACTTGGTGGCTATTTCCATCATCTGACTCAGGGTCATGTCTCCAGTTCGACCAAACTTCAGGCTCAACTCTCTGTTCTTGACGCCCTCTTTGAAGGCCCAACCGCTTGATGGTCCGACACATTCTCTACAGTGTGATGCAAAGTGATCCACCTCTGGATGTAATCTCTCAGTGTTTCACTCGACTTTTGCACACAAACCTGTAGCTCAGTCAGTCCAGCAGATCGCTTGCAAGTTCCCTCAAACATCCTGACGAACACTCGAGAAAGATCTTCCCAGGTGTAAATGTTGCTGGGAGCTAACTGATTCAACCATGCCCTGGCTGAACCTCCTAGCATAAGTGGCAAATGTTTCATGGCCACCTCATCATTACCGCCACCAATCTGAACAGCCACTCGGTAGTCTTCGAGCCAAGTTTCAGGCTTAGACTCTCCGGTGAACTTATTCACCCAAGTCGCCAACCTGAAGTTGGGGGGTATCACTGCGGTTCTGATCGCTCTGCTAAAACATTCTAGACCTGAAACGTGGACTCGGCTGCTTGTGGGCACATCTCTGTCATGACCACCTCTATGAGCTCTGTTTCGGTCGACCAAACCTTGCACGATGATGGATCTCGCGTCAAAGCCTGGCTCTCTGGGGTCGACTGGAGCTCTCCGCTCAACACTGAGCTGGCGTCTGTGATCTTGCTGCCGATGGGCGTTAGACCCACTTCTCGGAGGAGGAGTGGGCACTCGACGCCTGTCATCACGATCAAATCGATCATCATAGTGGTCTCGCCGGCCTTCACGTCCCACGCGCCCCGGCGGGGACCTTGGACTGTGAGCCGACTGAACAGTATTCGCAGCGATAGATCGACTGTGAATCCTGTTACGTGACTGTGACACAGCTGAATTCTGATCTCCTGCCGCCCAGAGCAAATCTCTGATCTGCATCAAGCCTCTTCTAGCCTCTGACTGAGAGGGCTGAATTGACTCTGCTATGCGGGCCGCAGCTGCCAAATTCTGAATTGGGGTTCGATATACCTGAGTAGGTTGCGGAAAGAGCTGACGTCGATTGGAGTTAGTCGCTCATTGACGCGCACGCTCGTCGAGTGCTCGCTGAAGGTTCTCCAGTCGAGTGCGTTCAGCCAGGTCGGCTAAACGCGCCTCTTCCAGGGCACGAGCCTCAGGAGTTTCTCCTGCAATGGGAGTATGCAGGGCATCCATGTTCCGGCGGCGAAGTTCTTCCCTCTGCTGGGAAGTGAGCGGCTCGGGTTGGTACTCTTCATGGGCTTGAGCACGGTCGTCCTCGTCGTCCATCCCGTCGCCGCGGGGGAAACCGGGAGGACTATGGGGCCCGTTGACCATCAGGACCTCCGCCACCAGATCACTGCTATCGCACTCGGATGCAGTCTCTATGAAGCCAGTCGAACAGGCCGTAGAGAGATTCATCGGGCTCAATCATTGCGACTTGGGTGGTGGCCGATTGGCGAGCCACTGCGTCTCTCACCCATCGCTGGAGCCTCGACCGACCGGAGCGCTTGCGCTGGCGGGAGACAGGGAGGGAGGACGGTGTAGGAGTCGACCGGTACGGGGTCGACGGCTGCCGCAGCAAGACGCCGCGGACACACGCCCGAAAGTGCGTCGCCTCCCGGACGAGGAGCGCGTCGATGTCGAGTGGTGCCTCCTGGAGCCAAGCGGAGTCGTCGGTGATGAAAGTGAGTGCACCGAGACGGATCTCATGGCCCTCGACCAGAGCTCCGCCGGAAACCATGATGAAGGCAATCGGACAAATTGCAACTTCTCCAAAAAATCGCTAAGACACCTGCCCTACGGTGGGCGCCAACTATCGTGGTTCTAAGTCTGACAGTAGAATGGGGGGTAAGTATGGAAAGGCAAGGTCCTAGCTATGGAGTAGTTGTACACACAGGTGTTTAGCGAGTTCAGGCCCTTCTCTGAGGAAGTAACAGCCCTACGTCTTGGAGCCCGGAGGCGGTCGACTGATCTCTGTGTATATGAGTTACAGGGGTGCGAACCCTTCTACCGGTGGAGGGGAGTGGCTTATATAGAGGACGCCAGGACCCCAGCCAGCCCACGTAGAGGAGGGTTAAAGTACATTAAGGCTGGGCGTTACTGGTAACGCCCTACATAAAGTGTCATCATGACCATTAAGACTATTCAATTACAGACCGTTTGGATGCAGAGTAGATCCTGAACTTCTGATGGTCGAGTGCATCTTCATGGTCGAGTGTCTTCTAGCCAGTCGAGTGGAGTCTCCCTTGGTCGAGTGGAACTTCTCTTGGTCGACTGGAAGGTAGCTTCGTATGATGATGTCCTTGGGCATGGTATCCTAGATAGGTCCATGACCCTACCCTAGGTACATAACCTCATCAGGTAGGACAGTAATCTCAGGTGTCCCAAATGTGGGCAAGATAGATTTCGGCTGAGCACATGGGTGTTTAGGCACCCACGGCATATGAATGCTTCTCGGAGGCGGTTGAGACTGGCCTCTTAGTGAAGTTACAAACCTACCCCGGTTTAGACCTTTGGACATCAGGCCGATAGGCTACACGGGCCAGAGTCAGGACAGTAATTTCCTACCACCAAACATTAGTCTCGCGCGGTTTCGGGTGACCAGAGGCCTATTTGGCGCTTCGTTCAATATTTCGGTGCAGAAGCATTAACGTTTTCGGTTCTCTTGAATTGAACATTCAGGATTTGTCAAACTTCACAAATCTTTACTCTTGAAAATCCTAAAGCTACGATTATTTTAGAATGGAGGTGGTACATTTGAATATACATTGTACACGAGTATTTATTAAAAAATATGGAACTTACCTCAGTTCATGCATGGTTCCACATATAATCTCCTTGGTTGCAAAAAAAATTAGACTTGCGTATGAATATATATAGCATGCTCAAACGCACAACAAAGATTGATGCCCCCTTTTACATCTGATTTACAAATGCCATTATCTCTCGTTCAAATAGATGAATGCAGTTCCTATGAATTCGGATATTCGAAACCCTCTTTATGTTGAATTCGACATGTATTCTATTTCGTAGCTAGCAATTTGGAATGTATCCATGCAAGTGACAAATGTATAAAGTGCTTCACACTAACAACATGGAGTGCACTAATTAATGTTTATATATGAATTGCAAAAGCATCCATTTCATGTATTTCAAACCGCTCTCACTCTATGGATCAATAATATGAAATAAACACATGCACATGCTAGAATTCAATAGAGTATGGGTGTCTGATAGACCGATTTTCGTCCATACACAATTTGCAAAATTCATGATCTCATCCAAAAATAATAATGCCATTTATATTTTAATTTAATGCGTAGAACCGCCCTTTACACGTAGATGCACTATGCCTCAGCCCGTTCTCATAAATGTGCTATATATATCTCTATCTATCGCAGAAGTGCACACACTTTATATGTGTCGGCAGTTCTCTTTCGCACATGCTCACAATCTCTCTCGGGGTGTTGAGGAGTCTCACGCACATGCTCTCTTTGTATCTCTCCCTCTCTTTCTGACTACTATGTACCACTCTTTTCACCAATCTCAGTTGGAAAACACTATTTCTCTCACATGCATATATACAGACACACGGTCTCTACTAGCCCTCTATACGCACATATATGTGCCTACGTGTCTCCCGCACGCACATTATCTCTAGGCCTCTCTTGCACACATTGCCCCCGCCCCCAAGACACACCTCTCTCTTAGTAGTTGGCAGATATGATTCCATCATATCATTCGGTAGGATATCCCTGATAGTTAGGCTGGATGGTAATACGAGGCAAACTTTTACCCTAGTTCGGACCCTTGCAGTTGAGGAAAAAGCCTACTCCTAGTAATGTATATTAGTGATATGGGTGTGTACAAAGTACATGTGAATACCAGGCATTGTGCGTCTGTGCATACTATCGACAAACTAGCCCCCAAGCTTCTATAACATACTGGGGTCCTAGGTTTACAAATCATATATAGTCGGCTTATCACAAGTGGGGATAGAGTCCTCCGCGACTCTGGTAGCTAGCTTCTTGTTGTACGCCGAGTCCTCCACATGGGTCTTCGTATAACGTGTCTCGATCCAACTTATGTGGCGCAAGATGGAACCGACCCATGAGTCCTCATGTTGACCCACCACAACTAGAAATGATGTGCCCACCACACCACACACACAATCGGCCACTAAGAAAATAAGCATATACAAAAGTACAATGTTATACATGAAAGTTACTTGCATGGTGCACCCAAAAGTATTTGTTCTGCATTTTGAATGTTTACATATTCTCCTAAAATATTAGTCACGGGAAAGAGAAATGAAGGGCATATCTCTCCTTGTCTCCACCGGACATCCCCTCTTTCTACACCACTTTCATGTACGCACACAAACTATCTCTCGGCCCTCTAAAAGTATGCATGCCCATGACACATTCACACATGACGGTCACTGTATGTCAAGCTAAAGCACTATACGGTCACTGGAGTTCAGAATATGTTCATTACTGTCACCGTATACATTCTTGTGGTGATCATACGGTATCTAGCTCACGATACGTCTCCGTATTTTCTTGATGACACTGACGGACTTTGCATTTGATGCGTGCTCTGTATTTTGTTGACGACACTTACGGTCATTGTATTTGAAGAGAAAGCACGATATGGTCACTAGACTTTAGAATAAGCTCATCATGGTGAGCACATACATTTTGTCGTGCTAACCAACATGTGGTTGGATGGTTAGGAGGACAGTGGTTTCTTGAGCCCACCAGGGTTAAAGTCCCGGTGCTCGCATTTATCCTGGGTTAATTTCAGTATTTTCTGGCGATGTGCGTTCGGTGGGAGGAGACGTTCCACTCGACTACGAGGCACCTATGGTGACTTCGTAAAATCTCAAGATCATATGCTGGCCCACTCTCTCGAAAGTGCTCATAGGGGTAGGGTCTGCGTGTGTGCGCTTATAGCGGTGAGTGCTTGCGCATATATATGAGCCCTTGTGTCTGTACCATGTTAAAAAAATACATGTCATGATTATACGGTCACTGTCTCACCCGTACAACTCCGTATTTTGTTGATGACACAATCAATTGACCAGTCAAACGTTCCATGTGGAGCAACTAGTGTTGCACCATCAGGGCGCGTAACCGTGGGGCCCACCTATCAGCCCGTATATGAAAAAAAGAAATGGTAGTTTGAGTCTGTACTGTGTTAATAAAATACATTTTAGGGTGAGCATATGGTCACTGGCTCACCATACAGCTCCGTAATTTGTTGATGACACGATCAATTGACCAGTCAAATGGTCCACATTCAGCAGCGCACATTACCATAGGACCCACCCGTCAGCGTGTATATCTTTCCCTAATAATAATAAAGCACGGATTGACTCCGTGAGTTCCCCGTCACAATACGTTTTTTCACGTGAATTTACGCTTTCAGTTTAAATTTTAAACATATACGCGAGGTGGTAATAATGCTTCTGCTCGTACGTCCTTAACTTCTTCTGTACGTAAAATTGTTCTTTAGTTTGCTATATGTTGGTCTTCCGCCTGAATCTGTAAGTAGCTTTGCTGGGCCTCGGTATGAGCCAGGGTCTGCAGTTCAGAAGGTCGAGGAAGCGATAGGCACGTGCATCGCGTCCGACCACGTCCATCTCGATCTCCTCCCATGATCCAGGGCGTTTCCTTTACTGAGCCCAGTCTTGTCTCTTCCCTTTGATTCAATCTCTCACCTAATCCCTTTCTATAAAAGCAAATCTACCAAAAGAAAGAAATCACTCCATGGCTGACCCATCGGAGAACTCTTTCTCGCCATCGGCCCACACGGTGGGCGGAGGCGACATCGACGAGCGGCGATCCTTATATCAAGGGGAAGAGTCGATCGTCGAGGCCGAGCAGTGATGCGGAGGTGAAATTCATGAACAAGTGGACGGTGGCATGTCGGCGCCCACATCGAGTACGCAGTGATCGTGTTGCGTCCGCTGCCGCTGGTGTCCGAGATAGGATGATGCGCGGGGTCAAACGACTACGCGATGGCGGCACGGGATGACTACTTCCACATGCTACAAGTTCGTGCTCGAGCGTAGCCCAGCCCATCACCCCAACATCATCTCCCAAAAGTACGCCACGGTCGATGGCTTCACGCGGGCATGATCTAGGTTGCTTGCTAGCACGAGCGGCACATACATGCATGGATCCTCATGTACAACATCGCTATAGAGATGTGGTCGTGCGTCGGGTGCATGAACCAATTCGTAGGCGTGCTTCCCTAGCTTCTCCGTGTTAACTTTGACTGGTGCAACTGCAAGGCCAAAAATTTGGTTCTGCCCATAACTTGACGGTCTCAGTCAATGCTGCCATGGACAGTGTCGCCGCGGTCGAACATAAGGAATTAACGATTCCCCTCATTGATGGATTTAACAACGCCAACGCCGGTGCACATGGGGCGGCTATCTCATCTTTCTATGATGTCTGGTGGTTGCAACCACTATAGGCTTAATCTATTTTGTCAGCTTGAATCACCTGATGTCTACCTCATCTAGGATCCTCACCGTTTTTGTCATTGATTTTATCACTATAATTTTATGAATTTGTTTTTAGGTCAGTTACTGAATCCATCATAATCAGGCCACCTGGAGGCAGTTCGTTTTTCTCATCCGTCACTAATCTATGTTCCACCCGACCTGTTATCGTCTACTTTTGCCTCTGCTCAAACCATGCAGGCAAGAGAAGTATATTTTCACCAATTTATTCTAGCAATTCAATTGTTTGGTTAAACCTGACATACCATAGCACTTGCTGTTGTAAAAGAATTGCCGACAGCTCCATGTGTATTAGAGCTAGCTGAGTCCAGCAGATATATGTCATACAAGCAGTGTAATGATATTGTCGCAGAGGGCCTTAGAGGCAATTCTTCCATTGGAGCTGATGCATTTGGGCAATCAATTTTTCCACCGTCTAAAACAATGTGAACAGTTTGGTCTACAACTATGATTGTTGCCTCAGTTTTTTTTTCATGGGTAGTAATTCCCTCAGTTGATGCTGCTGCATTGCCAACCGCTCATACAAGGATCTTTCTACTTTTGATTTCTCTATTCTTCAATATTAAAAAATAGCATATGACATGGCTTTCACTTTTTAGTACTATTCATCTTTAATGTTGACCAAATTTTGTCTTCCATTCTATCGATGCAATTTTTAGCATCACATTAGTATTATTCCAAGTTACATGCTAACAGTTGGACTCCACATTAACCGATTTAATTTTGGATATCTTTAATTTTAGTTCTATGGTATCCGCTACCATTCCAATTAAGGTATAGCATTCTAACGTACGCATCATCAACCTATTCTTTGTAAAAAAGGAACTTCTATACATGTTTTCATTGATCCATTTCGTCTAATTCATGTGCTATTTTATTTAGAAGGTAGGCACGGTGAAAATATGCGAGTTAGCAAGGCATCGCGACTCATGAGAACTTGATCCAAATGAACTACAAGAAGGTCCAACATATTGTTCTGCACAACATTTATAAGTTTTCAACTCTTTGTACGTTTCAAATTTGAATTTTTTTTTCAACGCATAGTTTCTACGTGGGATGGCATGTTTGATTGAGTTGCTATTTGTTGCTTAAGCAATTATGATATTCTAACGTGAAACATACAAAAACTAATTTATCATTACAATAGAAATGTAATCTCAAATAGAGTAACTAAACATTGTGTAAAATATGCCCAGCCAAGCGGCGGCACAAGTGGGGCGCTATGCTAAAATAGATAACATAGACATGTGTAGATCTTGAGGCATGCTTATTGTGTTAGGCGCATGTGATTTTATTTCTCCTCTTGCATAGCACACATGTGGAAGAGCACTATGCTGAAATAAAGGACATGCATCTATATTGCGAGGACATATTAAGCTATGCTTATTGCACAAAATCCGTATGATATTGTTTTTCTCCCGTTGCAACGCACGGGCATGTTTGCTATAATCTCTCCCTAATAATAAAGCATGGATTGGGTCTCCGGGTTCACCATCATGATGTTTGCAGAAAAGCCCCTGATGTTTTGGGTAATTAACCCGCAGTTCTTTTTGAAGTGGATATGGTAGAACATGTAACGATTCGTTTTTTCCTTCCCCATCCCATAGCCTCGACCGCACATCGGTCATCCCCATCGAGAAACACACCCCGTCCCGAATCCACAAATCAGTCTCCGGCGAGATCCCATCGATCTCTGACTTGCGGCATCGTCTCCCTCGTCCGACGGCAGGAAAGGAACCGTTCGCTGCCCCCGCATGCACCCACTCCTCCTGTATCGCCGGCTATTCGTTCTTCTCTCTATCCCGACGAGCAGACCATAGCCCCCTGGACACCGCTTGCTTTACTAGGGTTCCTCTCGTTCACTCTCTCATGCTCTCCAGATCTAAGCAAGGCATAGGTGGCCACACGCTCTGTCAGCTCACGGCTGGTCACAAATCCGGCGGACAACCTCGACCGGGGCAGGGGTGTAGGTGCATCATTCACGCTGTCGTCAGCGGCGAGGGAGGAGACCAACAGCTGCCTGCGCGTCCCGATCGGCGGCCGTGTCGTTCTCTCCGAGAGAGCACCGGCTCCGGAGGGCCTCCGACCCCTTCTTCCTCCCTGCTGTATTGTGGCCAAGATGCGGCCTCCCGACGCCATCTTTGCCACATGCCGACGACCCACAGGTATATATTCCTTCGAAACCTGCCTTGCTCTACTGCCCCAGCTCCCCACTTGGCATCGCGTGGATCTTTTTCTACTTCCATCCGCTGTTCCAAAGCAAGCTAGACTTTTACTATTATTAGAGGTAAAGCTAGTTCATACAGTCGACTCTAAGAGTTGGTTCAAATAGGGAAGAATGTGGGAAAGCTGTAGCATGAATCTAGGACTTGGTTCTAAGAGGAAACGGGGGAAAGTAGTAGATACTGGCTACCCAACGGTCTCTTGGTTGAAAAGACGAAGAAAGCATGGTGGATGGCGAAGGGTGGGGGGAAGTGGACCTATCTCTTGGTTGAAAAAGGAAAGAAAGTGACGGGTGTTGGGGGACAACGCAAATGAGAATGAGCAGGTCTAGATTTCCTGTGCTCACATAGGAAAATGTCGCTGAGGAGATAAAAATGGGACAAATGCAGACATGCTGCCTGAGTGTTTGCCGCTCTCGGCAACCACTTCTGCCTCACCACTTTATGCCTCTGTTGTCCCTACGCCCATATCGCTACCGTTAATGTAAAATCACATGAAGCATTAAGCAATGCCACCTAATGTCACTATAAGTAATGGTCTAGAGCCGTCGATAAATTGAAGCAATGCCACCACCATTTTATGAAGTCCTTCCGTCTTGCTTTATTTCCCATGAATTGCGTTTTTGCAGTTACACTTAAATCTCACACCGCTAACGTTGCTTCATCCCAGTGGAACTGCAGAAATTTGATTGCACATTTACTAACCATGTGCTACTCTCATGACAGTAATAGTAATGCTATTGTTTTGCATGTTAATCTAGTGGCAGTGTTGATGTGATGTGATGCTACTTACTTAAGGACACTTTCATACTGTCAATCTAGTGCCAATTATAACACAATTGATGGTGTCATTAATCATACGCCACTGCAAATATCTATCATGGTTTAAATAACCATATTTCATATTTGCGCAAACAGGGATGTCTGTCTCCATATCGTTTTGGGATGTCTGTCTCCGTATCGTTCTATCCGCGCAATCAAAAGCACACACCTCAGTTTTAGTAGAAATGCACAAAATGAGATGGCTATCCCTCGTTGCCATCGTCTAACCATCCATCTTCCAGGTATTCCTACATTGGTAGTTACTAGGTAGAATGACCAACGCAATCTAAAAGAAGCTGATTCATACGTTTTACTTCCTGATTGCAGTGCAGGGATGAGCGAAAACATCTGCTTCCTTGTCCGGAATGCACTTTCCTCCAGTTCATCCATGGACTGAGGACAAGCTGGCACGGCTGCATGGAGGTTTTTGGGACAGGTGCGTAGACAAGAGGCATTGTGGTCTTCTTATTTCTGCAAATAGCGGCGCTTAAATTTAGTGGAATGCACAAGACTTTCAGATGGTCAGTACACTGCATGGTTCGGTTCAGCATTCCAACTGAGAACACAATTATAATTGGTTATTCTGGAATGAGAGAACCTAACCCTGGATGGTGGCAACAGGAAAAAACCAGAGTGAACTCCAGGAAATTTAAGCCTGCCGGGAGGCCCTTTGCTCAGAGAAGCCTTGCTTGTTTTTTCCTGATTTGTAAACCTTCTCACAACTTTGTCTTTTGCTATTAACTAGTATATGTTTGTTATGTTCTATGAATCATTGAGATGTATAAAATTGCTTAACTTATGCTTTTCAAGTTTTTATGAAGCCGAGTTTAATGTGAGTGTTCCATATGAACGCTGGACTAGCATGTGAACATTTGGAATTTACATTGTGGCCTTAGTTAACTACATGAACCACTTTAACAAGATACATAGTTGCTTATATGTCAGATAGGAGATTGTTGACTGTTAGCTGGTCGATAGCCTACTATTGAAGCGAGCTGAGCCAATGTGCCGTGTTTTGCACAACTGCTTACAAGTGGGGTAGCACCAACATTGTTTACAAGTACTTCTGTATACGTCAGCGCACAGTTCTCGAACGAGTACTCTATTTCATCAAAACACACACTGCTCATATGATAAAACTAGTGAGGACGCATCTGTTTCGGCAACAATTCTGATGATTCACGAGCACACAAAAGTAGCAGCAGTTCCCATAGACGGATTCAAACAGAGTAGTAGCCCGAGAGGGCTCGATAACAGGCAAGGTTCGGATAATTAGACAGAATCCAAACTACTATTAAACACTAGTTGGGGCAAGTATTCCATGCCTCGATCTAATTTGGGCTGGACATAAGATGGACCTTGCCATGAACATCATCGAGGACGTCCGGCAGCAGCTCAATCCTGTGAACCTTCATGAAGAAAACCTTGTGGCCTTGCCACTGATAAACTTGTTTGTGGAGGCATGCCACGTCATCTTCCTGCATAAGCTTGACAAGAATAGTATGCCTCACAAATGAAGGAGTAGCTTTGAACTTCTTGTGCTTCAGTACACCCTGGACAACACGCCTGACAATAGTGAGGCTGGAATACAACTCTTCATTGGTATAAGCGCAAATGGCTTCCATGATCCAACAGCCTAAAAACTCTGTTTTCCCAGTGCGTATATTCAGGTCATCCGCCTCATAGCGAGTGACATGTACAACCACACAATCCTTGTCTGCATCAGGGCTCTAATTGAAACAGAAACAAATTCTGAATTACTTTCCAGCATAAGAAACACAAGTTATTTAAACCACTGTGTATAGAATGGCATCGAAGCTAATAAAATTTTGCATTATTCATCACCACATACTTAGATGAAAAACCACAATCAAGATCGGCAAAGAATAAAATCACCTTGGGCAGCTCAGCGGGGGGGGGGGGGGACACATCCTCGAAGGGGGAAAACTGCTCCCGCAGTGCCACGTGGGCTGTAACCTCAAACGGGGTGTTGACCATCTCAGTAGTGGCCGTGAGCGTATCTGGGGTTGGCTCGGTGGCTGCCTCCATCTTCTTGGAGCTCTCTGTCTCGTGGGGATCAGCCTCCTGCGTCTGCTCCAATATCGACATATCTTTGCCTGGTTCTCCTTGGTCCATCATGAAACTGACGAATACTAGGAGACCACTAAAAGGAAAACACAATCCCAATGACAATGAAACAAAAAAGAGAGTGAGGATCGGTTACTGCTTTGCAAAAGTTCTTCTTTTTAATCTGAACGAAAATATACCAACATCACGGATCCACTTACCTTCCCTTCGTTGGGAGAGAAGAATAGTGGCATATGTGAGTGTTGCCTTTCTTGAAGACGGTTCGGGAGAAGGGGATTCAGCGAAGTGTGAAATGATGGTTCCTTCATCCGTCAAACTTAGACTGCGGGGAGGTGGGGTTTTGTGATACGATGGATCGTTATTGCCGCGCTACGACCGGGGTGACTCTCCGCCTGCATACTGCCTTCTAATTTGGTGGATGGCATTTGGGCCCGCGCGTTGCATGGCCCGCATGTCAGTGAACAAAAGTATAACGACATTCACTATAGGGAGACATTTTGATGACATAGGAGGAGCCAGAAGCGGTATTGTATCCACTGTACTAGTAGTAATTGTTTTTCTGGGTAGCTGTAGAGTGTCTCCACTGTACTAGTAGTAATTGTTTCTCTAGGCCAAAGACAAAACAACCCATCCACACTAGTAAATAGTAAAATCAATTCAAAAGTCTATATATTTACTGAATGAGAGGCGCTACCCACACCCAGCACACCGCCCCCCAAAAAACTTGGGTGTTCTTCTTCCTCCTCACTCCCACCCACCTCACGTCAGCTCGCTCCACTTGTACCCCCGAATTCCTCACCTCACTCCTATAGAAAACCCCAACTCCCCTTCTTCCTCACTACTACAGAAAACCCCCGGCTCCCCTTCTTCCTCACTACTACAGAAAACCCCCCAGCCCCCCTTCTTCTTCACTCGCACTACAACTAGGCTCGTCATTCGTTACTCTGCTCAAATCCATGAGCGCGACGCGACGCCCTCGAGGAAAATGGAGTCGGCCGACTCCAGCGCCAAGAAGATGAGGCTCCCGCCAGCGGCGACGCCTGTTCTAGATCCCGCACCCGGCAGCGCGGGGAGAACCGGCGACCCCGCCCCCACTGGTCCCAGGAACCCATAGAATCTCGGGTGGACCGCATCAGCGATCTCCCAGACGCCGTCCTTGGGGAGATCATCTCGCTTGTCCCCACCAAGGATTGCTGCTGCACCCAAGTCCTCTCAATTCGGTGGCGCCCTCTATGGCATGCCGTGCCCCTTAATTTCGACTGTCGTCAGCTATCTCTCTTCAATGATTTTGAAATCCCCAGAGCCATCATCTCCTCCCACCAGGGCTCCATTCAAAGCCTATGCATCTCGTAATGCTACCAGAGCAAGCATACCATGCCCTACACGGTGGATGCCTGGCTGAAATCCCCTGAATTCACAAAACTACAGCTGCTTGAGTTCTACTATTCCCCTGGAAATCACCTACCAGATACCGAACACCATCTACCTGTGCCCTCAGCGTCGATGTCCATCTCGCGGTTTACGTCCTCTCTCCACACCGCCACCTTTGCGCTGTGCGACCTACCAGACAATCTGGTACTAAACCTTTGCTCCCATTTCGGAAGAAACTTTCACTTGTGCGGGCTCGTATATCGGAGGCCTCATTTGTTGGGGAACGTTGCAGAAAATTAAAAATTTTCCTACGGTTTCACCAAGATCCGTCTATGAGTTCATCTAAGCAACGAGTCAAGGGGAAGAGTTTGCATCTACATACCACTTGTAGATCGAGTGCGGAAGCGTTCAAGGGGATGGTGATGATGGAGTCGTACTCGTCGTGATTCGGATCACCGATGACCAAGTGCTGAACGGACAGCACCTCCGCGTTCAACACACGTACGGGACGGACGACGTCTCCTCCGTCTTGATCCAGCAAGGAGGAAGGAGAGGTTGAGGAAGGCAGCTCCAACGGCAGCACGACGGCGTGGTGTAGTTGGTGCAGAAGTACTCCGACAGGGCTTCGCCAAGCACATACGGAGGAGGAGAGGTGTTGGGGAGGGGAGGGGCTGCGCCTTCAGTTGTGTCTATTGCAGCCCTCCCCTCACCCCTCTATATATAGGAGGAAAGGGGCAAGGGGGCCGGCCCTCTAGGGGAAACCCTAGAGGGGGGCGGCGGCCAAAGGGTGGGGGGCTTGCCCCCCAAGCAAGGGGGGTGCGCCCCCTTTAGGGTTTCCCCCCCAACCCTAGGCGCATGGGCCCAAGGGGGGGGCGCCAAGACCACCAGGGGCTGGCTGCTATCCCTATGCAGCCCAAGTGGCCCCCCCGGGAGGGGTGGCCCCTCCCGGTGGACCCCCGGAACCTCTCCGGTGGTCCCGGTACAATACCGGTATGACCCCGAAACTTTCCGGTGTCCGTTTATCAACTTCCCATATATAAAACTTTACCTCCGGACCCTTCCGGAACTCCTCGTGACGTCCAGGATCTCATCCAGGACTCCGAACAACATTCGGTAATCACATACTTGTCTTCCTGATAACCCTAGCGTCACCGAACCTTAAGTGTGTAGACCCTACGGGTTTGGGAGACATGCAGACATGACCGAGACGACCTCAGGTCAATAACCAACAGCGGGATCTGGATACCCATGTTGGCTCCCACATGCTCCTCGATGTTGTCATCGGATGAACCACGATGTCGAGGATTCGATCAAACCCCGTATGCAATTCCCTTTGTCAATCGGTACGTTACATGCCCGAGACTCGATCGTCGGTATCCCAATACCTCGTTCAGTCTCGTTATCGGCAAGTCACTTTCCTCGTACTGTAATGCATGATCCCGTGATCAACCACTTGGTCACTTTGAGCTCATTATGATGATGCATTACCGAGTGGGCCCAGAGA
The DNA here is from genome assembly GCF_018294505.1 of Triticum aestivum. NCBI lineage: Eukaryota > Viridiplantae > Streptophyta > Magnoliopsida > Poales > Poaceae > Triticum > Triticum aestivum. The sequence continues at coordinate 436,936,543 of NC_057810.1, read as the reverse complement.
TACCTCTCCGTCATACGGAGTGACAAATCCCAGTCTCGGTCCGTGTCAACCCAACAGACACTTTCGGAGATACCTGTAGTGCACCTTTATAATCACCTAGTTACGTTGTGACGTTTGATACACCCAAAGCACTCCTACGGTATCTGGGAGTTACATGATCTCATGGTCGAAGGAAGAGATACTTGACATTGGAAAAGCTCTAGCAAATGAACTAACCGACCTTTGTGCTATGCTTAGGATTGGGTCTTGTCCATCACATCATTCTCCTAATGATGTGATCCCGTTACCAACGACATCCAATGTCCATAGCTAGGAAACCATGACTATCTGTTGATCACAACGAGCTAGTCAACTAGAGGCTCACCAGGGACATATTGAGGTCTATGTATTCACATGTGTATTATGATTTCCGGATAATACAGTTATAGCATGAATAAAAGACAATTATCATGAACAATGAAATATAATAATACTTTTATTATTGCCTCTAGGGCATATTTCCAACAGTCTCCCACTTGCACTAGAGTCACTAATCTAGTTACATTGTGATGAATCGAACACCCATAGAGTTCTGGTGTTGATCATGTTTTGCTCGCGAGAGAGGTTTAGTCAATGGATCTGCGACATTCAGATCCGTATGTACTTTGCAAATTTCTATGTCTCCATCTTGAACATTTTCACGGATGGAGTTGAAACGACGCTTGATGTGCCTGGTCTTCTTGTGAAACCTGGGCTCCTTGGCAAGGGCAATAGCTCCAGTGTTGTCACAGAAGAGTTTGATTGGCCCCGATGCATTGGGTATGACTCCTAGGTCGGTGATGAACTCCTTCACCCAAATCGCTTCATGCGCTGCCTCCGAGGCTGCCATGTACTCCGCTTCACAAGTAGATCCCGCCACGACGCTCTGCTTGCAGCTGCACCAGCTTACTGCTCCACCATTCAACATATACACGTATCCGGTTTGTGACTTAGAGTCATCCAGATCTGAGTCGAAGCTAGCGTCGACGTAACCCTTTACGACGAGCTCTTCGTCTCCTCCATAAACGAGAAACATGTCCTTTGTCCTTTTCAGGTACTTCAGGATATTCTTGACCGCTGTCCAGTGTTCCTTGCCGGGATTACCTTGGTATCTTGCTACCAAACTCACGGCAAGGTTTACATCAGGTCTGGTACACAGCATGGCATACATAATAGATCCTATGGCTGAAGCATAGGGGATGAGACTCATCTCTTCTTTATCTTTTGCCGTGGTCGGTGACTGAGCCGAGCTCAATCTCACACCTTGTAACATAGGCAAGAACCCTTTCTTGGACTGATCCATTTTGAACCTTTTCAAAATCTTATCAAGGTATGTGCTTTGTGAAAGACCTATGAGGCGTCTCGATCTATCTCTATAGATCTTGATGCCTAATATATAAGCAGCTTCTCCAAGGTCCTTCATCGAAAAACATTTGTTCAAGTAGGCCTTAATGTTGTCTAGAAATTTTGTATTATTTCCCATCAAGATTATGTCATCTACATATAATATGAGAAATGCTACAGAGCTCCCACTCACTTTCTTATAAACGCAGGCTTCTCCATAATTCTGCATAAACCCAAACGCTTTGATCATCTCATCAAAGCGAATGTTCCAACTCCGAGATGCTTGCACCAGCCCATAAATGGATCGCTGGAGCTTGCATACTTTGTTAGCGTTCTTAGGATCGACAAAACCTTCCGGTTGCATCATATACAACTCTTCCTTAAGATGCCCGTTAAGGAATGCCGTTTTGACGTCCATCTGCCATATCTCATAATCATAGTATGCGGCAATTTCTAACCTTATTCAGACGGACTTAAGCTTCGCTACGGGAGAGAAAGTCTCATCGTAGTCAATCCCTTGAACTTGCCGATAACCCTTAGCGACAAGTCGAGCTTTATAGATGGTGACATTACCATCCGCGTCCGTCTTCTTCTTGAAGATCCATTTGTTTTCTATCGCTCGCCGATCATCGGGCAAGTCAGTCAAAGTCCATACTTTGTTTTCATACATGGATTCTATCTCGGATTTCGTGGCTTCTAGCCATTTGTTGGAATCTGGGCCCGCCATCGCTTCTTCATAGTTCGAAGGTTCACCGTTGTCTAACAACATGATTTCTAGGACAGGGTTGCCGTACCACTCTGGTGTGGAACGTGTCCCTGTGGACCTACGAAGTTCAGTAGCAACTTGATCCGAAGTACCTTGATCATCTTCATTGGTTTCCTCTTCAGTTGGTGTGGGCATCACAGGAAAATTTTCTTGAGCTGCACCACTTTCCCATTCGAGAGGCAGTACTTCATCGACTTCTACTTTCCTCCCACTTACTTCTTTCGAGAGAAACTCTTTTTCCAGAAAGCATCCGTTCTTGGCAACAAAGGTCTTGCCCTCGGATCTTAAGTAGAAGGTATACCCTACAGTTTCCTTAGGGTATCCTATGAAGACGCATTTTTCCGACTTGGGTTCGAGCTTTTCAGGTTGAAGTTTCTTGACATAAGCATCGCATCCCCAAACTTTTAGAAACGATAGCTTAGGTTTCTTCCCAAACCATAATTCATATGGTGTCGTCTCAACGGATTTAGACGGTGCCCTATTTAAAGTGAATGTAGCTGTCTCTAGAGCGTATCCCCAAAATGATAGCGGTAAATCGGTAAGAGACATCATAGACCGCACCATATCTAATAGAGTGCGATTACGACGTTCGGACACACCGTTACGCTGAGGTGTTCCAGGCGGCGTGAGTTGTGAAACGATTCCACATTTCCTTAAGTGTGTACCAAATTCGTGACTTAAGTATTCTCCTCCACGATCTGATCGTAAGAATTTTATCTTTCGGTCACGTTGATTCTCTACTTCATTCCGAAATTCCTTGAACTTTTCAAAGGTCTCAGACTTGTGTTTCATCAAGTAGACACACCCATATCTACTCAAGTCATCTGTGAGAGTGAGAACATAACGATATCCTCCGCGAGCATCAACACTCATTGGACCGCACACATCGGTATGTATGATTTCCAACAAGTTGGTTGCTCGCTCCATTGTTCCGGAGAATGGAGTCTTGGTCATCTTGCCCATGAGGCATGGTTCGCATGTGTCAAATGATTCATAAGCGAGAGACTCTAAAAGTCCATCAGCATGGAGCTTCTTCATGCGCTTGACACCAATGTGACCAAGGCGGCAGTGCCACAAGTATGTGGGACTATCGTTATCAACTTTACATCTTTTGGCATCCACACTATGAACATGTGTAATATTACGCTCGAGATTCATTAAGAATAAACCATTGACCATCGGAGCATGACCATAAAACATATCTCTCATATAAATCGAACAACCATTATTCTCAGACTTAAATGAGTAGCCATCTCGTATTAAACGAGATCCAGATACAATGTTCATGCTCAAACTTGGCACTAAATAACAATTATTAAGGTTCAAAACTAATCCCGTGGGTAAATGTAGAGGTAGCGTGCCGACAGCGATCACATCGACTCTGGAACCATTCCCGATGCGCATCATCACCTCGTCCTTTGCCAGTCTCCGCTTATTCCGCAGCCCCTGCTGTGAGTTACAAATATGAGCAACAGCACCGGTATCAAATACCCAGGAGTTACTACGAGTACTGGTAAGGTACACATCAATTACATGTATATCGAATATACCTTTAGTGTTTCCGACCTTCTTATCCGCTAAGTATTTGGGGCAGTTCCGCTTCCAGTGACCCTTCCCCTTGCAATAAAAGCACTCAGTCTCAGGCTTGGGTCCATTCTTTGACTTCTTCCCGGCAACTGGCTTACCGGGCGCAGCAACCTCCTTGCCGTCCTTCTTGAAGTTCTTCTTACCCTTGCCCTTCTTGAACTTAGTGGTCTTATTGACCATCAACACTTGATGTTCTTTCTTGATTTCAACCTCTGCTGACTTTAGCATAGAAAATACTTCAGGAATGGTCTTTACCATCCCCTGCATATTGTAGTTCATCACAAAGCTCTTGTAGCTTGGTGGGAGCGACTGAAGGATTCTGTCAATGACTGCCTCATCAGGGAGGTTAATATTCAGCTGGGTCATACGGTTGTGCAACCCAGACATCTTGAGTATGTGCTCACTGACAGAACTATTTTCCTCCATCTTACAACTATAGAACTTGTCGGAGATGTCATATCTCTCGACCCGGGCGTGAGCTTGGAAAACTAGTTTCAGCTCCTCGAACATCTCATATGCTCCATGATGCTCAAAACGCTTTTGGAGCCCCGGTTCTAAGCTGTAAAGCATGCCACACTGAACGAGGGAGTAATCATCAGCATGAGACTGCCAAGCATTCATAATGTCTTGGTTCTCTGGGACGGGAGCGTCACCTAGCGGTCCTTCTAGGACATATTGTTTCCTCGCAGCTATGAGGATGATCCTCAGGTTCCGGACCCAGTCCGTATAGTTGCTGCCATCATCTTTCAGCTTGGTTTTCTCTAGGAACGCGTTGAAGTTCATGTTGACATGAGCGTTGGCCATTTGATCTACAAGACATATTTTGCAAACGTTTTAGACTAAGTTCATGATAATTAAGTTCTAATCAAATTATGAACTCCCACTCAGATTAGACATCCCTCTAGTCATCTAAGTGTTACACGATCCGAGTCGACTAGCCTGTGTCCGATCATCACATGAGACGGACTAGTCATCATCGGTGAACATTCTCATGTTGATCGTATCTTCCATACGACTCGTGCTCGACCTTTCGGTCTGCGTGTTCCGAGGCCATGTCTGTACATGCTAGGCTCGTCAAGTTAACCCTAAGTGTTTTTGCTGTCTAAAACTGTCTTACACCCGTTGTATGTGAACGTAAGAATCCGTCACACCCAATCATCACGTGGTGCTTAGAAGCGACGAACTTTAGCAACGGTGCACAGTTAGGGGAGAACACTTCTTGAAATTGTTGTAAGGGATCATCTTATTTACTACCGTCGTCCTAAGTAAACAAGATGCATAAAACATAATAAACATCACATGCAATTATATAAAGTAGTGACATGATATGGCCAATATCATATAGCTCCTTTGATCTTCATCTTCGGGGCTCCATGATCATCTTGTCACCGGCATGACACCATGATCTCCATCATCATGATCTCCATCATCGTGTCTTCATGAAGTTGTCACGCCAACGACTACTTCTACTTCTATGACTAACGCGTTTAGCAATAAAGTAAAGTAAGTTACATGGCGTTCTTTAATGACACGCAGGTCATACAAAAATAAAGACAACTCCTATGGCTCCTGCCGGTTGTCATACTCATCGACATGCAAGTCGTGAATCCTATTACAAAGAACATGATCTCATACATCACAATTCGTCATTCATCACAACTTCTGGCCATATCACATCACATGATCAATCGCTGCAAAAACAAGTTAGACGTCCTCTAATTGTTGTTGCATCTTTTACGTGGCTGCAAATGGGTTCTAGCAAGAACGTTTTCTTACCTACAAATAACCACAACGTGATTTTGTGAACTTCTATTTACCCTTCATAAGGACCCTTTTCATCGAATCCGCTCCAACTAAAGTGGGAGAGACAGACACCCGCCAGCCACCTTATGCAACTAGTGCATGTCAATCGGTGGAAGCGGTCTCACGTAAGCGTACGTGTAAGGTTGGTCCGGGCCGCTTCATCCCACAATGCCGTTGAAGCAAGAAAAGACTAGTAGTGGCAAGTAAGTTGACAAGATCCACGCCCACAACAAAATTGTGTTCTACTCGTGCAAAGAGAACTACGCATAGACCTAGCTCATGATGCCACTGTTGGGGAACGTTGCAGAAAATTAAAAATTTTCCTACGGTTTCACCAAGATCCATCTATGAGTTCATCTAAGCAACGAATCAAGGGGAAGAGTTTGCATCTACATACCACTTGTAGATCGAGTGCGGAAGCGTTCAAGGGGATGGTGATGATGGAGTCGTACTCGTCGTGATTCGGATCACCGATGACCAAGTGCTGAACGGACAACACCTCCGCATTCAACACACGTACGGGATGGATGACGTCTCCTCCGTCTTGATCCAGCAAGGAGGAAGGAGAGGTTGAGGAAGGCAGCTCCAACGGCAGCACGACGGCGTGGTATAGTTGGTGCAGAAGTACTCCGACAGGGCTTCGCCAAGCACGTACGAAGGAGGAGAGGTGTTGGGGAGGGGAGGGGCTGCGCCTTCAGTTGTGTCTATTGCAGCCCTCCCCTCACCCCTCTATATATAGGAGGAAAGGGGCAAGGGGGCCGGCCCTCTAGGGGAAACCCTAGAGGGGGGCCGCGGCCAAAGGGTGGGGGGCTTGCCCCCCAAGCAAGGGGGATGAACCACGATGTCGAGGATTCGATCAAACCCCGTATGCAATTCCCTTTGTCAATCGGTACGTTACATGCCCGAGACTCGATCGTCGGTATCCCAATACCTCGTTCAGTCTCGTTACCGGCAAGTCACTTTACTCGTACTGTAATGCATGATCCCGTGATCAACCACTTGGTCACTTTGAGCTCATTATGATGATGCATTACCGAGTGGGCCCAGAGATACCTCTCCGTCATACGGAGTGACAAATCCCAGTCTCGATCCATGTCAACCCAACAGACACTTTTGGAGATACCTGTAGTGCACCTTTATAATCACCCAGTTACGTTGTGACGTTTGATACACCCAAAGCACTCCTACGATATCCGGGAGTTACACGATCTCATGGTCGAAGGAAGAGATACTTGACATTGGAAAAGCTCTAGCAAACGAACTAACCGACCTTTGTGCTATGCTTACGATTGGGTCTTGTCCATCACATCATTCTCCTAATGATGTGATCCCGTTACCAACGACATCCAATGTCCATAACCAGGAAACCATGACTATCTGTTGATCACAACGAGCTAGTCAACTAGAGGCTCACCAGGGACATATTGAGGTCTATGTATTCACACGTGTATTATGATTGCCGGATAATACAGTTATAGCATGAATAAAAGACAATTATCATGAACAATGAAATATAATAATACTTTTATTATTGCCTCTAGGGCATATTTCCAACATCATTGCACAGCATCATCCACTCCAGTTGCCCTGCCCTGGAGTGCTTGGTGCTTGTTTTCATAGTTAGAATCTGTTGTCTCCAAATAAAGTCGCCTAACCTTGTATATAAGAATTGGAATTTGTTTTGACGGAAGGCAGCTCATCATCCAAGATGCCCCTTCACTTCAAAGGTTGATCATTGATTCTAGTTATTCACCGTTGCAAATAGCCGTCCTCTCTGCGCCTAAATTGGAGACCTTGGGTGTAATACATGATCTCTGTGCTCATTTCAATATGGTGTTTGGCTCCACAGTTCTTCAGGTACTTTACATTATCATCTACACTTGTAACCATAAGCTGCATTTTAAATTTCTGCGCATAAGTTATATGTTATCTTGGAGTACACATTTTGTACTAATATTATGTTCTATGCTCAATGAAGAGTTTCTCCATGGATGGCCTATCAATGGTGCTGGATTATGTCAAGATCTTATATATCCAATGAATAGTTTTGATATGAACAAGATTATTGGCTTGCTGCAATGCTTTCCATGTCTGGAGAAGTTGTATATAAAGGTGATAATTTGACGCACATTGGAAGCCCGCGTATAGTGTACTAGATTTAACCGTTAAGCTATTGCTCTTTCGACACTCTTTTGGTAGACCTTAACAGTTTTCAATCTTCATGTCTATTTAGGCAACAGGACGGGGTAAGAAAGTTATAACCAATCGGTGGATTCATAAGCATCAGGATTTTCTCACTTCTCATGAGATTCAATTGAAGACAATAACGCTAGAACGATATGTAGCCAACCATACAAACACTAGATTTGTCACATTCTTCCTGCTGAATGCGAGGTTACTATTGTCCATCAGGCTTATGTTTATCAGCAGCATGGTATTGACGGATGGGCATGTGGAAGAGAAAAAAAGGGAGTTTCAGGTGGGCAAAAGAGCTTCTGAATGTGTCGGGCTTCTATTTACAACATATTGTGGTCATAATCCAGTAAATTTTACGACCCGGGATGTTCATTCTATGGACCTGACCGATCCATTTGACTGTGACTGCCAAAAACAGTGTTGGAGTTATATGTTGTTGCCCTTTTCAACCTGGTTTTTTTTGTAAACCTGATGAACAATTAACCCTCGTGCTTTTGTACAGTTTGTAAGCTGGAGTTGGATGTTCTTGCCCTTTACAACTCGGTTGTGACTGTCATATTTTCTTTGAAGCAAGGCAAATGGCTTGCTAGTCGTTTAATTTAGAGTGAAATATTGTAACAACTAACAAATCCCAACCAGTTATTTATACTAGTTTTAGCAACGGATCAGGGTAACAACGGGGCTGTGGCCCGTCTAGCCAGGGTTTTATTTATGTTTACCACATCATGAGCCCAGTTGTGTTTTTTTCTTGCTGAAAATGGCTAGCCCAGTTCTATTTTTTAAACGAAATACCCAAATGAGGCCTACTTGCTTTATCAGCCCTGCTGGGCTACAAATCTTTCAAGACGAGGAGAGTTTCATTCGGTTTCCCAGAATTGGCCTGTACATTTTTAAAACATATCAAACCGGGAATTATTTTCATTTTTTTCATTACAAGATTTTAAATTCCATTGATTTTTATGCGTGGACAATTATTTGGATTTTATATTTATATAAATTATTTTTCAAAATAGTTTGAATGTGAATCGATATTTCGGGATTAAAAAAAGTTGACCACACCGAAATATGCAAAAAAATTGTATACTTTTTAATCGTGGCCACAATATGGGGTGTAATGCTAACAAAAAGAAGATGGGCTCCAAAAAAATTCTTAAGAATTTGCAAATGGGTTGTACATTATTAGAAATAATGCACACGAGAGCAGTGACTGTTGGATGTCCATCCAACGGCTATTGTGCTTCTTCAATCTCAGCTTTTCCTGCTCCAGCCGCTCAAACAAGCGCCGGCGGGACTGCCTGCTGCCTCCTCCTGCGGCAGGCTATGCTGCCGCACAGGCCTCACCGCCCCACGATACTCCCATCGCTGGCCTAGCCATCCCTCTACTCACCCACTCATGTTGTTAGTCTCTAGGGACGAAAGACGAGTCTTCCCTAGCTCCGTGTCGTTCCCTTCCTAGGCCTCGCCGTCATCCACCTCCTTGGTGCTCTTGGCGCGGCCTGGTCAACATGGTCAAAGAATGACATCCATTGGAAGTGGACTGTACATGGAGGGGCTGATAGCTGGGTCCACGGCCGCACACAAGGAAATGCCTCCTTATTACGTGCAAAATAATGATTCCTCCACCTGACAGCTAGGACCCACGGGGAGGGCTTTTGTATTTCGCGAAAAAAATGTTCCCCCTGCTGACAGGTCGGACCCACCAGTTATATCTTCGCACGCAAGGAAGTGCCTCCTTATGAAGCACAAAAAAATGAATACCCCCTTCTAGTTGGGACCCACCATGGTGGGTGGCTGACTTGTGGGCCTACTAAGTTGACGGGGACAGAGGGCTTTATCAACTTAGTCAATATGAATGATTCTAGCTCCAGTGACTATATGATGTCCATCCAACGGCCATAGTGCTTCTTCAACCTCTGGTCTTCTTGCTCCAGCCACCCAAAGCAGCGCCGGTCGTGTCGCCTGCTCCTCCCTCCCGTGGCCGGCTCTGCTCCCGCTGAGGCCTCACTGCCCCCATACTTGTCCCACCACTTGCCAGACCATCCCTCCACTCACCCACACCCCTGTTATTTTGCGGCGACGACAGCCTCACACCACAGCCAAACCAGTGAACCCTCGTACTCCTCTCCGCGTGGGCATCCACTGCCATGTCTTCCCCGGCTCCGTGTCGTCCCCTTCCTAGGCCTCGCCGTCGTCCACCGCCTTGGTGCTCTCTGCGCGATGTGGTCAATGTGGTCAACGACCGACTTCCATCAGAAGAGTACTGTACGTGGAGAGGTTGATAGCTAGGTCCACGGCCACAACCCAGTTTTTTTGTGATTTGCCAAGTAAGTCGCTTTGTCAGGCCTGTTGGGCTGCAAATATTTCAAGAAGAGGAGAGCTTCATTCGACTGGCCAAGAAAACGGCCTATCAGTAATGAGAAATGGGTTGTACATTTTTAAAACACATCAAACCGGCAATTAGTTTCAAATTTATTTTTTTCATTTGGAGATTTTAAATTGCATTGATTTTTATGCGTGGACAATTCGTTGGATTTTATATTGGTATACATTTGTTTTTAAAATCAGTTTGAATGTGACTCGAAATTTCGGGATTAAAAATAGTTCGGACCGCACCGAAATATGCAAAATTTTATATAATTTTTTAACCGTGGCCACAATATGGGCTGTAATGCTAATAAAAAGAATATGGGCTCCAAAAAAACCTTAAGAATTAGCAAGCGTCGGTGGGACTGCCTGCTCCCTCCTCCCACGGCCGGATGTGCTGCCGCGCAGGCCTCATCGCCCACCATACTCCCATCGCTGGCCTAGCCATCCCTCTACTCACTCACACCTGCTGTTATTCTCCGGTGACGGCAGACGAATCAGTAAACCCTCGTACAGTCGTGCTCTGCTCCATGTGGGAAACAACTGCCGAGTCTTCCCTGGCTCCGTGTCGTTCCCTTCCTAGGCCTCGCCGTCGTCCACCTCCCTAGTGCTCTCGGCGCGGCCTCGTCAACATGGTCAACGAACGACATGCATCTGAAGTGGACTATACGTGGAGAGACTGACAGCTGGGTCCACGGCCGCTCTCAAGGAAAGGCCACCTTATTACACGCAAAATAATGATTCCTCCACCTGACATCTGGGACCCACCGAAAGGGCATCTGTATTTCGTGAAAAAAACGTTACCACCGGTCAAAGCTTGGACCCACCAGCTATATCTTCGCACGCAAGGAAGTGCCTCCTTATTACGCACAAAAATATAAACACTCCCCCTGCTAGCTGGGACCCAGTATAGTGGCAGGCTAACTTGTGGGCCTACTAAGTTGACGGGGACGGAGGGCTTTGTCAACTTAGTCAATATGCACGATTCTAGCTCCAGTGACCGTACGATGTCCATCCAACGGCCATAGTGCTTCTTCAACCTCTGGTCTTCTTGCTCCAGCCGCCCAAAGCAGTGCCAGTCGTGCCTCGTGCTCCTGCCTCCCATGGCCGGCTGCGATGCGGCGGAGGCCTCACCGCCCCCTAATACTCCCACCGCTGGCCAGGCTATCCCTCTACTCACCCACAACCCTGCTACCTCTTGAGCACTGCGTTGGATTTCCCCTAAGAGGAGAGTATGATGCAGCAAAGTAGCGTAAGTATTTCCCTCAGTTTTTGAGAACCAAGGTATCAATCCAGTAGGAGACCACGCACAAGTCCCTCATACCTACACAAAATGATAGGAACTCGCAACTGACGCATAGGGGTTGTCAATCCCTTCACGGTCACTAACGAGAGTGAGATCTGATAGAGATAATATTTTTGGTATTTTTGATAGATAGATGCAAAGTAAAAAGTAAAAGGCAAAGTAAAACAAAGCAAGTAAATAAAGTGATAGAGATTGATATGATAAGAATAGACCCGGAGGCCATTGGTTTCACTAGTGGCTTCTCTCAAGAGCATAAGTATTCTACGGTGGGTGAACAAATTACTGTGGAGCAATTGACAGAATTGAACATAGTTATGAGTATATCTAGGCAATGATCATGTATATAGGCATCACGTCCAAAACAAGTAGATCGAAACGATTCTGTATCTACTACTATTAATCCACTCATCGACCGCTATCCAGCATGCATCTAGAGTATTAAGTTAAAAATAGAGTAACATCGTAAGCAAGATGACATGATGTAGAGGGCTAAATTCATGCAATATGATAAAAACCCCATCTTGTTATCCTCGATGGCAACAATACAATACTTGGCTTGCTGCCCCTTTTGTCACTGGGTAAGGACACCGCAAGATTGAACCCAAAGCTAAGCACTTCTCCCATTGCAAGAACTACCAATATAGTTGGCCAAACCAAAAAGGATAATTTGAAGAGACTTGCAAAGATAACTCAATCATACATAAAAGAATTCAGAGAAGAATCAAATATTTTCCATAGATAATACTGGATCATAAACCCACAATTCATCAGTCTCAACGAACACACCGCAAAAAGAAGATTACATCAAATAGATCTCCACGAGAGAGGGGGAGAACATTGTATTGAGATCCAAAAAGAGAGAAGAAGCCATCTAGCTACTAGCTATGGACCCGAAGGTCTGAAGTAAAATACTCACACTTCATCGGAGGGGCTATGGTGATGATGTAGAAGCCCTCCATGGTGGATGCCCCCTCCAGCAGAGCTCCGGAATAGGCCCCAAAATGGGATCTGGTGGATACAGAAGGTTGCGGCGGTGGAATTAGGTTTTTGGCTCCTGTTCTGATCGTTCGGGGATACGTAGGTATATATAGGAGGAAGGAGTACGTCGGTGGAGCGTCGAGGGGCCCACGAGGTAGGGGGCGCGCCCAGGGGGCGTGCCTTCCACCCTTGTGACCTCCTCGGGCACTGCTTGAAGTAGGGTCCAAGTCTCCTGGATCACGTTCGGTTGGAAAATCACGATCCCGAAGGTTTCATTCCGTTTGGACTCCGTTTGATATTCTGTTTCTTCGAAATACTGAAAAAGGCAAAAAACAGCAATTCTGGGCTGGGCCTCTGGTTAATAGGTTAGTCCCAAAAGTAATATAAAAGTGTAAAATAAAGCCCAATATAGTCCAAAACAGTAGATAAAGTAGCATGGAGCAATCAAAAATTATAGATACGTTGGAGACGTATCAGGCATCCCCAAGCTTAATTCCTGCTTGTCCTCGAGTAGGTAAATGATAAAAAAGAATTTTTGATGCGAAGTGATACTTTGGCATAATTTAAATGTAAATCTTTTTAATTGTGACATGAATATTCAGATTCGAAAGATTCAAGACAAAAGTTCATATTGACACAAAAATAATAATACTTCAAGCATACTAATTAAAGCAATCATGTCTTCTCAAAATAACATGGCAAAAGAAAGTTCATCCCTACAAAATCATATAGTTAGGCTATGCTTCATTTTCGTCACACAAAGATGTTCCCAACTTCTATACCCCCGATGACAAGCCAAGCAATTGTTTCCTACTTAAATAATCTCAAACTTTTTCAATCTTCACGGAATACATGAGCATGAGCCATGGATATAGCACTATGGGTGGCATAGAATGTGATGACGGGGATTGTGTGGAGAAGACAAAAAAGGAGAAAGTCTCACATTGACGAGGATAATCAACGGGCTATGGAGATGCCCATCAATTGATCTCAACATGAGGAGTAGGGATTGCCATGCAATGGATGCACTAAAGCTATGAATGCTCAACAAAAGAAAACTAGTGGGTGTGCATCCAACTCGCTTGCTCACGAAGACCTAGGGCATTTGAGGAAGCCCATCGTATGAATATACAAGCCAAGTTCTATAATGAAAAATTCCCACTAGTATGAAAAGGACAACTTATGAGACTCACTACGTGAGGAACAAGGTGCTACTTTGAAGCACAATATATGAGACTCACTACATGAAGAACAAGGTGCTACTTTGAAGCACAATACATGAGACTTGCTACATGAAGAACAAGGTGCTACTTTGAAGCAAAAGTGTGGAAAAAGAGATAGTAGAATTGCCCCTTTTTTTCTTATTATTTTTTTGGGCTTTTCTTTTTTTTCTTTTGGCCTTTCCTTTTTTGTTATTTGGGCAATGCTCTAATAATGATAATCATCACACTTCTATTGATTACAACATAAGGATTACAACTTGAAGCTTAGAACAAGATATGACTCTATATGAATGCCTCCAGCGGTGTACCGGGATGGTGCAATGAATCAAGAGTGATATGTATGGAAAATAATGCATGGTGGCTTTGCCATAAATACGATGTCAACTACATGATCATGCAATGGCAATATGACAAAAGTAATGTATGTCATGGTGATGATGATGGAAGTTGCATGGCAATATATCTCGGAATGGCTACGGAAATGCCATGATAGGTAGGTATGGTGGCTGTTTTGAGGAAGATATAAGGAGGTTTATGTGTGATAGAGCGTATCGTATCACGGGGTTTGGATGCACCGGTGAAGTTTGCACCAACTCTCAAGGTGAGAAGGGCAATGCACGGTACCGAAGAGGCTAGCAAAGGCGGAAAGGTGAGAGTGCGTATAATCCATGGACTCAACATTAGTCAAAAGAACTCATATACTTATTGCAAAAATTTAGAAGTCATCGAAAATCAAGTACTAAGCGCATGCTCCTAGGGGGATACAATGGTAGGAAAAGACCATCGCTCGTCCTCGACTGCCACTCATAAGGATGCACAAGCCAGATACACTTCATGTTTGAAATTTGTTACACAACTTTAACCATACGTGCATGCTACGGGACTTGCAAACTTCAACACAAGTATTTCTCAAATTCATAATCACCAAACTAGCACGACTTTGATATTATTACCTCCATATCTCAAAACAATTATCAAGCATCAAACTTATCTTAGTATTCAATTCACTCAAAAGAAAGTTTCACATATCTTGAACACCAAGTATATTAACGTTAAGAAAATTACCATGCTATTAATGACTCTCAAAATAATCTAAGTGAAGCATGAGAAATCAATAGTTTCTTTAAAACAAATCCACCACCATTCTCTAAAAGATCCAAGTGAAGCACTAGAGCAAAAATTATCACGCTCAAAAAATATAAGTGAAGTACTATGAGCAAAACTATCAAGCTCAAAAGATATAAGTGAAGCACATAGAGTATTCTAACAAATTCCAAATCATGTATGGCTCTCTCAAAAGATGTGTACAGCAAGAATAATTGTGGTAAACTAACAAGAAAATACGCAAATAATACAAGACACTCCAAGCAAAACACATATCATGTTGGTGAATAAAAATATAGCTCCAAGTAAATTACCGATGGAAGTGGACGAAAAGAGGGGATGCCTTCCGGGGCATCCCCAAGCTTTGACTTTTTGGTGTCCTTGGATTATCTTGGGGGTGCCATGGGCATCCCCAATCTTAGGCTCTTTCCACTCCTTGTTCCATAATCCATCAAAAGAATTCACCCAAAACTTGAAAACTTCACAACACAAAACTCAACAGAAATCTCGTGAGCTCCGTTAGAGAAAGAAAACAAAAGACTACTTCAAGGTACTATAATGAACTCATTCTTTATTTATATTGGTGTTAAACCTACTGTATTCCAACTTCTCTATGGTTTATAAACTAATTTACTAACCATAGATTCATCAAAATAAGCAAACAACACACGAAAAACAGAAACTGTCAAAAACAGAACAGTCTGTAGAAATCTGTAACTAACGCAAACTTCTGGAACTCTAAAAATTCTACCGAAATAGGAAGTCCTGGAAAATTTGTTTATTGATCATCAGCAAAAATAATCAAGGCAAAAGCACGTTCCTGTGATTTATCATAACTAAATTCGTGCGCGCAAAGTTTCTGTTTTTCAGCAGAATCAAGTCAACTATCATCGTAGGTTATCCTATAGGTTCTACTTGGCACAAACACTAACATAAAACCACATCCAAACAGAAGGTAGATGGATTATTTATTCCTAAACAGAATCAAAAACAAAAAACACAAAAAAAAATTGGGTTGCCTCCCAACAAGCGCTATTGTTTAACGCCCCTAGCTAGGCATAAAAGCAAGGATAGATCTAGGTATTGCCATCTTTGGTAGGCAATCCATAAGTGGCTCTCATGATAGATTCATATGGTAATTTTATTTTCTTTCTAGGGAAGTGTTCCATACCCTTCTTTAAGGAAAATTGGAATCTAATATTCCCTTCCTTCATATCAATAATTGCACCAATCGTTCTAAAGAAAGGTCTACCAAGAATAATAGGATATGAAGGATTGCAATCTATATAAAGAACGATAAAATCTAAGGGCACATAATTCCTATTTGCAAAAATAAGAACATCATTAATTCTTCCCATAGGTTTTTTTAATAGTGGAATCCGCAAGATGCAAGTTTAGAGAGCAATCATCAAAATCACGAAAATCTAGTAAATCACATAAAGTTTTGGGAATAGTAGAGACACTAGCACCCAAATCACACAAAGCATGAAACTCAAAATATTTAATTTTAATTTTAATAGTTGGTTCCCACTCATCATAGAGTTTTCTAGGGATAGAAACTTTCAACTCAAATTTTCTTCATAAGATTGGATCAAAGCATCAACAATATGTTCGGTAAAGGCCTTATTTTGACTATAAGCTTGAGGAGAATCTAGCACGGATTGCAACAAGGAAATACAACCAACCAAAGAGCAATTCTCATAATTAAATTCCTTGAGATCCAAAATTGTGGGTTCAGCAACATCACGGTTTTTATTTATTTCAATCCCACTTTCATCAATTTCATCATCAAGATCTAGAAACTCCGAATTCTTAAAACGCCTTCTTGGGAAAGGAAGATCATATTCAGATTCATCAAGATTCATATTGCAAAACAAAGATTTAATGGGGGACACATCAATAACTTTTAGATCTTCATCTTGATTTTCATAGGGATTGGAAGAACACGCTTTAATAAAGGCATCTTTGGAAGCACGCATCCTAGCGGTTCTTTCCTTGCACTCATGAATAGAAATTCTCATGGCTTTGAGAGAATCATTGATATCATGCTTAGGAGGAATAGATCTAAGCTTTAAAGAATCAATTTCAAGAGAAATTCTATCAACGTTCCTAGCCAAATCATCAACTTTAAGCAGTTTCTCTTCAAGCAAAGCATTAAAATTCTTTTGTGAATTCATAAACTCTTTAACACTATTCTCAAATTCAGAGGGCATCTTATTAAAATTTCCATAAGAGTTGTTGTAGGAATTTCCATAATTATTAGAAGGATTACTAGGATAAGACCTAGGATTAAAATTCCCTCTATAAGCGTTGTTTCCAAAACTATTCCTACCAACAAAATTCACATCCATAGATTCATTATTATTCTCAAGCAAAGTAGATAAAGGCATATCATTGGGATCAAGAGGAGTATTTTTAGGAGCAAACATCTTCATAAGTTCATCCATCTTTTCACTCAAAACATTGATTTCTTCTATAGCATGCACTTGTTTACTAGAAGATCTTTCGGCGTGCCATTGAGAATAATTAGCCATAATATTATCAAGCAATTTGGTAGCATCTCCTAACGTAATTTCCATAAACGTGCCTCCCGTGGCTGAATCTAAAAGATTTCTAGAAGCAAAATTCAATCCGGTATAAAATTTTTTGTATGATCATCCATAAATTCAAACCATGAGTAGGGCAATTGCGAAGCATTAATTTCATTCTTTCCCAAGATTGGGCAACATGCTCATGATCAAGTTGTTTAAAATTCATGATGTCGTTCCTAAGAGTGATAATCTTAGCGGGAGGAAAATACTTAGAGATAAAAGCATCTTTGCACTTGTTCCAAGAATCAATACTATTTTTAGGCAAAGAGGAAAACGAAACTTTAGCATGATCTCTAAGTGAAAACGGAAATAACTTCAATTTGACAATATTGTTATCCGTATCTTTTTTCTTTTGCATATCACACAAATCAACAAAAATGTTTAGATGAGTAGCGGCATCTTCACTAGGAAGGCCGACGAATTGATCTTTCATAACAAGATTCAGCAAAGCGGTATTGATTTCACAAGACTCATCATTATTATGAGGAGAAATTGGAGTACTAAGGAAATCATTACTATTGGTATTTGAGAAATCACACAACTTGTTATTATCTTGCGCCATGGCAACAAGTAATCCAACACACAAGCAAACAGAAAGGCAACGAGAAAAGGCAAACGGGAAAGAGAGGAGGAGAATGGGAAAGAGAGGGCAAATAAAATGGCATGGGTGAAGTGGGGGAGAGGAAAACGAGAGGCAAATGGCAAATAATGTAATGCGAGAGACAGGGATTGCGATGGGTACTTGGTATAGTTGACTTGCTTGCGTAAGCCTCCCCGGCAACGGCGCCAGAAATTCTTCTTGCTACCTCTTGAGCACTGCGTTGGATTTCCCCGAAGAGGAGAGGATGATGCAGCAAAGTAGCGTAAGTATTTCCCTTAGTTTTTGAGAACCAAGGTATCAATCCAGTAGGAGACCACGCACAAGTCCCTCGTACCTACACAAAACGATAGCAACTCGCAACCAACGCTTAGGGGTTGTTAATCCCTTCACGGTCACTTATGAGAGTGAGATCTGATGGAGATAATATTTTTGGTATTTTTGATAGATAGATGCAAAGTAAAAAGTAAAAGGCAAAGTAAAACAAATCAAGTAAATAAAGTGATAGAGATTGATATGATAAGAATAGACCCGGAGGCCATAGGTTTCACTAGTGGCTTCTCTCAAGAGCATAAGTATTCTATGGTGGGTGAACAAATTACTGTTGAGCAATTGACAGAATTGAGCATAGTTATGAGTATATCTAGGCAATGATCGTGTATATAGGCATCACGTCCAAAACAAGTAGATCGAAACGATTCTGTATCTACTACTATTACTCCACTCATCGACCGCTATCCAACATGCATCCAGAGTATTAAGTTAAAAATAGAGTAACGTCGTAAGCAAGATGACATGATGTAGAGGGATAAATTCATGCAGTATGATAAAAAAACATCTTGTTATCCTCGATGGCAACAATACAATACGTGCCTTGCTGCCCCTTCTGTTATTGGGTAAGGACACCGCAAGATTGAACCCAAAGCTAAGCACTTCTCCCATTGCAAGAACTACGAATCTAGTTGGCCAAACCAAAAAGGATAATTCGAAGAGACTTGCAAAGATAACTCAATCATGCATAAAAGAATTCAGAGAAGAATCAAATATTTTCCATAGATAATACTGGATCATAAACCCACAATTCATCGGTCTCAACAAACACACCACAAAAAGAAGATTACATTGAATAGATCTCCACGAGAGAGGGGGAGAACATTGTATTGAGATCCAAAAAGAGAGAAGAAGCCATCTAGCTACTAGCTATGGACCCGAAGGTCTGAAGTAAACTACTCACACTTCATCGGAGGGGCTATGGTGATGATGTAGAAGCCCTCCATGGTGGATGCCCCCTCCGGCGGAGCTCCGGAACAGGCCCCGAGATGGGATCTCATGGATACAAAAGGTTGCGGCGGTGGAATTAGGTTTTTGGCTCCTGTTCTGATCGTTCGGGGATACATAGGTATATATAGGAGGAAGGAGTACGTCGGTGGAGCGTCGAGGGGCCCACGAGGTAGGGGGGCGCACCCAGGGGGCGCGCCCTCCACCCTCGTGACCTCCTCGGGCACTGCTTGGAGTAGGATCCAAGTCTCCTGGATCACATTCGGTTGGAAAATCATGATCCCGAAGGATTCATTCCGTTTGGACTCCGTTTGATATTCTATTTCTTTGAAATACTGAAAAAGGCAAAAAACAGCAATTCTGTCCTGGGCCTCCGGTTAATAGGTTAGTCCCAAAAGTAATATAAAAGTGGAAAATAAAGCCCAATATAGTCCCATACAGTAGATAAAGTAGCATGGAGCAATCAAAAATTATAGATACGTTGGAGACGTATCAAACCCCTGTTATTCTGCGGCCACGGCAGCCTCACACCGCAGCGAACCAGTGAACCTTCATACTCCTCTACGCGTGGGCATCCACTGCCGCATCTTCCCCGGCTCCATGTCGTCCCCTTCCTAGGCCTCGCCGTCGTCCACCGCCCTGGTGCTCTTAGCGCTGCGTGGTCAACATGGTCAAGGAACAGCTTCCATCGGACATGGAATATACGTGGAGAGGCTGACAGCTGGGTCCACGACCGCAGCAAGGAAGTGCCTCCTTATTACGCGCAAAATAGTTATTCCTCCACCTGACAGCGGGGACCCACCGGACGGGGCACCGTATTTCGTGAAAAAAAACGTTTGCCCCTGACTACTGGGACCCACCAGCTACATCTTCGCACGCAAGGAAGTGCCTGAGAGTCGGGACCCACCTGGTCGAAGCGTACGTAGCATTGTTATTCTGGTCGCGAACATGTACGTACATACTGGTCGATGTAGAGGCGCGCACGTGTTGTAGTAGAGGCGCGCACGTAACATGTACACATACGTATAGCGGCCAGGGTGCAAGAAAGTAAATACGGCCATGTACGTACATACGTGCAGGGTCTCGAATGCCTACTCGCGCGTACGTACGGCCATGGCTCGTGTACATGGCTGGGTTGGAACGGAGAAACATTGTCGTCATCGTGTTCATGGGGAGCCAACGGAATGCATCGTGTTCATCGGGAGGAAACAGAACACGTGGGAGCCAACCGGCTTGGACGGAATAGCCGATGGAAACAAGGCCTGGCATACCGCAGAACTGAGGAAACGGCCTTGTGTTTGACCGGCCACATTTGAAATGGGATCCTGTTCATTGGTAGGGGTCTGGCGTACCACAAAACGGAGGAAACGGACCTCCTATGGTCGAAACGGGGGTCCTGTTGATCGGGAGGGGTGTGGCATACCGCAAAACAGAGGAAACGGACTTGTGTTGGAGCGCTACGGTCGAAACGGAGGTCCTGTTCATCGGGAGAGGTGTGGTGTACTGCAAAACGGGACTCCACAGGATATTGTTCATCTCCACCGTCAAACCCTCCAGCCTCCACGGGCTACTGTTCATCCACCATCGACCTCCTCCAGCCTCCACCTGCGACTGTTCATCCACAGGCTCCTGTTCATCCAGCCTCCACCGCACACTACTCCACCGGCTACTGTTCAACCAGCCCTCTCCACGGGCTCCTGTTCAACCACCCCTCCACGGGTTACTGTTCGTCCAGCCCTCCATCGTCTACTATTCATCCTGCCCTCCATGGGGTGGTCCTGTTCATCCTGCCCTCCGCAGGGTCCTGTTCATCTAGCCCCAACTGGCTCGAACAATCGGGGTCCTGTTCATCCACCCCCACTGGGAACTGTTCATCCAAACCCCCTAGAAACGCTCACTGTTCATCCAGAGGCAACGCCACGGGGTCCTGTTCATCCACCCCCACTAGGAACTATTCATCCAAACCCCATAGCAACGCTCACTGTTCATCCAGAGGCAGCATCGATCGGCTTCAGTTGGCAGCTGTAGTGAAGTAACCGCTCGATCGGCTTCAGTTAACAGCCATCAATCGATCGCTCGGGTTTAGTAACACGTAGCCTGCAATGCAATCGCTCAGGTTCAGTTAGATCCCAACGCCTCGCTCAGGTTCAGTTAGAGCCCAACGCCTCGCACACACGCCCGTACATACAAGAGAAATGCGCATCGCTCGGCCCCCGACCACCCACCGTAACCGGGGACTCCTCGATATTTTCCGCGCCCTTGCTTCTACCATGGTTTTTTGCGTCATGGACGGCCCAAAGAATGTCATGCAGCCCATTTTCTGTCATGATTTTTTGTCATAGAAGTAGGACCCCACCACATCTATGATGATATCGGGTTTTGTCACAATTATCGTCATAGAAGTGTCATAAGTATGACAGAAAAGATTTTTGTTTGGCCCAAAATGTCACGAATGTGTCTTTTTTTTTGTAGTGTTTCCAATGTCTTCAGGATAACCAGAACTGCAGTCAGATTCTTCTCCAGATAGGAAACAACCTTTGCCTTCAAAGCGCGAGTTCGACCATAGTTGGGGCCATATATGTCTCTCTTCTCAGATAACTGGAACTCATGTGTGTCGAGCCTCTCAAGTATGTCAGACGGATCGAGATCTTTGAAGTCGGGACGTTCTTGAATCATCAGGGCCAAGGTGTCGAATGAGCTGTCAAGTGATCTCAGAAGCTTCTTGAAAATTTCATGCTTGGTGATCTCAGTGACGCCAAGTGCGCGAAGCTCATTTGTGATATCAGCGAGGCGATCAAATGTGAGATGGACATTCTCATTGTCGTTTCTCTTGAACCTATTGAAGAGGTTGCGAAGAACATAAATCCTTGAATCTCTCTGCGTTGAGACGCCTTCTTGACCTTGGAGAGCCAGTCCCAGACTAGCTTAGCAGTTTCCAGAGCACTCACACCGCCATACTACCTGAGGGAGTCCCGGATTAGGGGGTGTCCGGATAGCCGGACTACCATCATCAGTCGAACTATCATCGGCCGGACTATCATCATCGACCGGACTCCAAGACTATGAAGATACAAGATTGAAGACTTCGCCCCGTGTCCGGATGGGACTTTCCTTGGCGTGGAAGGCAAGCTTGGCGATACGGATATGTAGATCTCCTACCATTGTAACCGACTCTATGTAACCCTAGCCCTCTCCGGTGTTTATATAAACCGGATGGCTCTAGTCCGTAGGACACAACAACAACCATTACAATCATACCATAGGCTAGCTTCTAGGGTTTAGCCTCCTTGATCTCGTGGTAGATCCACTCTTGTAAACATCCACAATATCAATATCAATCAAGCAGGAAGTAGGGTTTTACCTCCATCAAGAGGGCCCGAACCTGGGTAAAACATCGTGTCCCTTGTCTCCTGTTACCATCCGCCTAGACGCACAGTTCGGGACCCCCTACCCGAGATCCGCCGGTTTTGACACCGACATTGGTGCTTTCATTGAGAGTTCCTCTGTGTCGTCACCGATAGGCTTGATGGCCTCTTCAATCGACAACGACGCACTCCTGGGTGAGACTTTTCTCCCCGGAGAGATCTTCGTATTCGGCGGCTTCGCACTGCGGGCCAACTCACTTGGCCATCTGGAGCAGATCGAAAGCTTCGCCCCTGGCCGTCAGGTCAGGTTTGGAAGCCTAAACTTCACGGCCGATATCCGCGGGGACTTGATCTTCGAAGGATCTGAGCCACAGCCGAGCATGCCGCGCTGTCACGATGGGCACGACCTAACTCTGCCGCCGGACAGCACCTTGGAGGCCGCACACGAATCCGCTCCGACCCATAGTCCGGAGCTGATCGCATAGATCGAGGATGGATGGCTGGACACCGCCTCGGGAGCTGCAACTTCTACAGCGATGGAGCCGAACACTTATCTTGTCCCGCATAAAGCCCATTACTCCAAGGAGCCGGGCCCCTGCCGGACTCTGAACCTCCTGTGCCCCTGCCAGTCGAATCCGACTGGGCGCCGATCATGGAATTCACCGCTGCGGACACCTTTCAGCAGTCACCCTTTGGCGATATCTTAAATTCGCTGAAGCATCTCTCACTATCCGGAGAGCCCTGGCCGAACTACGGCCAGGATGGTCGGGACGCGGACAATGAAGAAATTCAGAGCCCACCCACCACCCACTTCGTAGCCACCGTCGACGATCTAACTGACGTGCTAAACTACGACTCCGAAGACATCAACGGTATGGACGACGATGCCGGAGACGATCAAGAGCCAGCGCCTACAGGGCTTGGAAGGCCACCTCGTCACATGACATACATATGGTGGACACCCCAAAGGGAAGCGATACCGAGGAACAATGGGACGCGGCAGAGGATAATCCCGCCAATAAACAATCAAAACGGCAACGTAGACGCCACCCTAAGTCCCGCCTCAATCAAAGCAGCATTCCTAACGACCCAGCGATAGAGCAGGGCAAACCAGCGGACGACGAACATACAACCAAGCAACCATCCGAACAGGACGAACCGGATAATCAACACCTTCACGGAGCAATCAACAGCCCGGACACACCACCGGAGCATAAGAACCTTCACAAAAGACTCGTCGCCACTGCAAGAAGTTTGAAGAAGGAAAAACGGAAGCTCAAAACAGCGGAAGACATACTCAGAATGAAGTGGAGCAAAATACTCAAGACCGCAGACAAATATGGCAATGGCCATCAAACAAAGAGCTACCCGAAGCGCAAGCTGCCTCCAGAATTTGACAAGGAAGCCATAGAGCCCTCACAGTCAAAAAATAAAGAGACCGCCTGGCCGGATAGAGGGCCAGTTGACAGGCCAAAAGCGACAAGCGGCGCCGCACACAAGCCGACTTATGATCCTGGGAAAACGGACGACCCAACCAGGTCCATCTACGGGCCAAAAAGGAGGGCCCCAGGAAGTAACACAACACGACAAGTGTTCGAACACAGCGGCACACCCAAATACAGGGGCACCGCACACCCGCTATGTTTTACCGATGAGGTGCTGGATCATGAATTCCCAGCAGGGTTCAAACCCATAAACATAGAGGCATACGACAGCACAACAGACCCAGGAGTCTGGATAGAAGATTACATACTACACATACACATGGCTAGAGGAGATGATCTCCACGCCTTAAAATACCTACCCCTCAAGCTCAAAGGGCCAGCTCGGCATTGGCTCAAAAGCCTCCCAGAAAACACTGTTGGAAGTTGGGAAGAGCTTGAGGACGCGTTTAGAGCAAATTTTCAAGGGACTTATGTCCGCCCTCCGGATGCAGACGATCTGAGTCATATAACCCAACAGCCCGGAGAGTCAGCGCGCAAATTCTGGAACATGTTCCTTACCAAAAAGAACCAAGTAGTCGACTATCCGGACGCGGAAGCCTTAGCATCTTTTAAACACAACGTCCGAGACGAATGGCTCGCCAGACACCTCGGCCAAGAGAAGCCAAGAACAATGGCCGCGCTAACAAGACTCATCATTATTATGAGGAGAAATTGGAGTACTAAGGAAATCATTACTATTGGTATTTGAGAAATCACACAACTTGGTATTATCTTGCGCCATGGCAACAAGTAATCCAACACAAAAGCAAACAGAAAGGCAACGAGAAAAGGCAAACAGGAAAGAGAGGAGGAGAATGGGAAAGAGAGGGCAAAAAAAATGGCATGGGTGAAGTGGGGGAGAGGAAAACGAGAGGCAAATGGCAAATAATGTAATGCGAGAGACAGGGATTGCGATGGGTACTTGGTATAGTTGACTTGCTTGCGTGAGCCTCCCCGGCAACGGCGCCAGAAATTCTTCTTGCTACCTCTTGAGCACTGCGTTGGATTTCCCCGAAGAGGAGAGGATGATGCAGCAAAGTAGCGTAAGTATTTGCCTTAGTTTTTGAGAACCAAGGTATCAATCCAGTAGGAGACCACGCACAAGTCCCTCGTACCTACACAAAATGATAGCAACTCGCAACCAACGCTTAGGGGTTGTCAATCCCTTCACGGTCACTTATGAGAGTGAGATCTGATAGAGATAATATTTTTGGTATTTTTGATAGATAGATGCAAAGTAAAAAGTAAAAGGCAAAGTAAAACAAAGCAAGTAAATAAAGTGATAGAGATTGATATGATAAGAATAGACCCGAAGGCCATAGGTTTCACTAGTGGCTTCTCTCAAGAGCATAAGTATTCTATGGTGGGTGAACAAATCACTGTTGAGCAATTGACAGAATTGAGCATAGTTATGAGTATATCTAGGCAATGATCGTGTATATAGGCATCACGTCCAAAACAAGTAGATCGAAACGATTCTGTATCTACTACTATTACTCCACTCATCGACCGCTATCCAGCATGCATCCAGAGTATTAAGTTAAAAATAGAGTAACGTTGTAAGCAAGATGACATGATGTAGAGGGATAAATTCATGCAGTATGATAAAAAAACCATCTTGTTATCCTTGATGGCAACAATACAATACGTGCCTTGCTGCCCCTTCTGTTACTGGGTAAGGACACTGCAAGATTGAACCCAAAGCTAAGCACTTCTCCCATTGCAAGAACTACGAATCTAGTTGGCCAAACCAAAAAGGATAATTCGAAGAGACTTGCAAAGATAACTCAATCATGCATAAAAGAATTCAGAGAAGAATCAAATATTTTCCATAGATAATACTGGATCATAAACCCACAATTCATCGGTCTCAACAAACACACCACAAAAAGAAGATTACATTGAATAGATCTCCACGAGAGAGGGGGAGAACATTGTATTGAGATCCAAAAAGAGAGAAGAAGCCATCTAGCTACTAGCTATGGACCCGAAGGTCTGAAGTAAACTACTCACACTTCATCGGAGGGGCTATGGTGATGATGTAGAAGCCCTACATGGTGGATGCCCCCTCCGGCGGAGCTCCGGAACAGGCCCCGAGATGGGATCTCATGGATACAAAAGGTTGCGGCGGTGGAATTAGGTTTTTGGCTCCTGTTCTGATCGTTCGGGGATACATAGGTATATATAGGAGGAAGGAGTACGTCGGTGGAGCGTCGAGGGGCCCACGAGGTAGGGGGGCGCACCCAGGGGGCGCGCCCTCCACCCTCGTGACCTCCTCGGGCACTGCTTGGAGTAGGATCCAAGTCTCCTGGATCACATTCGGTTGGAAAATCATGATCCCGAAGGTTTCATTCCGTTTGGACTCCGTTTGATATTCTATTTCTTTGAAATACTGAAAAAGGCAAAAAACAGCAATTCTGTCCTGGGCCTCCGGTTAATAGGTTAGTCCCAAAAGTAATATAAAAGTGGAAAATAAAGCCCAATATAGTCCCAAACAGTAGATAAAGTAGCATGGAGCAATCAAAAATTATAGATACGTTGGAGACGTATCAAACCCCTGTTATTCTGCGGCCACGGCAGCCTCACACCGCAGCGAACCAGTGAACCTTCATACTCCTCTACGCGTGGGCATCCACTGCCGCATCTTCCCCGGCTCCACGTCGTCCCCTTCCTAGGCCTCGCCGTCGTCCACCGCCCTGGTGCTCTTGGCGCTGCGTGGTCAACATGGTCAAGGAACAGCTTCCATCGGACATGGAATATAGGTGGAGAGGCTGACAGCTGGGTCCACGACCGCAGCAAGGAAGTGCCTCCTTATTACGCGCAAAATAGTTATTCCTCCACCTGACAGCAGGGACCCACCGGACGGGCCACCGTATTTCGTGAAAAAAAAATGTTTGCCCCTGACTACTGGGACCCACCAGCTACATCTTCGCACGCAAGGAAGTGCCTGAGAGTCGGGACCCACCTGGTCGAAGCGTACGTAGCATTGTTATTCTGGTCGCGAACATGTACGTACATACTGGTCGATGTAGAGGCGCGCACGTGTTGTAGTAGAGGCGCGCACGTAGCATGTACACGTACGTATAGTGGCCAGGGTGCAAGAAAGTAAATACGGCCATGTACGTACATACGTGCAGGGTCTCGAATGCCTACTCGCGCGTACGTACGGCCATGGCTCGTGTACATGGCTGGGTTGGAACGGAGAAACATTGTCGTCATCGTGTTCATGGGGAGCCAACGGAATGCATCGTGTTCATCGGGAGGAAACAGAACACGTGGGAGCCAACCGGCTTGGACGGAATAGCCGATGGAAACAAGGCCTGGCATACCGCAGAACTGAGGAAACGGCCTTGTGTTTAACCGGCCACATTTGAAATGGGATCCTGTTCATTGGTAGGGGTCTGGCGTACCACAAAACGGAGGAAACGGACCTCCTATGGTCGAAACGGGGGTCCTATTGATCGGGAGGGGTGTGGCATACCGCAAAACAGAGTAAACGGACTTGTGTTGGAGCGCTACGGTCGAAACGGAGGTCCTGTTCATCGGGAGAGGTGTGGTGTACTGCAAAACGGGACTCCCCAGGATATTGTTCATCTCCACCGTCGACCCCCTACAGCCTCCACGGGCTACTGTTCATCCACCATCGACCTCCTCCAGCCTCCACCTGCGACTGTTCATCCACAGGCTCCTGTTCATCCAGCCTCCACCGCACACTACTCCACCGGCTACTGTTCAACCAGCCCTCTCCACGGGCTCCTGTTCAACCACCCCTCCACGGGCTACTGTTCATCCAGCCCTCCATCGTCTACTATTCATCCTGCCCTCCATGGGGTGGTCCTGTTCATCCTGCCCTCCGCAGGGTCCTGTTCATCCAGCCCCAACTGGCTCGAACAATCGGGGTCCTGTTCATCCACCCCCACTGGGAACTGTTCATCCAAACCGCCTAGAAACGCTCACTGTTCATCTAGAGGCAACGCCACGAGGTCCTGTTCATCCACCCCCACTAGGAACTATTCATCCAAACCCCATAGCAACGCTCACTGTTCATCCAGAGGCAGCATCGATCGGCTTCAGTTGGCAGCTGTAGTGAAGTAACCGCTCGATCGGCTTCAGTTAACAGCCATCAATCGATCGCTCGGGTTTAGTAACACGTAGCCTGCAATGCAATCGCTCAGGTTCAGTTAGATCCCAACGCCTCGCTCAGGTTCAGTTAGAGCCCAACGCCTCGCACACACGCGCGTACATACAAGAGAAATGCGCATCGCTCGGCCCCCGACCACCCACCGTAACCGGGGACTCCTTGATATTTTCCGCGCCCTTGCTTCTACCATGGTTTTTTGCGTCATGGACGGCCCAAAGAATGTCATGCAGCCCATTTTCTATCATGATTTTTTGTCATAGAAGTAGGACCCCACCACATCTATGATGATATCGGGTTTTGTCACAATTATCGTTATAGAAGTGTCATAAGTATGACAGAAAAGATTTTTGTTTGGCCCAAAATGTCACGAATGTGTCTTTTTTTTGTAGTGTTTCCAATGTCTTCAGGATAACCAGAACTACATTCAGATTCTTCTCCAGATAGGAAACAACCTTTGCCTTCAAAGCGCGAGTTCAACCATAGTTGGGGCCATATATGTCTCTCTTCTCAGATAACTGGAACTCATGTGTGTTGAGCCTCTCAAGTATGTTAGACGGATCGAGATCTTTGAAGTCGGGACGTTCTTGAATCATCAGGGCCAGGGTGTCGAATGAGCTGTCAAGTGATCTCAGAAGCTTCTTGAAAATTTCATGCTTGGTGATCTCAGTGACGCCAAGTGCGCGAAGCTCATTTGTGATATCAGCGAGGCGATCAAATGTGAGATGGACATTCTCATTGTCGTTTCTCTTGAACCTATTGAAGAGGTTGCGAAGAACATAAATCCTTGAATCTCTCTGAGTTGAGACGCCTTCTTGACCTTGGAGAGCCAGTCCCAGACTAGCTTAGCAGTTTCCAGAGCACTCACACCGCCATACTACCTGAGGGAATCCCGGATAAGGGGGTGTCCGGATAGCCGGACTACCATCATCAGTCGAACTATCATCGGCCGGACTATCATCATCGACCGGACTCCAAGACTATGAAGATACAAGATTGAAGACTTCGCCCCGTGTCCGGATGGGACTTTCCTTGGCGTGGAAGGCAAGCTTGGCGATACGGATATGTAGATCTCCTACCATTGTAACCGACTCTATGTAACCCTAGCCCTCTCCGGTGTTTATATAAACCGGATGGCTCTAGTCCGTAGGACACAACAACAACCATTACAATCATACCATAGGCTAGCTTCTAGGGTTTAGCCTCCTTGATCTCGTGGTAGATCCACTCTTGTAAACATCCACAATATCAATATCAATCAAACAGGAAGTAGGATTTTACCTCCATCAATAGGGCCCGAACCTGGGTAAAACATCGTGTCCCTTGTCTCCTGTTACCATCCGCCTAGACGCACAGTTCGGGACCCCCTACCCGAGATCCGCCGGTTTTGACACCGACATTGGTGCTTTCATTGAGAGTTCCTCTGTGTCGTCACCGATAGGCTTGATGGCCTCTTCAATCGACAATGACGCAGTCCTGGGTGAGACTTTTCTCCCCGGAGAGATCTTCGTATTCGGCGGCTTCGCACTGCGGGCCAACTCACTTGGCCATCTGGAGTAGATCGAAAGCTTCGCCCTTGGCCGTCAGGTCAGGTCTGGAAGCCTAAACTTCACGGCCGATATCCGCGGGGACTTGATCTTCGAAGGATCTGAGCCACAGCCGAGCATGCCGCGCTGTCATGATGGGCACGACCTAACTCTGCCGCCGGACAGTACCTTGGAGGCCGCACACGAATCCGCTCCGACCCATAGTCCGGAGCTGATCGCACAGATCGAGGACGGATGGCTGGACACCGCCTCGGGAGCTGCAACTTCTACGGCGATGGAGCCGAACACTTATCTTGTCCCGCATAAAGCCCATGACTCCGAGGAGCCGGACCCTTGCCGGACTCTGAACCTCCTGCGCCCCTGCCAGTCGAATCCGACTGGGCGCCGATCATGGAATTCACCGCTGCGGACACCTTTCAGCAGTCACCCTTTGGCGATATCTTAAATTCGCTGAAGCATCTCTCACTATCCGGAGAGCCCTGGCCGAACTACGGCCAGGATGGTCGGGACGCGGACAATGAAGAAATTCAGAGCCCACCCACCACCCACTTCATAGCCACCGTCGACGATCTAACCAACGTGCTAAACTACGACTCCGAAGACATCAATGGTATGGACGACGATGCCGGAGATGATCAAGAACCAGCGCCTACAGGGCTTGGAAGGCCACCTCGTCACATGACATACATATGGTGGACACCCCAAAGGGAAGCGATACCGAGGAACAACGGGACGCGACAGAGGATAATCCCGCCAATAAACAATCAAAACGGCAACGTAGACGCCACCCTAAGTCCCGCCTCAATCAAAGCAGCATTCCTAACGACCCAGCGATAGAGCAGGGCAAACCAGCGGACGACGAACATACAACCAAGCAACCATCCGAACAGGACGAACCGGATAATCAACACCTTCACGGAGCAATCAACAGTCCGGACACACCACCGGAGCATAAGAACCTTCACAAAAGACTCGTCGCCACTGCAAGAAGTTTGAAGAAGGAAAAACGGAAGCTCAAACAGCGGAAGACATACTCAGAATGAAGTGGAGCAAAATACTCAAGACCGCAGACAAATATGGCAATGGCCATCAAACAAAGAGCTACCCGAAGCGCAAGCTGCCACCAGAATTTGACAAGGAAGCCATAGAGCCCTCACAGTCAAAAAATAAAGAGACCGCCTGGCCGGATAGACGGCCAGTTGACAGGCCAAAAGCGACAAGAGGCGCCGCACACAAGCCGACTTATGATCCTGGGAAAACGGACGACCCAACCAGGTCCATCTACGGGCCAAAAAGGAGGGCCCCAGGAAGTAACACAACACGACAAGTGTTCGAAGACAGCGGCACACCCAAATACAGGGGCGCCGCACACCCGCTATGTTTTACCGATGAGGTGCTGGATCATGAATTCCCAGTAGGGTTCAAACCATAAACATAGAGG
This sequence comes from Triticum aestivum, assembly GCF_018294505.1. Lineage (NCBI taxonomy): Eukaryota > Viridiplantae > Streptophyta > Magnoliopsida > Poales > Poaceae > Triticum > Triticum aestivum. The sequence continues at coordinate 436,905,412 of NC_057810.1, read as the reverse complement.
CATACGACAGCACAACAGACCCAGGAGTCTGGATAGAAGATCACATACTACACATACACATGGCTAGAGGAGATGATCTCCACGCCATTAAAATACCTACCCCTCAAGCTCAAAGGGCCAGCTCGGCATTGGCTCAAAAGCCTCCCAGAAAACACTGTTGGAAGTTGGGAAGAGCTTGAGGACGCGTTTAGAGCAAATTTTCAAGGGACTTATGTCCGCCCTCCGGATGCAGACGATCTGAGTCATATAACCCAACAGCCCGGAGAGTCAGCGCACAAATTCTGGAACATGTTCCTTACCAAAAAGAACCAAGTAGTCGACTATCCGGACGCGGAAGCCTTAGCATCTTTTAAACACAACGTCCGAGACGAATGGCTCGCCAGACACCTCGGCCAAGAGAAGCCAAGAACAATGGCCGCGCTAACAAGCCTCATGACGCGCTTTTGCGCAGGAGAAGATAGCTGGCTAGCAAGATGCAGCACCATCGACCCAAGTACATCCGAGATCAGAGATGGAAACGGAAAATCACGGCGCAGGAAAGATCAGCGCCAGAATAAAGAAAAAAGCCCAAAGGGCACGGCGGTCAACGCCGGATTCAAAAGCTCGCGGCCAAACAATAAAACACTGCCTCTTAAGGACAGCAGCGACGAGCTATCAAATTTAAACAAAATTTTAGATCGGATATGTCAAATCCACAGTACCTCCGGAAGGCCTGCAAACCATACCAACCGAAATTGTTGGGTTTTTAAACAGTCCGGCAGACTCAACGCCGGACACAACGGGCTCGATGCGCCAAGCGAGGACGATGACGAACCCCACCAGCAGAGCACCGGAAGTCAAAAGACTTTCCCACAAGAAGTAAAAACAGTAAACTCACTTCATGTGATAGTACGGAAAAACCAACACGGCACTCGCTAAGACAAGTGTCGCACTGTCCACCCCAGCGGAACACCAACATTGGATGTCAGAACCAATCACTTTCGACCACCTGGATTAGTCCAGAAGTATCCGGAACGCAGGATAGACTGCCCTGATATTGGATCCCATAATAGACGGACTGCAATTCACGCAGGTTTTGATGGACGGCGGCAGCGACTTAAACCTGCTATATCCGGACACAATCCGCAAGTTGGGATAGACCCTACTACAATCCGGCATAGCCGCACTTCCTTCAAAGGAGTGGCGCCAGGCCCTTACGCCAGGTGCACAATTTCATTATTACTAGAAGTTGTGTTCGGGTCACCTGACAACTTCCGACGAGAAAAGCTAACCTTTCATGTCGCCCCATTTAAAAGTGGCTATCAAGCATTACTGGGACGGGAAACTTTCGTCCGCTTCAATGCAATACCACATTACGCGTCTCTTACGCTTAAAATGCCCGGTCCACGTGGCATCATTTCATTAAAAGGTCGCCTGAGACCTCGGACACGGCTGGACGAGTCCGGAATAAATAAGCTAGGGGCTACCTAGCCACACACCCCTTCATGAGGGTTTGTACATATAAGCCATGATGAGCTAGCATAGGCTCACTTTGTTAATCTATATTTCAATTTTTTATGCACTTTCTCGCACGATTTCTTTTCAAACTAAGTTCCTCTCTTTTTACAGATGAACAGCGTGCACACCCGTCCAGGATACGGCACAACGGAGACACAGGCGCAGACGTGCAGTAGGGACCCGTTGCAAGGACTCTTTTCAGACTAAGATCCTACGTAAACCTTTCTTACTGTCGCTTGTTGCTATAATCCTCTGGTTTCTCATTATAACCAAAGTGGAGACTGGCGTTTTGGCATCAGCCGCGCCAGAAGAACTTGCCCGTACCTGGACACAAGGGGCTTAGGGCATTGTTTTGCCCGCTATTGTAAAGACCGAACACCTTCGGGAGTGTTCGGTGTCTCGAGTTAGGCCTTATATGCATCAGCTCCGAATCATGTCTTTGGTCAAATGTTGGGTTTGCCTAGCTCCTGTGTTTTGCTGCCTTACGTTCCGTATCATTGGCTAACGCATCACCAGGAGAACTACTGCGATTGTGCCCCAGTTCGGCTGGGCGAGCACCTCAGTAGAGAAACCGAAAACTGACTGTCATGATACAGCGAGAGACTGGTCAACCACTCGATCGACCATGGGAATGTTTAGAATTCCTCCGCTTTGACGAAGGGCCGTTTCCCGGTCAGGCACATACGCGCCCCAAATTCGGAGAGCGTGGTGCCCCCAGGGGCTATGTCGTAGCCCCACCCTCGAACTCCATGGCTAAGTGAAAGTGATAAAGCATTATAGTCCGGTTGCCTCGTTTGCTATGCTACCACCTCCTTTACAGGACCGAGACGTCGGATTAAGTGTGAAAACGCGCTATTTTTTGCGAACACTCCCGCACCTTGTGCGTGGGGGCTGAAGCCGACGACTGCCATCTTTCAGGTTATACACACGTATACATGAACGACCACATAGGAGATATTTTATTACTTGAACGCACAAGTATAAAAGGCGCTTACATCATAAATATTGTTTTACATCATAAAAATGTTCATTTGAACGTAACATTTTTTGAGCACTGCGACTCTATTACACGAGCACCATGCAGCACTTCGCCAAAATAGTGCTCGGCGGGTAACCGGTTATCGTCCGAACCCAGGGTCGCAACAGCGGTGGCATCCATCTCTGTCCGATGTGTCTTCACACGGGCGAGTGCCATCCGCGCACCCTCTATGCAGGCCGACCGCTTCATCGCCTTAATATGCGGCACTGCTCCAAGAAATCGCTGCAATAAGCCAAAGTAACTCTTCGGCTCGGGCCTATCCGGCCAGACATGGGTCACTATATCCGTCATAGCAAGCCTGGACAACCTATTTAGCTCAGCCCACTCGGCCAAACGGTCGGTCAGCGGAAGTGAACACCCCGGACTATGGAATTGAGACCAAAACAGCTCTTCCGTCTTGTGATCCTTCTGGCTTCGAAGATGCACAACGGCATCCGCCGCACTCACTGCTAAGTCCATATAAGGGTCCTCTAGACCCCACAGTTGGCCCAGCTGAGCATACTTTGGATCCGTAAACCTTCGGCGCAGCAGAAAAGGCTTGCCAGCTACAATTTCTCCGGCCTGGCGCAGCTCTTCCTTTATAGCCCGCATTGCAGAGCGGGCATCCTTGGCTTCGGCGGTGGCCTTCTCCAGGTCTTCTTGCCCCGCTAGGCGCTCCTTCCCAAGAGCCTCATTGCGGCCGGTAGCATCTTTTAACTTCACGGCCATTTCGGCCATCTCTTCCCTGCTCCGGCAGTGTGCGACCCTTTCGGCCGCTAACTCCTCGGCCGCCCTCGAGGCTGCCGCATTACTCCTTCTGGCCTGCTCCTTGGCTTGAGCAAGTTCGGCCCGAAGGCTCTCCACAGCAGCGGCACTATCTGCATTTCACACACATGTTGTAAGGAGCTGGCTTCGGCTCCCTTACCAAGTGACCGCATAGAAACACTTACCTTGCGACTCATCAAGTCGCCTGTTGACCAGCGTGATGTCCGCATCCGCAACAGCGAGTTGCCGCTTTAGTTCAGCAACTCCATCAGTCCGGCTGGCCCCCGGACGACCCGCCACCTGCATCGGCACGGCAGAAATTTAAACCTGCGATTTTGATCCTCGGCACGCTGTCGATTTCGACAACCTACCGAGTCTCAGGGGCTACTATCTATACAGGGCGCATTCTATATGCAAAACTGTTAAAAGGTGTGTCATTTTTACGTACCTCAAACCCCGCCAGCAAACTCCTGACGGCATTATGCAACCCGCCTTCGGCGGACGAAATCCTTTCAATCACCATGCTCATCAATGCGTGGTGATCTTTTGAGATAGACGCCTTCTCAAGCAGATCCTTCAGCCGTACACCAGTTGGCGCCGAACTATCCGGCTTTGCCAAACCAGGGGGCTCCCTCCGTGACGACACTTCAGGCTTGTCCGCCCTATCCGACGGTGCTCCGGACGGAGGCGTCTCGCTCTCCATCATCTCCGGACGAAGGTCCCCCGAAGACGAGCTCATTTGCGAAGGACGAAGATCCGAACTACAAGGTAAAAACTTTAGTTATCCTCAGAAGCACAAATAGGGATGTCCCTTATTATAAAACTCCTTGCTTTCTACTTACGGCTCGTTGGAGGGCTGATTCTTTAAGGGAGATTGTGCGGTCGGGGCCTCCCCGGACGCAGGGCCCTCTGGCGAAGATTTCTTCCCCCGTTTAGGGGCTTTTGCCCCCGGGTCCTCGGAGGCAGTCCTCTTCTCCCCTTGGAGGGAGGGATTCTCGATCCCCCCTCTTTCAAGAGCCTCCTTAGGCGAGGCAGTAGCTTTCCTGCTTTCCCCTTCGTCTTCCTCTGAGGCGCAACCTCAAGCATCTGGACCAGCACGGAATTCGGCGCGGTCTCGGGGAGGGGGGCCGGACACCATATCAATTTTGCTTCCGCTATCCACTCCTGTGTAGAAGGAAGTTGGTCATAAGGAGAATCATCGAAAGGCAAACAAACGGTATGTCCGGACTTGGTACTACTTACTTGAGTATCCGGGCGATTGCAGCTTAGGCCAGCATCCTCGGTCAATTCCGGACGCGCCTCTTGCGATCCGAAGAATAATTTGTACATCTCCAGAGGTGTCATACCCATGAAGTGTTGAAGAATCCGTGAGCCCTCCGGATTGAAATCCCACAACCGGAGAGGGCGGCGTTTGCAGGGTGGGAGACGCCTAATCAGCATAACCTGCATTACCACCACCATATCAACCTCCCTCGTTTGGAGATCTCGAATCCGGCCCTGCAGTAGGGGCACGTCCTTTGACGGCCCCCAGTTGAGCCCTTGGGTGACCCACGACATCAACCGTCGTGGAGGTCCCGGGCAGAATAAGGGCGGCGGCTTTTGTCTGCGGCCCCTCGGAACGGTAATATAGAACCACTCTTGCTGCCACGGGCCGAGCTCCTCTTGGAAGGAGCCAGCGGGCCACGGGGCATCGGCCCTCCTACTTATGGCCGCCCCGCCGCACTCCGCTTGATGCCCCCCGGTCATCTTCGGTGCCACATTGAAGGTCTTCAGCCACAGGCCGAAGTGAGGGGCCACGCGGAGGAAGGCTTCGCAGACGATGATAAATACGGAAATATGGAGGATGGACTCCGGAGCCAAATCGTGGAGTTCCAACCCATAGTAAAACATGAGCCCTCTCACAAAAGGATCCATCAGGAAGCCTAAACCCCGACGGAGGTGGGATACAGAAACGACGTACTCGCCGGGCTCGGGGGTGGGGATGGCCTGCCCTTCGGCGGGCAACCTGTGTGAAATCTCATAAGCCAGGTACTTGGCCTCCCGCAGCTTTAGCACGTCCTCCTCCGTGACGGAGGAGGGCATCCATCGGCCCTGGAGGTCGGAATCGGACATCGTTGAAGGTCCGAAGCGCTTGAATCTGGAGCTCTTGGTGCTGGAACTTGGAGCGGGGAAAGGATTCGATGGAGGATTGAAGAAAAGAAACGAGCCTTGGTCCCGTTATAAAGAGGGAGAATACCGAGAGCCGTCTCCGTGACCGTTTGGGACTCGCCTTCGATAGAGGGGGCGTGGCGACGGGCGCGGTTGGGTTACCCACGTCCGTATTGATGAGAATCCCGTATTAAGGGGGAACACGATCTCTGCTTCGACAAGACGTGCCAAGGAAACCGCTTCGCTAAATGCACTGAGGTGGTAGAGTAAAAAATGATTCAAGTAATGGCTTAGTAGTGGCGTGACGTCATGCCGCAAAAAAGTCAGCAGATTGAACTTGTGTATATATTATTCTCTCTATGGTGGAATGTGGAATTTATTTTGCAGAGCCGGACACTATCCTGGTGTTCACAATCTTCTATCATTCGGAGGAGGAACCCGCCTTGCAATGCCAAGCAATATACGCGCCGGACTTATCGTCATTGAAGCCTGGTTCAGGGGCTACTGAGGGAGTCCCGGATTAGGGGGTGTCCGGATAGCCGGACTACCATCATCAGCCGAACTATCATCGGCTGGACTATCATCATCGACCGGACTCCAAGACTATGAAGATACAAGATTGAAGACTTCGCCCCGTGTCCGGATGGGACTTTCCTTGGCGTGGAAGGCAAGCTTGGCGATACGGATATGTAGATCTCCTACCATTGTAACCGACTCTATGTAACCCTAGCCCTCTCCGGTGTCTATATAAACCGGATGGCTCTAGTCTGTAGGACACAACAACAACCATTACAATCATACCATAGGCTAGCTTCTAGGGTTTAGCCTCCTTGATCTCGTGGTAGATCCACTCTTGTAAACATCCACAATATCAATATCAATCAAGCAGGACGTAGGGTTTTACCTCCATCAAGAGGGCCCGAACCTGGGTAAAACATCGTGTCCCTTGCCTCCTGTTACCATCCGCCTAGACGCACAGTTCGGGACCCCCTACCCGAGATCCGCCGGTTTTGACACCGACACTACCCTTTGGTCAGATGACCACAGATGATGTTCTTGGCAGTCGAATCCAGTTGAATGAACCTCCTGACATCAGCAGCGGTGACACCTTCACTGACCTTGGGAACGCCGTTTTTAACGACATACCAGTGGTCTACGTCAATGGCTTCAAGATGCATGCGCATCTTATTCTTCCAGTATGGGTAATCAATGCCATTGAAGATACGTCCCATGGCAGAGGCCTTGATTATCCCTGCAGTCGACATAGCTAAAACTCCAGGTGGTTAAACCGAATCACACAGAAGAAGGGAGCACCTTGCTCTCATACCAATTGAAAGTGCTAGTTATTGACTAGAGGGGGGTGAATAGGTGATTTTTATGAAAGTCTTCAAAACACGAGGGCTTTGAAGACAAACAGTAGAAATGAACCTATAGCTATGCAACGGAAGGTAGACTACACTAGACAAGCCATAGTCAAGTAAGCAATGAAGTGAAAGCACGAAGACTATCAACAGCTAGGTAGTATGGATCAAGATGGAAGATAGTATGAAGCCAAATAGTAAACATTCTTCACATAGTGAAGACAATCAGATCATACAAGCAGGCAATGACTTCACGAAGACAAACCGTAAAGTAAAGGGAAGTGCAGGATAGAACCAGGTGCTTGGTGAAGACAAGAATTTGGTAGACCAGTTCCAGTTGCTGTGACAACTGTACGTCTAGTTAGGGAGGCTGAGATTTAACTCAGAAGACCCTGTCTTCAAATTATTCCCCTTGAGCTAAGGACACCCAGTCCTCGCCCAATCACTCTGGTAAGTCTTCAAGGTAGACTTCCAAACCTTCTCAAACTTTGTTCACCGGTGATCCACAATGGCTCTTGGATGCTCAGAATGCGATGCCTATCCGGCTGGAAGATTCACAGTCCTCAAGTGTAACAAGTCTTCAGATCACGCGGACAGAAAGACTTTAGTGATGCCTAACACTCTTTGGCTCTGGATGTTTTGGGCTTTGTCCTCGCAAGGATCTCTCTCTCAAATGCTTTGGAGGTGGGTTGCTCTCAAACGACAAAAGCCATGCACTAACTCTGAGCAACCACCAATTTATGGTGTAGGGGGTGGGCTATTTATAGCTAGGCGGCAACCCGACCTGATTTGTCCAAAATGACCCTGGGTCACTAAGGAACCGACACGTGTCCAATGGTCTTATTTCAAATACACGCGACAGCTTGACTTGGGCTACAAGTAAAGCTGACTCATCCAACTCTAGATAAGCTTTGTTCTCATTGTCTTCGCTCGAAGACATAGGATTTCGGTTGAGCATCACTTCAGTCACTCTGAATTTGTTCACTTGGACCCACTTAACGGTACAGTTGTTCCTATGACTCAACAAAGAAGAAAAGGAGCCTACAAAACAACTATGTCTTTGCACTCCATAGTCTTCTCATGTCACAATCTTCACTATGCATATCTTCCCAAACCACCATTGTCTTCAATGTCTTCACACATTTTTAAGGGTCATCTTTGGTACGTAAACCGAATCAATAAGGGACTACTACCTGTTTTATCCTTCAATTCTCACAAACACATTAGTCCCTCAACCAAGTTTGTCGTCAATACTCCAAAACCAACTAGGGGTGGCACTAGATGCACTTACACTTTTATCACTAAGTATTTTCCGCCCACAAAAATTAATTCCCTTAGAACCCAGATCATGGATTTCAAGCAATTTGAACATGAGTGTGTTGCACAATCTTGGGAAAGGATGAAAATGATGCTAAGGAATTACCCAGCTCATGGGTTAAATCTTCTGATCATCACAGAAATGTTTTATGCGGGATTGAATTTTGTCTCTCGTAATCTTTTAGATTCCGCCGTGGGTGGTACTTTTATGGAAATTACATTGGGTGAAGCCACCAAATTGCTTGTGTCACATCCCTAGCTTCTGGTTTGCTCTAGGCTAGCTTCATGTGTGCATCATGTTTAAATTCTGAAACCTTGAACTGAGGAATTTTGGAAGCCTCAAAACCCTAAATAAAAGAAGGGCAAAAACCCTAAAAAAATCTCATTCATTCCTCCAAAATGTTCTTCTTAAATGTTTGATAATTTTTGGTAAGGGTTCTGGTCCCAACCAAAATATTGAACATTTTTAAGGAATTATTTTTGGGACTTTGGATTTAATTCATTAGATATTTGAATTTGAATTATATTCATATAATTAGAATATAATTTCAAATACCCCTGAAATATTTTATAAGCTTTTGGAAAAGTCCATTTAGCAATATAAAATATTTAGAGGAGTTTTTGGCATTGTTTGAATTAGTTTAAATTCAAAACACTGGCAAAATAAATTAAATAAAGCAAAACAGAAGAAAAAAATAAAAGGAGCAAAGCTTACCTGTGCAGCCCACCAGAGCCGGCCCAGCTCCTGTGCTGGTCCAGCACTGTGCGGCCCAGCCCACCGCAGTCGCCACCGTCTTCAACCTCCTGCCAGTAGGCAGGAGGGCGTGTGCCCGACGTGCGCGCGCACGCTCCGGCCACCTCCTACTTACCTGCTCGCCGCTGGAGGCACCCGAGGGAGCCACGCAGCCCCCGACCCCCTCTCCCTTCTCCCTCTCTCCCGCGTCCTCATCCTCTCCCCGGAACACTCTCCCCCCCTCCTCTGTTATCCTCACCGAGCGGAGCCCTCGCCGCCGCTCGCCATAACCACGGCCACCGGGCCTCCCTCGCTCCCCCGACTAGGCCAGAGGCTCCGCCTCGACCCCCTCTTTCCTCCCCACCGACCCACGGCCCTCCGGAAGCCCCGCAACGCCGCCACCATCGCCGTTCCGTCGCCGGCCACCGAAGCTCGCCGCCGTTCGATTCGCCGCCGACAGGACGTCCCCGAGCCCACCTAGCGTCTCGTCCGACTCCCCATGAGCTCCTCTCCTCTTTCCCCCACTCCCCGCACCTGATTTCGTCCCCTAGCTCCTTCTTCCACCACGGCCGAAGCTCGCCGCCGCCGTGCCTCGTCGCCGTCGTGGCCAGAGCCACTGGAGCTCCCACCTGAGTGCACCATCGTGCTCAGCACGATCACATGAATCCGTAGACACCCACAACGCCCCCTCCCGTGCTCTGTAACGCCACCCCGAGTTTGCCCGAGCTCCGGCAGCCGCAAAAGAGCTCGCCGCCGGCAGCTCCGGCCACCCCAGCCTCCGCCACCGCCACCGTTGGATGCGCCACTCCACCCTCTCCCCGTAGCTGCTCCCTGCGCGCCAAAAGAGCCCCTGTAGTTGGTTTCCGACGCGCACCACCGTGTCTGGCCTCGCCGGCGTCAAGCCGCCGGTGGGTCTGACCCACGTTGACCACGGCGGGACCCCCCCCCCTCTGGGTCGATGACAGGTGGGGCCAGCCCCCCCTGTTAATTAGTTTAGTTATTTTATTTTAACTACCCCCCCCCTCTGCTGACACTGACAGGTGGGCCCCCGCCATCAGGTGATTAGCTTAAGCTAATCACCACCTAATCTAACCCCAGACCCACTGACATGTGGGCCCTAGTGCCCTAATCTTTAATTAAATTAAAGTAACCCCCCCCCCCTGTCTAACCTGTGTCACTGACGTGTGGCCCCCACACGTCAGGTTTGACTCTGAGCGCCCAGTTGACCTGCTGACGTCACTGTGACGTGGGGCTGACACAATAAGTATTTTCTGGATTTAAAAATAATCAGGAAATTCCAGAAAATGCCCTAAACTTCAACAAATCATAGAAATTCAACCGTAACTCCAAATTAAATAATTTATATATGAAAAATTATCAGAAAAATTCAAGGAATCCATCTGTACCATTTTCATGCATGTTAGAACAACTTATAGCTGCTGTTTAGCACAAATCAATTAAAGGGCATTTAAATAATCACATATGGAGTTTGAATTTGAATCTTGGATTCAGACCAACTTCATTTAATCTGGTTTTAGTTGCATTAGCTCAAAATACATTCATTTTGCCATGTCATGATCATGCATCATATCGTGCATTGCATTGATTGTGTTCCCTTCTGTGTTGCCGGTATTTGTCCCCTCTCGATAGACGTGATACCGATGATGTGATCGTTGACAGTGATGAAGATTCAATGTTATCTTCAGAAGTGCCAGGCAAGCAAAACCCCCTTGTTCATTCCGATACAGTCCTACTCTCTCGCTCCTGCTCTCTTTTAAGGCATTAGGACAACACCGATTCAACTGTTACATGCTACGGTAGTTGAACCCCTTTATCCTCTGCATGACCTGTCATTGCCACAGTAAATAGATGAAACCCACTAGCATGAGTAGGAGTTGTTTGAGCCCTATTGTGCCTACTCATTCATGTTTGTTTGTCATGCCTGCTACTGCTTAGAGTTGAGTCAGGTCTGATTCATCAGGGATGAATCAGAGGTGTGTGAACATGTCCTACTGTGTGTGAGCTAAGTGTGTGAACACGATTTGGTAAAGGTAGCGGTGAGAGGCCATGTAGGAGTACATGGTGGGTTGTCTCATTGCAGCCGTCCTCAGGAACTGAGTTCTGTGTTTGTGATCCATGATTCAGCTACTACCATACATCGGGCCCTGAAATATGACCCCGCTCGACTTCTTATTCACCCTAGTCCTCTGTCCAGGAGTTGCAAGTAGTTTCTGGTGTTTGTAGTACGCTGGAGGCCGTGGACAGCACTGACCGTAGGGGTGGGCTGTGATGCGGTAGGCACGTGGCCGGGTATATCGGGCGCCCGTTTGGTGTCACGGAACCCTGTTCACATCATTTGGGGTTGTGAGCGAAACTCCGGCCGGATCTCCTCATGGATGGAACCCGAATAGGCGATAAACCTGGACTAGAGACTTGAGTGTTTCGTTAGGTCGTGGTCTACACCCACGTCGGCTTTCGCTTGAAGTCTGCCGAGCACATGTCGTGTGCAGACGCTAAGTGGTGGAAACATGTATGAAGAAGTACACCCCTGCAGGGTTATCATCATCTATTCGAATAGCCATGTCCGCGGAAAAGGACTTCTGGGTTGCTTATATCAGTTCATAGACAAGTGAAAGTGGATACTCTAAAATACGCAAGATAAGCGTGAGTGCTATGGATGGCGTTCTCGTAGGGAGACGGGAGCGGATCCATAGTGGTGTATTGATATGGTGAATATGTGGACTCGTGTGCGCCACCTCAAAAGAGTTACATTGCAGTCGTAGTTCAGGATAGCCACCGAGTCAAAGCTGGCTTGCTGCAGTTAAACCCCACCATCCCCTTTGTTGATAATGATGCATATGTAGTTAGTTCTGATGTAAGTCTTGCTGGGTACATTTGTACTCACGTTTGCCTATTTTATGTTTTTGCAGAGAGACTTCAGTCTCACTAGTATTTCCGCGTGGTCTTCGACGTTTAGCTTGTTACCTCAGCTACGATCTTGTGCCTCGGCAGGATCTGATAGATAGTCAGGCTTCTCAGCCTTTTTCATTTATAGATGTCTGTACTCAGACATGATAGCTTCCGCTTGTGCTTCAACTTGTATGCTCTGAATGTTGGGTCGTGAGACCCCTGTTTGTAATATCTCGCTCCTCGGAGCCTATTGAATAAATTACTTGAGTCGTAGAGTCATGATGTGATGCCATGTTGTATTTGCACATATCGAGCATATTGTGTGTATGTTATTGAAATGCTTGGTATGTGTGGGATCTGACCATCTAGTTGTTTATCTTTAGTAGCCTCTCTTATGGGGAAATGTCTCCTAGTGTTTCCACCGAGCCATGGTAGCTTGCTACTGCTCCGGAACACTTAGGCTGGCCGGCATGTGTCCTTCTTCGTTCCTATGTCTGTCCCTTCGGGGAAATGTCACGCTTTGAGTACCGGAGTCCTGTCAGCCCGCTACAGCCCGGTTTACCGGAGTCCTTCTAGCCCAGTGCTACAGCCCGGACCCACTTGCTGATGACCGACACGTTCGAAGCTGGGTCATGGATGCCTGTCCCTGTAGGTCTGTGCCACTTTGGGTTTACGACTAGTCATGTCAGCTCGGGCTCCTTATCATATGGATGCTAGCGACACTATCATATACGTGAGCCAAAAGGCGCAAACGGTCCCGGGAAAAGGTAAGACGACACCCGTGGGGATACCATGCGTGAGGCCGCAAAGTGATATGAGGTGTTACCGGCTAGATCGATGTGACATCGAGTCGGGGTCCTGACAGCTTGATAATATCATGGCAAATTATTCACAATGGCATACGGTAAGAGCTCCTACTAGTAAAAAAGTTAATTCGGTTGAAGAAATTTCTTCTTTGAGTGAAAAACTTGATCTCTTATGAAATTGGTTGCTAGTAGAAGTGCTCCTATTGATTTTAATGATATGCCTTTGTACTTTGATTGAGCAAAATAGTGATGCCATAGATGTGAATTTTATCTCTCGAAATAATTTCAATAACAATACTCATAGAGGTAATTTCAATCCTAGGCCTTTTCCTAGTAATTCCTATGGAAATCAATCTTATAATAATAATAGGAACACCTCTTATCTTGAGAATAATATTAAAGAATTTATCAATACGCAAAAAGTTTTCAACACTACCATAGAAGAAAAGTTGAATAAGATTGATGATTTGTCTAGAAGTGTTGATATAATTGCTCTTGATGTGGAAAATCTGATGATGAAAGTTTTTGTGCCTAAGGTTGATGAATCAATTAAAGCTCTTTATGTTTCTATGGATGAAAGTAAGAAAAAGACCGCTATGCTTAGAGCTAAAAGAGAATTTTTAGAAAAAGCGTTTCTAGTGATTACTTTCATAAAAGTGATGAAGATCTTAAAATGATTGGTGTTTCTTCTATTGATTCCTTGTTTAGTAAAGTTAAAATTGATGAAAAAGGGACTGGAGAAGAGTCAACTTTAGCTAGAAGGCGTCCTGATATTTCGTAGGGTGAAAATCTTATTGAGAAAATTGATGGCAGTGGGTTTGGAGAGGTCAAAACTTTAACTAGTGATGTGGCCACTCTTTTGGATTACAAAGACTATAATTATGATAGTTTCTCTTTGATTGATTTTATTACTTTGTTGCAATCCATGATAAATTCACCCCATGCTTATGAACAAAATAAAGCTTTTACTAAACATATTGTTGATGCTATGATGAAAGCCTTTGAAGAAAAATTGGAATTAAAAGTATCAATTCCTAGAAAATTGCATGATTAATGGGAACCTACTATCAAAGGCAAGATTAAAAATTATCAGTGTTTTGCTTTGTGTGACTGGGGTGCTAGTGTTTCCACAATTCTGAAATCTTTATGTGATGTGCTTGGTCTTACCGATCTTGAAGAATGCTCTTTAAATTTGCACTTGGCGGATTCCACTATTAAAAAGCCTATGGGAAGGATTAATGATGTTCTTATTCTTGCAAATAGGAATTATGTGCCCATATATTTTATTGTTCTTGATATTGATTGCAACCCGTCTTGTCCAATTATTCTTGGTAGACCGTTTTTACGCACTATCGGTGCCGTGATTGATATGAAAGAAGGCAATATTAAGTTCCAATTTCCTTTGAGGAAGGGTACGGAACACTTTCCTAGAACAAGAATTAGGCCACCATATGAATCAATCATGAAGGCATCTTATGGATCTCGAACCAAAGATTACAATACTTAGATCCTCTATTTATGCCTAGCTAAGGGCGTAAAACTATAATGCTTGTTGGGAGGCAACCCAATGAATAAAATTTATTTTTGCTTTTTGCTTTCTGTTCTTGAGTGTTTGCACAATTATGCTACTATTATGATTGTTTTGTGTTTTAATAAGTGTTTGTGCCAAGTAAAGCCTATAGAATCTTCTTGGGTGATAGTTGTTTGATCTTGCTGAAAAAACAGAAACTTATGCACTAACAAAAACAATTGTTAATAATCACCAGAGCATGATAAAATGCCAATTATTTTTGCAGAAGATTAATATACAAATTACACAGGTCGTCCTATTGTGTCAGAATTTTTGGAGTTACATAAGTATTCGAAATAGTCAGATTGCTACAGACTGCTCTGTTTGACATATTCTATTTTCTTTGCGTTGTGTGCTTATTTCGATGGCTCTATGGTTTTCTTTGATGAGTTTTTGCCATAGAAAAGTTGGAATATAGTAGATATAATGCAAAAAAATATGAATTAGTTTGGTACAGTACTTAAAGTAGTGGCTTGCTTTATTATTCTAATGGATCTCATGAAGGTTTTGTTGAGTTTTGTGTGATTGAAGTTTTCAAGTTGTGGGTTATCTTACGATGGATGAAGGAAGTATAGAACAGACTAAGCTTGGGGATGCCCCACCATCCCAAGCTATTATCCGAAAATAAGCAACCAACTAAGCTTGGGGATGCCCCCGAGTGGCATCCCCTCTTTCTTCTAACGACCATCAGTATTTTACTCGAAGCTATATTTTTATTTGGTCACATAATATGTGTTTTGCTTGGAGCGTCTTGTATGATATGAGTCTTTGTTTGTTTTATTTTGTGTTTTAAGTCTTGATCCCTTGTTGGACACACCTATTTGAGAGAGCCAAAATTATGTCATGACTTCTTAGAATTGCTCTCTATGCTTGACTTAAATCTTTTATGATCTATGGACTTGCTCTAGTGCTTCACTTATATCTTTTTTGAGCACGGTGTGCTTTAGTATTTTTGAAGAAATGCTCTCTTGATTCCCTTAGATTCATTTGAGAGTTAGTAATTTTTTTAAGAAATTCTCTCTTGCTTCACTTAAATTATTTTGAGAGAAAGAAAGAAAAATTATGCTCATGTTATTCACTTATATTTGTTTGATCTTATGAAAAGTGATAGATATCCAAGAAGAATATAATAAAAACTCTCATGAAGATCATTGGAGAAAGTAAACTTGATTCTTAGTAATAGTTTTGAGATATGATGATGTGTTATGTGAGTTATGTTGATGAGTAATTATGCTTTAGTAAGAATATTGGTGTTAAGGTTTGTGATTCCCTATGCAAGCACGAAAGTCAGTAGTCATGTAATGAAATTATATCCTACTTATGGTGCATTATTCGGTGTTAATTATGCTTAAAGCTTTCTTACGAGATTATTCGTTTGTTGGATGGTCGCTTCCCAATCTTTTGCTAGCCTTCACTTTGCACTAAGTATGATATCTACTTGTGCATCCAAAAACCTTTAGAACAATTTTTCCACACGAGTCCACTATATCTACCTATATGCGGTTTAATTTTGCCGTTCTAAGCAAATTTGTATGTGCCATCTCTAATTTTCAAAATAAACTTCTCTTTTGTGTTTATCGTTCCACTCGTGGAGTGGTGAGGGGTGGCTAATATTTTCCATGCTGGATGTGTTATTCTCATGATGAGTGTTTATTCACTTGTCATTGCACGAGAGTAAGGCAAAGGTATTACGGATGCCCAATCCCGAAATGAAAAATGAATTTACTTTATGTTTTCAAATAATAATTTCCTTGGAAAGTGTTGGTATGGAGGGCAACCATGGATACGACTAGCCATGGAAAGTGAAAGTATGGTTGAAAAAGGAATAAACTTTATTTTCTGTTTGGGAACCGCCTATGATATATCTAGCATGGAAAGTGTTGGGAATTCTAAGTCGTTTTCGTTGGTGGGAAGGATACACCTCCCAAAATGTTTTTATCTCTATGTTTTTCGCTTTGAGCTCTGGCACCTCTACAAATCCCTACTTCCCTATGCGAAGGGCCTTTCTTTTACTTTATGCAATTTTTATTTTGAATTTGAGTCTCCATCCTATCTTATAAAAGCACCAACTAGGAGGCAATATGATCGCACTTGAGTATTGGGTGTAGCTAATATGCGAGTGTGTTTCATGAATGGATCAATGATTGAGCATGATGGGCTAGGGATAACTTATTTTAGCGTTGATACTTTGAAAGAAATGGTTGTTTGTTGATATGCTTGAGTATTTAAATTATCATGTCAAAACTAGATTATTGCTTTGAACAACATAAAAGTCCAAATGTCCATGCTATAAAGAAAAGAATATGATATGACATGTTAGGCAGCATTCCACATCAAAAATTCTGTTTTTATCACTTACCTACTCGAGGACGAGTAGGAGTTAATCTTGGGGATGCTGATACGTCTCCAATGTATCTATAATTTTTGATTGTTCTGTGCTATTATATTATCAATCTTGGATGTTTTATAATCATTTTATAGTCATTTTATATCATTTTTTGGTACTAACCTATTGACATAGTGCCAGGTGCCAGTTGTTGTTTTCTGCATGTTTTTTACATCACAGGAAATCAATATCAGACGGAGTCTAAATGCAATGAAACTTCAAGGAGATTTTTTATGGACCAAAAGACACCTCTTGGGCCCTGGCTGCGCCTAGGGGGTGCTCCGAGGAGAGCACAACCCACCAGGGCGCGCTAGGAGGCCCAGGCACGCCCCGGTGGGTTGTGGCCACCTCGGGTTCCCCCGGACCGCCTCTTTGCTCTATAAATACCCCAATATTCCCAAAAGCCTAGGGGAGTTGATAAAATATTTATCCAGCCACCGCAGAGTCCAGAACCACCAGATCCAATCTAGACACCATCTCAGATGGGGTTCACCACCTCCATTGGCGCCTCTTTGATGATGCGTGAGTAATTCTTTGTAGACCTTCGGGTCCGTAGTTAGTATCTAGATGTCTTCCTCTCTATTTCTGAATTCTCAATACAATGGGTTTCTTGGAGATCCATATGATGTAACTCTTTTTGTGGTGTGTTTATTGGGATCCGATGAACTTTGAGTTTATGATCAGTTATATCTTTTTATATCCATGAAAGTATTTGAGTTTCTTTGATATCTTTTATGCATGATCTCTTATAGCCTCGTATTTCTTCTCCGATATTTGGGTTTTGTTTGGCCAACTTGATCTATTTATCTTGCAATGGGAAGAGGTGCTTTGTAGTGGGTTCGATCTTACGGTGCTTGATCCCAGTGAGAGAAGGGGAACCGACACGTATGTATCGTTGCTACTAAGGATAAAATGATGGGGCCTATCTCTACATAGATAGATCTTGTCTACATCATTCCATCGTTCTTATTGCATTACTCCATTTCTCCATGAACTTAATACACTAGATGCATGCTCGATAGAGATAGATGTATGGAGTAATAGTAGTAGATGCAGGCCAGGAGTCGGTCTACTAATCTTGGACGCGATGCCCATGTAATGATCATTGCCTGGATATCGTCATGATTATTTTAAGTTCTATCAGTTGCCCAACAGTATTTTGTTCACCCACCGTTTGCTATTTTTCTCGAGAGAAGCCACTAGTGAAACCTACGGCCCCCGGGTCTCTTTCTCATATTATTTGCCTTTGCGATCTACTTTTCCATTGCATTTATTTTTAGATCTGGTAAACTAAAAATACAAAAATACTTTGTTATACTTTATTTTATTTGCGATCTATTTATTCAATCTATTACAACTTTCTCCCGTCACACACCAATTTCTGGCGCCGTTACCCGGAAGGGATTGACAACCCCTTTAACACGTTGGGTTGCGAGGTGTTGTTATTTGTTTGCAGGGGCTATTTACATTGTGTTGCTTGGTTATCCTACTGGTTCGATAACCTTGGTCTCATCACTAAGGGAAATACGTATCGTCGTTGTGCTGCATCATCCCTTCCTCTTTGGGGAAATACTAACGTAATCCGAGCAGACATCAGAACCCTAAGGCTGTGATAGCGTCATAGGTCTTGCTGATAGATTGTTGAACGAGCCGCCACAAGATCACGCTCTTCCTCAAGAGCATCCGAAGCATTCTGACGCGCCATCTCATTGTGAGCCTCCACATAAGCCACCACTCTGTGCGAGTCATGACGAATATCGCTTGGGAGAACCGCTTCAGCACCATAAAAGCATGAAGAAGAGTGTAACACGTTGACCTGTTGGGGTGGTCCTGATGCTCCAAACAACCGAAGGAAGCTCTTCCACCCAACAACTCGTTGTCCTCTTCAAAGGAACCATAAGCCGGGGCTTGATTCCTCTCAAGATCTCCTGGTTAGCACGTTCTGCCTGACTATTGGACCAAGGATGTGCAACTGATGAAACATCAAGCCAGATGTGCTCTCGTTGACAAAACTCTTTCATAGCACCTTTAGACAAATTTGTCCCATTATTAGTTATGATACTATGAGGATAACCAAAGTAGAAAATCTGCCTTTTGACAAATTGAACTGTAGTAGCTGCCTCACAATTGCTGACCGGCTCTGTGTCAACCCACTTGGTGAACTTGTCAACCGCCACCAGAAGGTGGGTCTTCTTATCCTTAGACCTCTTGAAAGGTCCAACCATATCAAGCCCGCAGATCATAAACGTCCGAGTGATTGGGATCATCCGCAATTGCAGAGCCGGCACATGAGCTTGTCTTGCAAATTTCTGACATCCATCACACTTACTAAGAATATCCTTCGCGTCTGCATGAGCCGTAAACCAGAAAAATCCATGACAAAATGCCTTAGCCACCAGTGATCGTGAGCTGACATGATGGCCACAGTCACCTGCATGTATCTCTTGCAAAATTTCATGGCCCTCTTCAGGAGACACACAATATTGGAAAACACCAGTCACACTACGCCGATGTAACTCACCATTGACAATAGTCATAGACTTAGAACACCATGTGATCTGCTGTGGCAAGTTTTCATCCTTGGGTAACTTGCCACGAGTAAGATAAGCCAGATAAGGTAGCATCTAGTCAGGAATAGCATGAAGAGCCACCACCAACTGTCCCTCCGGTTAGATATAGCAAGATCCTCCAAAGATGGTAACTTGACCGAAGGATTGTGCAAGACATCGAGGAACACATTAGGGGGCACCGACTTATGTTGAGACCCAAGCCAGGACAATGCATCAGCCGCCTCGTTTTTCTGTCGATCAAGGTGATCCATCTGGTAACCCTTAAAGGCACTAGCAATATTATCAACCGCCCGACGATAAGCCGCCATGAGCGGGTCTTTAGAGGCCCACTTGCCTGAGACGTGGTGAGCCACTAGGTCTAAGTCGCCCAGACATCTGACCTGGCTTAAATTCATCTGCTTGGCCCTACAGGGCCCATGGAGCTAAGCTTGATACTCAGCTGCATTGTTAGTACAAGGAAACATTGCCTTAAAACATAACATAATTTATCACCTCGTGGGGAAGTCAAAATAACTCCAGCACCCGAGCCTTCCAATTGCCTCAAACCATCAAACTGTATTATCTAGTATGTCATTGTATAGCGAGGTGCTATACAAATGGTTTTTAACCCCTTTCTGCGATGGCGTTCTGAACCATCGCCTAGTGAGTGACTACGATAAGGGGGTCCTGCCCACATGACCCAGAAACCATCGGGGATATGCCCTCCTGGCACACAAGCTCGGCAAAATACGGTCGTGTGCGACCATCGAGCAATCAAATATGGTGATACGTATAGTAGTGCTAAAAAATACAATTATACAGGTGAAATTGTTTTCGGTCGTAAGTACATCCCACACAGTTAGTCCCTGCTAAACGTTTTCATTCGTATGTACATTCCACATAGTCAATCGAAGGAATACGTTCCTGTTAGTATCTACATCCCACACAGTTAATCCAAGAAGTACGTTTTCGTTCGTATATACATCCCATACAGTCGCTCAGCAGAAAACGTTTCCATTCGCATGTACATCGCACACAATTTTCCCCATTAAATCATTTGTGATAGCGTTGCCATTGCACAAGATATTAATAATTTTATCGTTTGTGTTATTGAATGCATAACACACGGTCCATAGAAGAAACTGTGTGGCAAAGGTTGTCCATAACACACACTTTTCAGGTGGTAAACGTTTGTGCAAGGTGGCCTAACGCAAACAGTTTTCAAGAGGATGTCGTGTGTGATTCTTCATTAATCCAACACGGTTTATTCCTAGAAAGTGTGTGCGTTGCGTGAGGTCATCGCCCATGGTGTTTTCTCAATAACCGTTTGCAATAGAAAAATCAAATTAGCAGGCTAATTGGCCATTAGCAGGCTAATTGTCCTATTATTAATAATCCATTTATTAATCTAATTGACATTTCATATTAATCACACAATATATTTATTTTTCATATTAAGGAAGCATGATTTCATAATTGAAATACATCAGATTACAACATCGTATAGCTTTAGCACTCAGCTACTCCATTACACAACTGCACCAGCACCAAGTTTCACATGCAACATCTATAACCTTTCGAAATTAGCATCATAGATGGTACATAGACAGATGAATCTCATCTAGAAAACTGCTGAAGCGGAAGGCAAATGTTGAGCCTTCATTGATGTTTAAGGCCTTTGCAACTTTAGGCCAATGCCTGTGGATGATTGACCGTCCATCCTTCATCCTCTTCAGGAACACTTCAATATTGAACTGTGGGTATTGTATGGATACTTTCCTCATCTCCTGACCATACAGGTGGTTTGTGAGGTAATCATCAGTGAACTGCTTTCGAAAGGCCTTAAAACAAGGATGTGCATAAATATCTTCTCTATATTGGAAATGGGGCAAAGGAATAAAAAAGGCAAGGTATAATAGTCAGTACCATCCTGTAGTGAACTGATGTCTTCTTCATTGTGCAAACAAAGATCTTTTTATTTTTTGTTGCTAATTTCTTTATCCTAACAATCTTTCTGAATTTCTTGACTTGACTAATATTCATGGACAACTCATTTAACCATATGCAAAAAGGGTCAAACAATGGGTCAAAACCTCTGACAGCAGGACCTACATGTGCAAGACCAAATTGTTAAAAACCTAAATATTAGAATGGTTCTAGCAACTGTACAATAATGTGCTATTAGACAAAGGACCATGCATGTGAAAACCTCGATTGTAAACCTCAATGCTTCCCATTGTTTCCCTGCAACACATATAAGGTAGTTAGTGATCAGGTTAAGTGAGGGTTCACATGCTATTAGTAAAATATGTTGATGAAAAATAAGCACATTGCAGATTCATCAGATTAATTCAAGCCACATGGAAAAGCCATTTATCCAAACCAAGCATGATTAAGAACTAGGAAATATAGCAATTGTATATGTTTCTCATGCATTAAGTGAAGCGAAATTCGATTTATTCCTCACATGCACAACAATACAAAATTCTACCCACGGCAATTGGACATCACATTGCAGAATTGAACCAAGCAGTTAACTAAACATCACAAGAAATGAACCAAACATTAACTGAGCACCACATTGCACAATATAACATATTCCTAATAGAAGATCAGACAGTTAACCAAACCAAACATGCTTAACAACTTGGAAATATAGCAATTGTATTTGTTTCTCATGTATTTAGTAAACCAAATTCAATTGATTCCTCACATGGTATACAATAACAAAATGCACCCACAACAGTTGAACATCGCATTGCAGAATTGAACCAAACAGTTAACTAAACACCACAATAAATGAACCAAACTTGAACTGAGCACTACATTGCACAATATAACAAACTCCTAATAGAAGATCAGACAGTTAACCGAACCAAGCATGGTTGACAACTCGGAAATATAGCAATTGTATTTGTTTCTCATGTATTTTGTAAAGATAAATTTGATTTATTTCTCACATTCAAGACAATACAAAATTGCACCCTGAAGAATTGAACATCAAATTTGTAGAATTGAACCAAACAGTTCACTAAAACAACAAGTAATTAACCAAACAGTTAATAAGTGAGCACCAATTGCTCGACATATAGAACATATACACTAGAACAACAAATTGTATGGTAAAAGTAGATAGCACAATTCACTAGAATTTTTTAAGGAAAGGCAGGAGCAGCACATGCAGCGGGTAAACCGAGCATGCTTAACCGGCGTAGGTAGCAAAATGAACATGGGTCCTTATAGCGAGCTAATAAGACAAGCTACTCCTCATCGTCGGAGATATCGATGATGATTGGCTCCCTGGACATGGAAGAGGGTGAGGCCTCCGCATCGTGGGTGCCCTCATCCTAGTGGTGAGTTGCCTGAGTCGCTCCGGGCACCAACCTGCTGTCTCTCGAGTCGAGGTAAGCACGTGCACGCTGAGAAAACACCTCGTAGTCTTCGTCGAAGGCACCAAGGGTGGCCTCGAGAAAACACCATGAAATGTCATTTTAAGCAGACAACCGCGTTGCGGCGTCAGCGCACTGGGCGTCAACAGTGGCCTCGACGGCAAGGTGCTCCTCCAAGATCTTAGTGTCGACACGAATGGCAGCCATCGTGACCTAATCCGCGCGTGCGGCCGCGATTTGATTCTCCGCTGGCAAATGCTCCTTGAGCTCCTGCCTATACTGCATACACCATGGCTAAGGGCGGCGCTTATTTGGTGGAGGGGTCGGTGATTTGGGTGGAAGGTGTCGCGTCGACGGTCGGGGCATGTCGGATGTGGAAGGAGGAGGAGGATGGGGGTCGGGTGTGGATTACCTGCCTAGATAGAGGAGGCCGAGCAGCATGAAGGAGGGTCACCAGCAAGGAGGTGGAATTGCAAGCAAGGAGTGAAGGTTTCAACTTGGAAAGGAAGGAGGAAACATGGGAAATGTGGCTTTTGGTAAGGGGGAGGGGGTGGGGAGGTAGATATTTCGGCAGAAGCCGAAAATTTTGAATTGATTCAGCGGAAAATTTGGCGCGCAAAGTGTCATTAGACACGGTCCCTTATTCAGCACTGTGTACGATATGTGAACATCACAAACGATGCATATAGCTTAACCCGTGTGTGATGAGTTTGAATGTGAAATTTTTTGGTTCGAATTTCCCTGATTATAGTGGTCATCTACGTCATTGCATAATTTAGGTACACAAAGGAGACTTCAACACACCCACACTTTGTAATCGAGCAATTTCAGCAATTAAATAGATCAAGCATATCTAAACATTACTAACAAATTAAAGATCGCGCTCTTAATTAAACAAAACAAAGAGTACTACTATGGCTAGTGCTCATTGATCTCCGCCGCCTCCTCCATGTCCAGCTCGCGCCCGACGATCTCCTGGGGAAGGGGCTTCATGGCATCCATCACACCATACTTGGCAAGCATCTCGCCATCCGCATCCGCCATATCTTTGGAACAGGCTGCTGTGATCTGGGCTTGGGCGGGCTCCGTCGTGGCAAGGTATGCCGTGCAGGAACGGACGGCTGCTCGAACGCTCTCGGTGATTGTCAACTCTTTGGCCGTGGGTTGCCATCCATCGTCGGAGAAGCTTCATTCGATTTGTGCGATGACCGCCATGAGCTGGGAATTGGTGGCCTCGACATGGTCATGGGCGGCCTGCATCAGGGCTAAGGCCGCCGCTGCGGAACAGACGGTTGCTGTCTGATATGTCTCCAATGTATCTATAATTTTTTATTGTTCCATGTTGTTATATTATCATTCTTGGATGTTTTACAATCATTTTATACCAACTTTATATCATTTTTGGGACTAACCTATTGACATAGTGTCGAGCCCCAGTTGCTGTTTTTTGCTTGTTTTGTACTTCGTAGAAAATCAATACCAAACAGAGTCCAAACGCAGCAAAACTCTTTGGAGAATTTTTCCGAACCAGAAGACACAAGATGGGCCGAAGAAGTATTAGAGGGGTGCCCCGAGGGGGGCACAACCCACCTGGGCACGCCTGGGGGCCCAGGAGCACCCTGGTGGGTTATGCCCACCTCGGTGGCCTCCCGCACTACCTCTTTGCTCTATAAATACCCCAATATTCCAGAAACCCTAGGGGAGTCGACGAAAATCAATTCCAGCCACCGCAAGTTCCAGAAACCATAGATCCAATCTAGACACCATCATGGAGGGGTCCATCATCCTCATTGGTGCCTCTCCGATGATGCGTGAGTAGTTCATTGTAGACCTACGAGACCGTAGTTAGTAGCTAGATGGCTTCCTCTCTATCTCTCTCTCTCTCTCTCTCTCTCTCTCTCTCTCTCTCTTTTGATTCTCAATACAATGGTCTCTTGGAGATCTATTTGATGTAACTCTTTTTGCGGTGTGTTTGTTGGGATCCGATGAACTTTGAGTTTATGATAAGATCTATGTTTTTATCCATGAAAGTTATTTGAGTTTTTTTAGTCTCTTATATGCATGATTGCTTATAGCCTCATATTTCTTCTTCGAATATTTGGTTTAGTTAGGCCAACTAGATAATTTTTTCTTGCCATGGGAAGAGGTGCTTTGTGATGGGTTCGATATTACGGTGCTTGATCCAAGTATGAGAAGGGGAACCGACATGTATGTATAATTTCTACTAAGGATAACAAGATGGGGTCTATTTCTACATAAACAGATCTTGTCTACATCATGTCATCGTTCTTATTGCATTACTCCGTTTCTCCATGAACTTAATACACTAGATGCATGCCGGATAGCAATCGATGTGTGGAGTAATAGTAGTAGATGCAGGCATGAGTCGGTCTACTAATCTTGGATGTGATGCCTATATAATGATCATTGCCTGGATATCATCATGATTGTTTGAAGTTCTATCAATTGCCCAACAGTAATTTGTTTACCCACTTTATGCTATTTTTCTCGAGAGAAGCCACTAGTGAAATCTACGGCCCCCGGGTCTCTTCTTTATCATATTTGCCTTTGAGACGTATTTTTATTTGCTTTTATTTTTAGATCTATATTTCCAAAAACTCAAAAATACATTGATGCACTTTATTTTATTTTCATTTATTCACGATCTATTTATCCAATCTATCATAATTTTTATCCCGTTAACTCGAAATTTCTGGTACCGTTACCTGAAAGGGATGGACAACCCCTTTAACACGCCAGGTTGCAAGTATTTGTTCTTTGTGTGCATGTACCATTTACATAGTGTTGCTTGATTCTCCTATTGGTTCTATAACCTTGGTCTCATCACTGAGGGAAATACCTACCATCGCTGTGTTGCATCATCCCTTCCTCTTTGGGGAAATACGATGTAGTTCAAGCCACATCACTGTGCCGCTCTCGCTAGTTGCTATCCTCAAGGTAGATGTTGCTGCCGCCACCTGCGAAGCAACATCGGCCATTTGGGCTGCCTTGGCCACCCGGTCGCAGATTGCGTCTGTGCTCACAAAGCTTGTTAGCACGCGCCTGGCGGCTGCGGCCACGCTCTCTCCGAAGTCGGCAACCAAAGTTGCCCTCACGAAGTTGATCCATGTCCCCATCTTTCACCGGTGACGACTGAACAGTGAAATGATATTTGGGAAGCGAGCTAGTGTGGTTGACATGCCGGCTGTGGACTGTAGCCGACGCACCTTCTCGCTTAAGCCGTATGCGTATACTCCGACGGTGCTGCAAGATATTTTGTGT
This sequence comes from Triticum aestivum, assembly GCF_018294505.1. Taxonomy (NCBI): domain Eukaryota; kingdom Viridiplantae; phylum Streptophyta; class Magnoliopsida; order Poales; family Poaceae; genus Triticum; species Triticum aestivum. The sequence goes on along the minus strand of NC_057810.1, from coordinate 436,879,681 downwards.
TGCATCTCACACGGTTGGTGATAATAAACTGTGTCTGATCTACCTGATTTTTCTACTTGATTTGAATTACATAATGGGGCACAACTACAAAGGATGGTGTTTGAATTGCTAGAACTTTTATCTGCAGTGAACATGCAACTATAGGTGTGTCGTCAATTTTTTTTGAATTATTCGGGGTTCATTTGGACTTTTTTTAGATTAACTTTGTTTTCAGGGCATTTCAGGTGCACAATTCAAAATTAAACTACATGCACATGCTCCGGTGCAACAAAATGGGTTGTAAAATGATATATGTGTCCATGGGTTGATGCTTATGTCACATGCAAGAAATGGGGAAGTATTTCAAACACCACGACACCATGGCTCTCCGACAAACGCTGAGGTGCTTGCTTTTGTAATTCTAGTAAATCCAAAACTCATCTGAAATTCATGAACCTTGGCATGCTATCATGGAATGGTATTAACATGCTGGGGTAAAACATATTGTCCCATATGGGGTAGGTTATGGTGTAAGCTTCTCACAAGAAGCCTCATGGTTCCGGTAGGGAAACGTGTCACCTTTGTGGACGAAACGATATCCATTGCCTCTTCTTGCTTCCAAAACTTTTCTAGTTTCAACGTAGAACAACAGAAGTGTCGTGTCATTTTTTGGGATTTTTCGTGGTTTGCTTCGACATTTTTATACATTAACTGAGTTTTCTATTTGTTTATGTGCATAATTCAAATTTGAACTACATGCACATGCTCCAGTGCATATAAACGGGTTGAAAAATCAAATGTGTGTCCTTGGTTGCAACCTTAGGTCCGATACAAGAAATTGGAATGAATGTCAAACACATTTGCCACTGTCGGTCGCCCGCTAACATTGAGATACATGGTTTTAAAATTCTAGTAAATCAAAAACTCGTATGAAATTCATGAAACTTGACATGCTATCATGGAACAACATCAACATGCAATGGTAAAAATATTTTCCCATTTGGGGCAGGTTGGGGTATAAGCTTCTCACAAACCAGAGCTTCTCGCAAGAAGCCTCTTGGTTACGGTAGGGAATGTTTCACCTTTCTAGGCAAAACAATATCCGTTGCCTCTTCTTGATTTCAATTTTTTCTCTACTGTCAACATAGAACAACATGAGTGTTGTGTTAACTTTTGGAAGTTTTTGGGGTTCGTTTGGACATTTTTATACATTAATTGAGTTTTCAATGCATTTATGTGCATAATTCAAATTTGAACTGCATGCACATGCTTTAATGCATATAAATTGGTTGAAAATTCAAATATGTGTCCTTGGTTGCATGCTTAGGTCCCATGCAAGAAATGGGAATCAATGTCAAACACCCTGCCATTGTCACTCGGCTGCAAAATTGAGATACATGGTTTTTAAATTCTAGTAAATCCAAAACTCGTCTGAAATTCATGAAACTTGGCATGCTATCATGGAGTGGCATCAACTTGCCGTGGTAAATTTTTTGTCCCATTTGGGGCAGGTTTGGGTATAAGCTTCTCACAAACCAGAGCTTCTCACAACAAGCCTGATGGTTTCAGTACGGAACATGCTGTCAGATTTCGGGTTCTGGCAGACCCTTGAGGTTCGAACACTGGGGTGCGCACGGAGATTCAACCCTCTGCAGTCTTGCACCTCGCCGAATCGCTGGGACCTAAACTACTAAATAGAACAGCACAAGAGACACAAGATTTATGCTGGTTCAGGCCAACATTGTGGTGTAGTACCCTACTCCAGTGTGTGGTGTGGTGGATTGCCTCTTGGGCTGATGAGGAACAATACAAGGAAGAATAGCATCGCGAGGGTCTGTTCTTGGCTGATGCGATGAACTGATGAGAGGGGTTCAGTCGCTCTAACTACTGGTTTTTTGATGAGGATCCAGATGCCTCTGCCCTGGGGGTGGCTAGTCCTATTTATAGGCGAAGGCCCTGGGTCTCTTCCCAAAAATTGAGTGGGAAGGGCGCCAACAATTGGCCATTTTGAAGGGGAATAGCGGGTACACTTATCCTGACTAAAGTTGGTCCTCGCCTGCCAAAGGCTCTGGTGATGTCGCCAGCTTGGGCTCCACGATGACTCCCTTCCAGCCGTTGGGCTGGTCTTGGTCTTGTTGCACCGAAATGGATGCCTTTGCTTGATACTCTCGCCTGTGCTTGCTCCCTTTGGACCAAAGAGGAAGGGAGGACACTGCGCGGGCTGGCGCCCGACTGGAGCCCTTGGTCGTCATGGCTTGCGTCATGGGCACCTCGCGAAGTACCCTGCCTTGAACTCTCCGCCTCCTCATGAGCCAGCCTGACGAGGCCGTGCCTGAGGAAGCTCCTTATCATCCGCCCCGCGAGGCTTGGCCCCTCGCGAGGGTCTTGAGCTTGCGTTGATAAAGATGGGCTGTGCTGGGCCTCCTTTGAGCCACGCTGCAGGCTGCAGGTAGGCAAGTCTGGGGACCCCCGTTCCCAGAACGCCGACAGTAGCCCACGGGCCCACAGCGCGCCTGAACTTGACCGAGCAGAGAGGCGAAAGGGAAAGTGCGAAGCGTCGCGGGCCCTAACAGCCTGCGGCCTTGGGCGCCGCGTGGCGGTTGATTGGACGTGGGCGGCACTGTTCCCCCACGCCTCCTTATTTCGTGCCTTGCTAGGCGGACACGCTGCCGCACACAGCCGTTCCCCCTTCTGCTGCTTGAGCGCTCCCTGTCCTTTCTTCTCTCAAACTCCGGCTCCTGCATCCACTCTAATCTCGAACCTTCCCCATCCCCTTCCTGTCATCATGGCGCCGCCGAGGAAGGGAAAAGGGAAGAAACCCGTGCCGCCGCCTCGCTCGCCGTCGATGGCAGCCCCCACCATCGATTGGCCGGTCATAGTCAACCAAGAAGGCTTCGGCAAGGTCCACTCGGCCCTGGCCAGCATCTTTAATGAGTCCAGGAGGACGACGGCCTGGCCTGTGTCTCGCTTCTCCGTCGACAGGATTCCCACCGAGGTCCAGTATTTCGCCGACGCCCTTTGGGCAGGACTGGTTCCCCCCTTCTCAGATTTCTTCAATGCCATGCTTTCCCATTACCAGATCCATATGATGCATCTGGGTCCTGAATCCATCACCCTTCTCGCGGTATTCTCCTTCGCTTGCGAGGCAATGACGGGCATCATTCCTTCGGTTGCCTTGCTGCCCCACTTCTTCTCTCTACGCCTCGTCGACCCCACTCAGTGCTCGGGCTGCGTGAGCTTCATTGCTACGCCCGAGACAGCGGCTTCCGGAATTGACTTCAGCCTTCCCCCGCCCTCGCCTAGGTTTCGCGAGCAGTGGCTGTACGTGGACGTTGGGGTGCCCAGCCCCCTACTAACGGAGCCATCTTCGCCTACTGTCCCCAACTCAGGCTGGGGCCAAGTGACGCTCGCGAGCCCCCGGCTTGCCTTCGTCTGGCACCGCTTCGAGTTCCGGAGAAAGCTTAGCGTGACGGCGCCCAAGGTGGTGAAGGAGTTCTTGCTATGCCGCGTCGCCCCTCTCCAGCGCCACTCCCATCGAATGTGGTCCTACAGTGGTCGTAAGGACCGTATGCGGCTCCAGGAAGGGGACCTGACGCCTGAAGCTCTAAGGAAGGTGCTCTTGGTCTTGACTGGGGATCCTTCCCCCGGCGACATTCGTCAGGGGGGAGCCTTGTTGTACCTCTGTTCGAACAGAGGCGACTTTGTGGGCCAAATGCCCATCTTCGACGAATGGGGGCCGCGCCCCGCTGGCCTCCAGGGGCCCCGCGAAAACCCAGTGGTGGTGGTTGCCCCTGCAGCCGCCCGGGGCGACTCTTCCTCAAGTGGTGGTGCAGGGAGGCGTGAGCCTCTGGGGGCTGAGGGTACCATCGTCGAGGCGATAGCGCTGGGCAGCGCTCATGAGGGAGCGACTCCCGAGGCCCATGCTGCCGCAGTTGAAGGTGGCGAGAGGCCGCTTGCAGCGCCTGAGGCAGAGGCTCCCGAGGCTCCAGCCGTTCTTCTTGATGAGGCGCCCAACAACGCGCACCAGGCGGACGCCCCTGACGCGTGTCTCTTCGATGCCTCCTCCTCGTCGCAAGCTGACCCCTGCGCTCAACTCTTGGGTCGCTTCCGTGTGGACTTCGAGGCCCTTCGGAAGAGGAGGGAGGCCCTGGGCGATGATTACCCCTGTCGCCTGCTGAAGCGTAGGAAGTACTACGCCATCGACGAGTAAGCCTTCTCCCTTCCCTGCTCCTGATTCTTTCATTGCTTGTTCTGACTCTTGCCCTACAGGGCCCTTCCTTCCGAGCTCACGGGGGTGGATGAGGAGCCATCCCCTTTGCCTCCACCTCTTCCGTCGTCTTCGATCATCCCGAGCAGCCGGGTCCTCGTGGTGAGGCCGGTCGGCGAGATGAGTCATCCCGAAATGCAACTTGGCCCTGCGCTCCCCGCGGTCTTCCTTCGCGGGCCTTCCCGTGGCATAGCCAGCCTGCTGGGGGCTTCTCACCTGGTTGTTGGCCGCGATTGGATGGGGTACTCCCGGCGCTCTTTACTTGGAGATGGGCTGGCTTCAGGTCGGGCCTTCAGCAGGGCGCGCCCGGTCATCTCGAGGGCGCCAGCCCCCAGCCCCCTGCCCGAGAGGGGAGTGCTGATCCGCACCCCACGACGCCTGCTTGGGGCGGATGTTGGTGTGGAGGACGTACTCGAGCGCGCTCGGGAGCATCGCGCTCTTCGCCAAGGGTTCCTCCGGAGGGCGGCTGACGCGGTGAGCATGCTTAGTGAGGAACTTGCGGATGAGGACGCGCGCCTTGAGGCCGGGGGCCTTCGGCTAGTTGCGGAGAGGCATGAGCTAGAGGCGGCTGCCGCCATCGCGCACCGTTGGCGCGATCTTGATGATGAGGAGGCCAAGGCGTCGCTGGCGGCCTCTCGTGAGGCCCGTTCCCAGGCCGTCGAAGAAGCCCGGGAAGTTGACCGGCGGCGAGAGGCCACGGAGGAGCGAGCACAGGGACTCTTGGCCTGGTGCCGCTCACTGGAGGAGCAGGTGGAGTTGCGCGAGGCGGCCCTCGCGTCGATGAACGTGGCCTCCGGTGACCCAGCGGAGCTCCAGAAGCGTGAGGAGGCGCTGACGCTGGAAGCCACCGAGCGTGCGCACGAGCACGAGCGCCTGGAGACGAGGGAACGCTGGGTGACACGGGCGGAGGACGACGTCGCTGTGCGGGAGGCCCGTGTCGCCGAGGAAGTTGGGCGTCGGGTGGCGATGGCGCGCCTGAATCTCGAGCGCGAGCTCAAGGAGAGGCTGGAGCTGGTCCGGACCGAGGCTGAAGGTAGGACCAACGCCCTTAGGGCCAAACTGGAGGAAGCGACGAGGCAAGCCGATGCCTTGCGGGTCGCACTTGAGGCGGCACAGGGGGAGTCGGCCACTTCCCATGCCGAGGTGTTTTTCTTCGCCAACAGGTGGTTGAGGCCGAGGCTGTCGCTCGCCAAAACACGGACGAGATGCATCAGCGGCGGCTCTTGGAGCATGAGCACACCCCCATGCTCTCCACGCTTCGAGAGAGAGCTAACACGACCCTGGGTGTCATCTGCGAGGCGGCCGTTGGCGAGCCGCATGCTATTAACTACGCCGGCAATCTTCAATTCTTCACCGACATCGTGACGCAGCTGGAGGCACGGTCGGTTCGTGCCAACAGGTTGGTGGAGGAGAGGAGTCGAGCATTGCTTGGGCGTGCCTTCTCCCTCGTCTTCAGCCATCTCCGGAACATGGACCCTAACTTCGATTTCGACGCCGCCATCGCCCCAGTCCCGCAGGCCGTCCGAGACGACCTGGCGTATTGGGTGGAAGACAACGTGGACGCCCTTGTCAGGGCCTTCGCCTCAGACAATGATGGCGTGATCGTGGCCGCCGACAAGGGCGGCGTGGTGAACGGCCCTGACGCCACTGGCGGCAACACGGAGGGTGATGGCGAGGCCAGCGATGCCAGCGATAGCTCGGGCGGTGCTCCTGAGGATGGATTGGGAGATTTATCTGACTGACAACACGTCATTCCCATTTCCTTATCCTACATGAATAGAACTCAGGATTTTGTCCTGATGGTTGTGAGAGCATTTTGGGAGGGGGTGCCCCTCATGTAAAACCAACGTTTCAACGCTTTAGTCAACGCTACATTGCTCATAGGCCCGTGCCGAGTGGTAGGCCATGTGCCGAGCCAGCTAGTTAGTTTACCTTTGTCCTGTGCGGGTCCTGAAATAATTTGTGGGAGGCTGCGGTGCCTCGAGCGCCTCTCGATCGTATCCGTGGTATCTGCAGCGAATAAACCTCCTGAGAGGGTACGTCAGCGGCAGTCTGGGCTGCACGCAAGCTAGGCTAGACCCGGCTCGCGAGGGGCTCGCGAGGGGAGGCAGCTGAGGGGAGGTTGTAACCGAAACGCGAGAGATTGCTCGAACGAGACTAAGCACCCCATCCCCAACACACGCAAACTTCAAACTCGAGTTCAACTTAAATCCAGCGGGGGAAAGCAGCAACCAAGGGAAAAGCAACGAAAGCAAACAAAAGGCCGCGTCCGGCACCTAGTCTAGTCTTGGACGTCTTCTCACTAGCGCAGAGCTAAGTGCTGCCACTGGGCGTGGGAGGGAGCCCCAGGGCCTGAGTCCGGCACCCCTGAGACTCCGGGGCGTGTATAGCCCCACTCATTATTATGTGAGAGTGTCACGGGGCGCTGAGCTTCACAGGCACTGGGCCTTCTTCACAGGTATGGGCCTTGCTTCATATCGCCACACGAGGGCCCCGCCTTGTGCCACACCCTAGTGCCATCAACGACGACCGGAAACCAGGACGCTGCCGATGGGGTAGGGCGGTCGCCAGCGGTTCCCCCGACGACCACAGGTCCTCCGCCAGGGGCAGGCCCTGAGGCACGTCCCCAGCGGAGGGCCTACCTCCTGGGAACGCCTTGCTCCGAACGCCGCGATGGTGACGTCGGATCTCGGCCCCTCTCCTGCAGCCCTCGACGCCCTCCTCCTGAGGGGTAAGAGACTGCTGGAGCGGGGCAGCTGCTCGTCGTGGCGACCTGCACCTCCTGCGACCCATGATTAGTGTATGCCTGCTCATGAGGATAAGTGGTACCCGATAATCGTCACTCCCAGCATGGCCGGCGGGGCCGTCTTGGGGTTCCTGGAAGAGCTCAACTTCTGGCGCCTCGTCCCCCCAGCTCGGGCTGAGGAGCGAGCCTTATTCGCCCTCGCGTGGGTGCCCTTGATCCATCATGTGGGGCACGTACTCTTCCGCGGCTGTCATCCCGAAGGCTGCGCCGTAGGGCTCCGCGTGCCATGCAGCTCTGCTTGACGTGCCGTCCTAGTGACAGTAGCGCAGCAGCCCACGGGTGTCGTGGGCCGCAACGAGTCCTTCTTCACTGACGGGGAGTGGAGCCGGTGCCGCCGCCGGCCCCGTGCTGACGGCTTCGCTGGTGTTGGAGTAGCTTGGGAGCCCGCGGTTGCACGTGGCGCCCCCGCGTGGGCCGCCCTGGGCCTGAGGCAGGAGCGGGGTGCAGAAGGGGTGAGCCCCCGAGGCGGCGAAGCCCAGGAGCTCCGCCACCCGCTCCAGCAGCACGTCGCGGCCGCCTTCCATCAGTCTGCACTGCAGCAGCTCTCGGGCCACCGTGAGCGCGACCCTTGAGTTCGCCTGCTCCCGGCGGGTGTACGACGCCGTTGCTGCAGCGTGGTTGGAGCCCTCGCTACCGACCGCGTCTGCCGTGGTGTTAGGGCCGTCGAGGTCTGTCCGCGTCGCCCGCAGCCCACAGCGCCCTGCGGACCACGAGCTGCCTGGGGCATGGAGTCACCCGGGGCGAGCGGCTCTGCGCGGGTGGGCCAAGCCGCCCAAGGATCTGGGTTGCCCTCCTGGTCGGAGGACATGGTGATGATGATGCGACGGGGCGCGAGGCGGCAGAAGGCGGACCCCGGCACACCCCTACCTGGCGCGCCAAATGTCGGATTTCGGGTTCTGGCAGACCCTTGAGGTTCGAAGACTGGGGTGCGCGCGGAGATTCAACCCTTTGCCATCTCACACCTCGCCGAATCACTGGGACCTAAACTACTAAACAGAAAAGCACAAGAGACACAGGATTTATACTGGTTCAGGCCACCATTGTGGTGTAATACCCACCTCCAGTGTGTGGTGTGGTGGATTGCCTCTTGGGCTGATGAGGAACAATACAAGGAAGAACAGCCTCGCGAGGGTCTGTTCTTGGCTAATGCGATGAACTGATGAGAGGGGTTCAGTCGCTCTAACTACTGGTTTCTTGATGAGGATCCAGATGCCTCTGCCCTGGGGGTGGCTAGTCCTATTTATAGGCAAAGGCCCTGGGCCTCTTCCCAAAAATTGAGCGGGAAGGGCACCAACAATTGGCCATTTTGAAGGGGAACAGCGGGTACACTTATCCTGACTAAAGTTGGTCCTCGCCTGCCAAAGGGTCTGGTGATGACGCCGACTTGGGCTCACGATGACTCCCTTCCAGCCGTTGGGCTGGTCTTGGTCTTGTTGCACCGTAATGGATGCCTTTGCTTGATACTCTCTCCTGCGCTTGCTCCCTTTGCACCAAAGAGGAAGGGAGGACACTGCGCGGGCTGGCGCCCGACTGGCGCCCTTGGTCGTCATGGCTTGCGTCATGGGCACCTTGTGAAGTACCCTGCCTTGAACTCTCCGCCTCCTCATGAGCCAGCCTGACGAGGCCGTGCCTGAGGAAGCTCCTTGTCGTCCGCCCCGCGAGGCTTGGCCCCTCGCGAGGGTCTTGAGCTTGCGTTGATGAAGATGGGCTGTGCTGGGCCTCCTTTGAGCCACGCCCCAGGCCGCAGGCAGGCAAGTTGATTGCCGGAAAAACGTTGAGATACTTTGTTTTTAAATTCTAGTAAGTCCAAAACTCGTCTGAAATTCATGAAACTTGGCACGCTACCATGGAATGGCACCCGACATGTTGTGCTATTTTGGGTGTCCCTTTTTAGAGAAGGCGCACTCGAATAGTAGCCAACAAAGGCATTTTGAAACAAATAGCTGCCATTGTTAATCATTCATGTGACGCCACGCCTCACTCTTTTAATGGCTAGGAGGTGCCGTGCGGACATGTGCTTGACTAAATGAGAGACATGCGAGTTGTACTCCATTGCGCAGGCACACCAGGAAGCATGCGAGCTGTACACCGCGCAGGCTCACTAGGAAGCTAACCCTTTGACTTCCATGGCCGCCCACCTTTGCTCGTGTCCTCTCCATTAATGGCGCCCAAGCCACAGTTGAATACGATTTCAAAATATAAAACACTCCTCGCAAACGTTTTCGTTAGAATACCCATATGCAAACTGATAAATTCCCTAGGAAGCCTAGCAAAAATGTGCCGAGCAGGTTTTGTGCAGCTCTTGATCGCAAACGTTTTAGATAGAACACCCGTATGTAAACTGATAGCTTCCCTAGTAAGCCAAGGGAAAATGTGCCGAGCAGGATTTGTGCAGCTCTTCATCGCAAACATTTTAGATAGAACACGTGTATGTAAAGTGAGAGCTATGGTCTTCTGCAGTCAGCCAAGGGAAAACTAGTCGTGCAGGATTTGTGCATCTCTTCAACGCAAACGGTTCAGATTGAATAAGGTATGCAAAGCAAGACTTCGGTGCTAAGCCAAGAGAAAATTTGCCAAACAAGATTTGTACCTCCCTTCAACGCAAACGTTTTTTTGGATGACCCGTGTGCAACCACGTACAAACAATTTGGTAAGATTTGCATCTGTCATATTGGGTATATTGCCATTTGTCAAACTGGAAAGATTGACATTTGTTGATCTAGTAACATTGCCATTTGTTAACTTTGTAACACTGCTATTTGTCAAAATATGCAGCTAAAAATCACTAGCACTATCTAATTTTGCAACTAAAGTTTAGTAATTAATCATAGATTTCATTCATAGATTAAGCAGTCATTCTTTATTCAAATAGTTCAAGTCGACAACTGAACCGACCAAACTTTTCCCCAATTGTTGCCAACCACGTACTGAAATAGCTAGTCCAACTATATATACTAGATAATTTTAAGTATGTTGTACAGTTCCACCACATCTATAGTCACATGAACTGAACAAAATAGCCCCTAAATACTACTACTACTACTATTACTACTACTACTACTACTACTACTACTACTACTACTACTACTACTACTACTACTAGTGCTGCTGCTGCTGCTACTACTACTGCTACTACTGCTGCTGTTGCTGCTACTACTACTACTATCATTGGATTCGTATGTGAACATAGTTTTCAATTACATATTTTTTGTAACATGCATTAACATTTTGTTGGTTAAATTTAAGGTCAAAATATGGAACAAAATATAAAGGGGACTAATAGACCAAGACGGCGGTAGTAGCAAACAGCCGCTCTCTATGCAGCGATGCAACCGTCGGCCGACTTGTAGACGGCCATTTCCTGTGTGCTCAACTGATCTATGCGTGTGGTTGCTTGCGGCTGAGGCGGCCGCGACGCGCTCTGCTCGTTTGCCGTCACATGCGCTCTGTTCTCGCGTCCCTCCGGGCGCTCTGCCCTCATCCCTCCATGCATGCTGCCAGTGTTTGGGGCCGGCGCACGATTACGCACGTTCGTGTGCATGCGGTTGCACCGTGCGCGGCGTGACGATGCAGTTACCCGCTGAAAAAACTGCCATGCGGACGCGCAAAGAATCCAGGCCGTCTGGCCCCCATTTATTCCTATGGGCATTTACCTTCATCTCTCGCACCACACGACACAATAAGCACACCCACGACGACACATACGGAGAGGACATCCAGTGGTTCCAATGGCGCTCCCCGTGGCCCCAATGGCGCTCCCAGCGGCCAACGACAAAAACGGCGGGTAGTTTAGCACGCATCAGATAGTGGACACGCACGTGAGGGGGAAGGCCCTCTTGGCGGTGTACACGAATGATCCGGTCTCGGTGGAGAGCTCCATCCAAACAACAGAATAGTTGCTTGCCGAGGACAAGTACCAAGTGGTCGGCTTTGACCTCGAGTACACCATCGATTGTGCCGGGCACGGTCAAAAGGTTGTCATCGCCCAGTTGTGCGTGAAAAAAGGCGTCCTCGTCTACCACTACCACCTCGCCACAAGGCCTTGCGAGTGTTTCTCTAGGTTTATCAACAACTCCAACTATTGTTTCGCTACGGTGGACACCAGTAACGATCTAAAAGAGCTCAAGGTTTCGGGCTTGAAATGCCAGAATCTTGTCAACATCCAGGACTACTACAAGGTATGGGGTAGCGACAACAACCAACAGAACTCCCTAGTTGACCTCGCCTCGGCGATCATCGACCCCTACTACATGAAGAGGAAGGATGAGAGAAAGAAGGACAAGAACGCCTGGCACAGTGTCTGGCATGAGAGACTAGATGAACAACACGTCAAGTATGCGACCAAGGACGCATACACAAGCTACGAGATGTACATGCAGATTGTTGACATGAGGGAGTGTCTTCTTCCTGCCCCAGACGAGGGATCGAGCCACAGAGCAGTGGGGAGCATCACAAGAAGTAGATGACTAGACGACCATTTCTCCTACTTTAGAATGCATACAATTGTTTATTGAGGTGTGTGTGAATGATCTGTATAGTCACTTATGTAATTGGATGTTTATTTTAGTTATATATATATATGTATATATATATATAATATGTGTGTTATTCTTCTATAGAAATAGCAAATCACACGGCTTATGAGCAGCAATTGTCTGTGTTATTATTGGTCTTCACACACATTTTTGATTATGGACCTATTTGCCGCATATCACACACATCTTGTTCAGTTGAACCGTTTCTACTATATGTCGTATATCGTACACACTCTCATCTGGATTCCCATTTCTTTTATTCACTACTAGAGAAAACCTTATACACAGAATCTTACCAGCAGCGCGGTATAAAAACAGACGCTACTGCTACTTAGTAGTAGCGCGCTTCAAAAGAGCACGCTACTACACAGGTAGCAGTAGCGCGCTAGGTGAAAAGAGCGCTACTGTTACAATTGCCAGGGCATTGCACCCAAACTATGTATTGTAGTAGCGCCCTTCCCATAGACGCGCTAGTGCTAACGTACTTAGAAGTAGCGCGTTGCGCCAACACTCTCTACTACTAAAGTCTCATCCCCCCTCACGCCTAAGTTTAGTCCTATATTGCTAAGCGAATAGGGTGTTTACCACCTTAAATACGTTAATTCTCAAACCATCACAAGCACTTGGTCTTTATTGAAATCTATGTGTAGGATCTGTGGCTGCAATAAACCGGGGAAGATTCCTATTGACAATTTAGATTCTACACAAAAAGATCATTCATGAGTGATGTATTTTTGATTTTTTACATGCTTAGCCTTAGCAGTAGTGCGTTTGCAGAAGGCGCTACTGCTATGGAGTTTAGCAGTAGCACGCTATCCTATCCAGCACTACTGCTAAGTTCAATTTTACATTCCCCAACCGGCCGCCCCCACTCTCCCTATCCACTCTCACTCCCCCGCACCCCCCGTCGTCCGCCGCCGCCGCCATTCCCCGATAACCATCGTCGCCTTCCTCTGCCGGCACTCCTGCTCCTCCTCCACTGAGGTAACCCCTCCTCCCTACCGCGCCTCTCCCTCCACCTCCGGCCGCCCCCTCCTCCTTCCTCCCTCCTCCTCCGGCCACCCACTCCTCCTCTGGCCGCCCCTCCTCCCCCTCCCTCCTCCTCCGGCAGCCCCTCCTCCCTCCTCCTCCTCCCGCCTCCACTCCTCCTCTGGTCGCCCCCTCCTCCTCGGGCCGCCCCCTCCTCACTCCTCCTCCCTCCTCCTCCTCTCTACTCCCTCCTCCTCCTCCCTCTTCCTCCTCCCTCCTCCCTCCTCCCAACCCTCTCCTCCCTCCATCTCTCCTAAACCCTAAACATTTTTTGTACTGTTCTTGTATAATGTAGTTTTTTACTGTTTTTCAGTAAGAAAATTAATTATTTTTATTTATAGTAAGTGCTTAGTTGAACTAGTTGAATTAATAGAACTATTTTATTTTTAGTAAGAAAATTTACGTATATGAGATTTGACGATCTAATTAAAAAATTACTATAGAACTAGTTTATTTTTAGTAAGAAAATTAATAGAACTAGTTTATTTTTAGTAAGTGATTAGTTGGACTAGTTGAATTAATAGAACTAGTTGAATTTTCGTCATTATCACTTTGCCATCAAAGAATACTATATGAGATTTGATGATCTAATTAAAATTTTACTCGGTGGAATATGCAGGCTTTGTACAGTCGTGTCTCCTTGGAGTGATCATCATCCGAGCTACCTCTACTTCCTCTACACCCAAGTCGGTGACCTAAAAGTCCACCACCCCTTTATCCACTCCTTGGTGTGTTGAATAGAGTAGAACTAGGGTATTTAGTCGGTGAGCTCATGTGCGAATGCTTATGACAATTGATCCGGACGGAATTGCAAGTTTAAGCATGCATCATTATATGTGTATGAACATCTTTGTATCGCTGGGAAAATCCGTGTGGCCTACGTTTTTCCAGAGTGTGGGTTCATTTCCGTTCCAGCAAATTTCCGGCGTTCGATATGTCCTATTTTAGCAAAGGTCATGCCGGATTTTTTTCGTGAATTTAAGCATGACTTGTGCTAGAATATGTAGGAAATATCGAGTGACCCGGATTTGTGTGTTGAGTTTCTTGGTTGTTGCCTTCAATAGATTTGCAATTAATGTTTCAACTATGAACATAGGAAATGTCTGAAGACGAAAAGGATTTCGGTATTTGTGAATACTGCGAAAATGAGTGCGGCCTGTGCGACAGAATCTTCCTAGTTGATGATAGACGCTTTAGCATCAAGCTGGACGAGAACTTCGAAGTGGATATAGTAAGTCACAACGACAAGTCTTTTTTCGTAATTAAGCATGATTTCTGCTTCATTTGCTTCAACTTATAATTTAATTTTTTTACTATTCTACTAGCATATCCCCTGCCATGCAAGAGTTTTTGTCTTGGATAAGATTGGTTTCAGTCCTATGAAAACTATGGAGGTAAAGATAGTTTACTTGAAGACCGAGCATGGTTATAATTTCCACGCAAAATTATATAATGCACACACCTACACCTATTTTGAATGCAAAACTTGGCAAGCACCATGCAAGGCTTATGCATTTGAGCCTTATATGGTTATCACCTTTGATATTCGTCCGGAAGATGATGTTGAAGGTAATAGAGACATCTGGGTTGATGTGCAGATGCCTCCAGTTCTACCATTATGTGAGTTTCTCAACCATATTTATGTCTTCGATGTTGTTTATTCAAAAATAGTTGACAACTAATTTCTATCGACAGCTTATTTCCATTCAAGCAAACATGTCCGGCGCTTGGTAGACATGTATGTCCAATATCCCGGGGCTGAACTAAACTGCGAGGAGATAAGTCATTATGTTTCATGGCTTCGGGATCTTGATGCTGTCAAGAGAAATTATTATTTTTGGACTTAAAAATGTTAGTACTCAACATGTGCGACCAATAGTGTTCGTATTGAACTACTGTCACATCTATTTAGGAAAGATGGTAAGATTTTTACTATTAGTCCTCAGTGCATCTTTTGCATACATTATTTTTAAGCTAAACTTCATTGGTAAGTATGTTGCTATACGATGTTCTTCAACAAGGACTCCTGATGATAGTTGTGCCTTAGTGGATTGAGACTAAAGGTCGCATGTCAATGATTAGCTTACAACCAAGACATCCTACATTGCACATGAGTGCATTAAGGATTTCTAAAACCGAGGAATGTTTAATAGTGTGAATGATCGTAGAGAAGTACTAGGGGGCAGCAATCGGAAGTGCTCCCGTGATTAGGAGATAGGCTCATCTGCATGATCCAACATGATGAAGTAGGAGTGCTACACAAGTTCTATGCTATTTTACCTGAGAGAGAGCAGAAGTAGTGATTAGATAGCTAGAATAATTTTGAAGATGATGATGTGCTACACTATGACTATGATGATAAAATAGCTAGTGTTGGTGGTATTGACTACGATGATTATTATTAGCTAGTGTTGGTGGTGATTAGATAGCTACACAATGACTATGATGATTAAATAGTGGTAATGACTATGATGATTATTACCTAGTGTTGTTGGTGATGATATGATGCAAGAGTTTTATATTAATATGATGATGATCATGATTATCATGATGATTTGTTATTATGATCATGATTAGTTATTGTATCATTTGTGGAAGGAACATGGATTAGATTCATGTGGATGGATCAAAAGTTGAATTAGTAGGATTGTCGTCCTAATTCAACTTTAGATTCATCCAAATGAATCTAATCCATGTTTCTTCCTCACAATGATGTATTAATTCATCATGGACATAATGATATAACAAGCTCTTAATTGGTACTGTATCAAAATTTGTATAACAGCGTATAAATACACTAAACATAAAAAAAGAAAAAAAGAATACTAGTAGCACTGGACAGGAAACACGCTACTACTAGTTATATTAGCAGTAGCGCTGGAAACAACACACGCTATGGCTATATGCTTAGCAGTAGCGTGTTAGCGTGTGTTACACACGCTACTGCTAAGGAATAGCTGTAGCGCCTTACTAGTAGCACGGTGCCCCGCGCTACTAGTAGGCATTAAACCCGCGCTACTACTAGGGTTTTCCCTAGTAGTGATTCTGCATCATCGCGAATAGTTCTTCTCGATTAACCGTTTGCCACTCATCCAAAGGAGGGAAGCTTTCGCGGGGGACATGGTATTGACCATTGGGCGGCAATAGTCGATCATCCAGGTGCGCAATAAAGGATGCAAAGAGGGATCGTACAACAACAAGGACAAGCTTCCCTACCGATAGCTTATCTAAAAGAACACCCAAGTTAATTGTGCTGAGACTAGAGTAGTCATTGTTGGGATCTACAGTAGGGTGCCTCAACTGCAAATAAAATTTTCCTATGTGCAGAACAACCAAGAACATGCCACGGTAGATGGATCACAGATCGTTACCACTAGACGCGCAGTGCCGTGCAGCGGAAGAAGAGTTGGGGCAGCGCGTCCACTGGGATCGTCTCCTCCTCGTCCGATCTCCCTCAAAGAGCCGGTCGTCAGATGCCACGCACAAGTTCGCCGGAGCGGCTGATACGTCCATTTTGCATCATGCTTTTATATCAATATTTATTGCATTATGGGTTGTTATTACACATTATATCTCAGTACTTATGGCTATTCTCTCTTATTTTACAAGGTTTACCATGAAGAGGGGGGATGCCGGCAGCTGGAATTCTAGTTGGAAAAGGAGCAAACATTGGAAACCTATTCTGCACTGCTCCAAAAATCATGAAACTCCACGAAACATGTTTTTGGAATTAATAAGAATTATTGAGCGAAAGAAATACACCAGGGGGCCCACACCCTGACCAGGAGGGTGGGGGGCGCGCCCCCTACTGGGCGCCCCCTGTCTCCTGGGCCCCCTGGTGGGCCCCCGGTGTCCATCTTCTGCTATATGAGAGCTTTTACCCTGGAAAAAATCGTGGCCAAGCTTACGGGACGAAACTCCGCCGCCACGAGGCGGAACCAATCTAGGGCTCTGGCGGAGCTGTTCTGCCGGGGACACTTCCCTCCGGGAGGGGGAAATAATCACCAACGTCATCACCAACGATCCTCTCATCGGGAGGGGGTCAATCGCCATCAACATCTTCACCAGCACCATGTCCTCTCAGAACCCTAGTTCATCTCTTGTATCCAATCTTGTATCAAAACCACAAATTAGTACCTGTGGGTTGCTAGTAGTGTTGATTACTCCTTGTAGTTGATGCTAATTGGTTTACATGGTGGAAGATCATATGTTCAGATCCTTAATGCATATTATTACTCCTCTGATTATGAACATGAATATGCTTTGTGAGTAGTTACGTTTGTTCCTGAGGACATGGGTGAAGTCTTGCTATTAGTAGTCATGTGAATTTGGTATTTGTTCGATATTTTGGTGAGATGTATGTTGTCTTTTCCTCTAGTGGTGTTATGTGAACATCGACTACATGACACTTCACCATTATTTGGGCCTATAGGAAGGCATTGGGAATTAATAAGTAAATGATTGGTTGCTAGAGTGACAGAAGCTTAAACCCGACTTTATGTGTTGCTTCGTTAGGGGCTGATTCGGATCCATATGTTTAATGCTACGGTTAGGTTTACCTTAATACTTATTTTGTAGTTGCCTACGCTTGCAATAGGGGTTAATCATAAGTGAGATGCTTGTCCAAGTAAGGGAAGTACCCAAGCACTGGTCCACCCACATATCAAATTATCAAAGTACCGAACGTGAATCATATGAACGTGATGAAAACTAGCTTGACGATAATTCCCATGTGTCATCGGGGGCTCCTTTATCATTATTAGAAATTGTCCAGGCTTATCCTTTGCTACATAAAGGATTGGGCCACCTTCCTGCACTTTGTTCACTTTATTTACTTGTTACACATTACTATTTATCTTATCACAAAACTATCTATCACCTACAATTTCAGTGCTTGCAGAGAAAACCTTACTGAAAACCGATTATCATTTCCTTTTGCTCCTCGTTGGGTTCGACACTCTTACTTATCAAAAGGAGTAGGATAGATCCCCTACACTTGTGGGTCATCAAGACTCTTTTCTGGCGCCGCTGCCGGGGAGTGTAGCGCTTTTGGTGAGTGGAACTTGGTAAGGAAACATTTATATAGTGTGCTGAAATTTTCTATTACTTGTCACTATGGAAACTAATCCTTTGAGGGGCTTGTTCGGGGTATCTTCACCCCGACCAGAAGATCAAAGAGTTGCTCCTCAACCTACTGAACTTTATGAAAATATTTACTTTGAGATTCCTTCGGGTATGATAGAGAAACTGCTAGCTAATCCATTTGCAGGAGATGGAACGTTGCATCCCGATTTACACCTTATCTTTGTGGATGAAGTTTGTGGATTATTTAAGCTTGCAGGTATTCCCGTTGATGTTGTCAAAAAGAAGGTCTTCCCTTTATCTTTGAAGGTAGATGCATTGACATGGTATAGGCTATGTGATGATACGAGATCTTGGAATTATAAATGATTGAAGTTGGAATTTCACCAGAAGTTCTATTCTATGCATCTTGTTCATCGTGATCGTAATTACATATATAATTTCTGGCCTCACGGAGGAGAGAGTATCGCTCAAGCTTGGGGGAGGCTTAAGTCAACGTTATATTCATTCCCCAATCATGAGCTCTCCCAGGAAATGATTATTCACAACTTTTATGCTCGGCTTTCTCTTAATGATCGCAACCTGCTCGATACTTCCAGTGCTGCTTCTTATATGATGAAGACTGTCGTGGAATTGTCACGGCAGATGTCCTCTTGCAAGGACTTAGTTGTGGAGCCATCACAACTAGGAAGCTTGAAGGGGTTATCGGGACAAAGGACACGAGGGACTTATACTAGTTCGGCCCCTTACGGTGAAGGTAAGGCCTACGTCTAGTTGGGTTGGTATTGCTTGATGTTTTGATGACTAGGGAGCGAGATACGCTATGCCCGGTTCTCGATGAGTTGTTTATTGTCCCTAAGCCATCGGCGGGTCGTCCCTTTATATACACGGGTGGACGCCCTGCAGCCTACAGAGTCCCGGTCGGCTCATAGACAGTGTCCGGCCCGGTGACTAGTTAATTCTACCTTATGTTACAAGTCATGTCATCATGGCGGTTTACCACTATGGGCCTTAAGCCGCCTGTGGGCCTTAGACCCTTTATTGAACTGCCATCTTCATGCTTGGTCTTGGGCTTCTTTCTGGTGAGTCTTCTTTGCGTAACCCGGCCCCTCCTGGGCGGTTTACACAAATAGTTATATCCCCAACATTAGGCCCCAGATTGATTTGAAACGGTTCATGTCAATCTTAAAATACCTTAAGAAATAAACCTTCAGCATTCTGTCTGTGCAAAGCCTTTTAACCCGCCATGACGTCACCTTCTATAACCCGTTGTGACGTCATCTTTACTTAAATTCATATTTTACTGAGGCGTCGGGGCCGCTAGATAATGATGTTTAGTCTCCTCGTTTCTTGCGTCGTCTCAGTCGGTCTTCCCTTATAAATAGGCACGACCTAGGTCTTCCATTCTCCCCCTTCGTTTGTCTTCTTCCTCTCGATGTCTGTCTGCTGCTTAGAGCTTCGAGTTCGTCGGTGTTCGTCGCCGTCCGTTACGAACCCTTGATAGATTCCACCTCCGATGCCTCTTTCTGATCTTAAGACAGTATAAAACCGCAGCGGTAGCTGTTTCGCACTCATTTCAAATGCAAATAGATCCCTTTTCGCTTGCATATAGGCCTCCTTCAAGTTTATTACCTCATCTGCACTGGTTTCTAGGTTTAGAAATATTTCCTTTTCTGCACACCTGTTTGATCCAAATTAATCTCTGCCAGTTGCGAAACTTGTTTGTGCAACACTTAGGAAAAAATATGTTTCTGTTAGGCCCTTTTAACTCTAGTGGCTCTCATTGCCGACTTAAAATAGAATTAATCGACAGCCTTGCCAGCTCCGGGCGGCTTAAAATAACTTAACTATTACTGATTCCCATAGTGGCTTAAATAACCAGATATAATTAGCCATATGTCATTAGGCCCCGTCTTAAGCCGCCATTTTGAATAGACTTAAAAATACTTTCCTTCCGGGTTAAAATTGAACCAGAGCTTCTTATTTTGTCATAGGCTTCCACTTACGTCATGGCACCTAAGGCAACCAAGGCTCCTATGACCTGTAATTGGGTCCAATCCACTGTCACAAAAAGCAAATTGTCTGAATTTGTGAAGTTTGGCCCTATGCCCAAGAAGGAGGTCATGTTTTATCGTGCCCCTGACCTGTCCGAGGAGAAACCTCAGCCCAAAGAAGGGGAGGTGATAGTTTTTACGGATCATATGAGCCGGGGATTTGCTCCACCCGGTTCAAAATTCTTCAGGGATGTTTTGCATTTCTTGGACCTCAGACCTCAAGACATTGGACCCAATTCCGTGTCAAATATCTGCAACTTCCAAGTTTTCTGCGAAGTGTACCTGGGAGAAGAGCCCAATCTACTTTTGTTCAGAGAGCTATTCTATTTAAACCGGCGGAATGAACGTGCCAACGGGCCCAGTCTAGAACTCGATGGCATCTCAATTCAGCGGCGGAGAGACTGCCTGTTTCCTTATGCCGAACTGCCCAGCCACCCAAAGGACTGGAACCAGACATGGTTTTATTGCCAGGACACTTCTCCGGCTGACGAGAACCCTCTGCCCGGCTTCCGTGCTCTGTGCCTTGAATCAAATCACCCGCTGCCCGATAAACTAACCGTTGTTGAACGTCTATCACTTGCCCCTACCATCAAGAAGATCAAAGCCCTCTTAGGTAATGGCTTGAACGGTATTGATTTGGTGCGAGTCTGGATCTCCTGGCGGGTGATCCCGTTAAGCCGCGGCCCCGGCTTAATGTGCTCTTACACTGGTGAAAAGGATGACTCGCTGCGCCACAGTCCTGAGGACTTACCAGATGATATGATTGAAGTTACGACCCAGACCTTGTTAAAAGAAGGCACGGTGACTAGTAATGCCTTTGGCTTACTTCCCTTCTGCAAGAAGAACCCAACCCCCGCCGTAAGTCATCAACCTCAATGGATACTCTTTACCATGTTACACCTTGCTTTTACTCATAACCCCTTATCATTTTTACAGGCCGATGACAACTTCTGAAGGTCAAGTATGACCATGAGGCGGCCAAACAAGCCAGAGCGGCAAAAAGAGCCGAAAGGAAAGCCGCCAAGACTGGAACTTCGAAGAAGAGGAAGCCAAGCGCTTCGGATACGTTTAAATTTGACGATACTAATGACGATGAAGAAGAGGTAACTTCTAACTCCCTTGACTCTTTATCATCACCTTACTGACATTAAATATTTCCAGGAAGATACGGGGAACGGCCGAGCCGTCGAGGAAGAGGTAACTATAATCTCCTCCGACTCCGAGCCCCTGCCGCGTCAGAAAATTCGAAGAGTAACCCGGAAAGTAAGATTTTCACATCCTTTGGCTTACCAAGACCCTCAATTTCTTTTGAAGAAACAGCAATTTGAAAGCCGGAGGCAGACCCAGACCAGCAAGGATGTAGAGCTCTCCTCCGGCTTACCTGACGTAACCAGGAAGCGTCGGACTGAGGTTATCTCCAATTTACGTTCTGTTTTACCTTTGGCGGGTTTAATTCGTCAACCTCTCAATTCATCTGACCTCCAATTATCAGGATACCTCTCCTTCCTCCGGCGAGTCTATGCAATCTAACATGCCGGCTTTCAAAACTTCCCCCGGGTAATGTAATTTTGTTTACCTTATGCTTTACCTTACCCATGCTTTTGTACTCATCCTTCTGCCTTTGTCCACAACGTGCAAGTGAAGCCCATTAAGAGGGCAAAAAAGAGTAAGCCGTCCCAAGACCCGGTCGTGACCGAACCGGAGCTTGGTACGGCTGCTCCTAATAGCTCTACCCATCAGCCACCGCCTGAACCAGCCTATGACATTCCAGCACCAACCTCTAATCCACCCGCCGAAGGTACTCTCAACAGCTCTGATGACCCGGAAGTTCCTAGCCCGGCCAAGACAATTGATCCAGAAGTTGAGATTCTGAAGATTCAGTTTGTTGAGCCGGGGCGGCCCACTGTCCTTGCCAAGTGCTCTGCTAAAGAGGAGCTTCTGGAACACCAAAAGACCAAGCTAGACATTGCTGACTATACTCATTTGAGCATTGGAGAGATAGTCTCTGGCTATCTCAATCAAGTACACAACATCCGTGACCTGGAAATTGGCATGGTGAAGCAAATATAGCAAAAATCTGAGGTATAACTTATGCTACTTTTCTTAATCATACTTACTCTATCAGCCCCCAAGTCTATTGCTTATGAATAAATATGATGTAGACTTAGAAAACTGCTTAGCACTGCTTTGTCCGTTTTAGAAAGAAGATAGTTAACCCGGTTGTAACATGATACCTTGAACTTGCGATACACATTAGCCCCCAAGTGTGAAGTATCTTTGCTTGCAAAGTGCTTGGGACTTACTGTTATCTTACCATGATTCTGACTACAAACCGGCATCAATGCAGGCCACCATAAGTCAATTTGAGTCGGAGATTGCTGACCTGAAGAGCCGTCTGACAGCTCAAGAACTTGAAATTCAAAAGGCCAACTCCAAATTTGAATTCAGCGTCTCTGAACAAGAGAAATTAAAGAAGAATTTTGAGGCAGAGAAGAAAATCTGGGCTGATGAAAAGGCTTCACTGGTCACTCGGGCCGAGACAGCAGAGGCATTACTTGTAGAAACAACAGCGGAGCTGTCCGGCTTAAAGCGCCAGATATCTCAAATGGTCTCAGCAATCTTTGGTAAGTTACTCATATAAACTTTAAACTTTGCAAACCTTCTTTCAATGATTACTTCCATTGTCACCTCCAGCTCACCTTATGTTTAATAACGCAGGCCCCAGGAGCACAAACCTCAAGTAGAACATGTTGATCAAGCTGAAGGCGGTTTATACTCTGGTGGAACAGCTCTACACTGGGTCACAACGTGCTTTGGCCGTTGTAGCTTTATCCAATGACGTTCCTCACCTCCTGCAAGACATGCTGAAGCGGCTTGCTGTACTACCTCAATAGGTCCAAGATCTAAGGCGGGCGCCTGCAAGAGCCAGGGCGATAGCCGCGTTGAGCCGGGCGAAAGCATGGATTCCAGACCTAGACCTGGCCGACCTTGCTCTTGGATACCCGAGTCTGAAAGAGGATGGGACCGTATTTGATGAACAGGACTTCACTGCCTGTGTCAAAGATATACGCCCCGTGGCTACTCTTAATGGGAACGATACTGATCTTACCAAGTATCAGCCGGGCTATGATAGTGAGAACCGGAGAATTCCAACACCCCACTATGACGAAGTCAACCTGATCTCTCCAACTCGTAAGCATAACTTTGCCCCTGAAGTGGACCCAGCCGGTTTAATAGACGATGAAGCTGAGTTTGAAGCCTTGAGTGGCATTGACTGGGCCTCATCAACCTTCCAGGACAGGGCAGCCGACGGAGAGGCGGAGAAGGATAAACTAGAATCTTCAAGCCCGCCAAAGGAGTGAACCGCCAGGCGTTTATGACTTTGTGACAACAATGCTTCATTATTCAGACTCGGGGAGTCTTGTAATAGGGTAGAAAAACCTCTCAATTTTTGTCATGCCTTCGCGCATGTTTATGGCGCTCAATACTTTCGTAAGCCGCCATCACTATATACTTCCAGGTTATGTTGATCTTTTATTTCCTTGATGTTAAATTTGCTTGCCTTATCCTGCATATAAAACAAGCAAAATTCCCTTGGCGATTTATCGCATCGGGGGTCACATAAGGTATTGATAACCCAGAGTGCGAACCAAAACATCATATAAAGGTCGGTTTGTGATTATGTTTGTTAAACATAATCACAATAGCATACGTGTGATCCTTTTGGTAATCTCACCGGTTTATGTGACCTAAATCATGAGGGTAAGCTTAACTCCTGAAAGTTGGCACATATGATATTCACCTGGCCCTTAATAATTAAAGTGACCAATATTAAACCGGTGGAAGGAGAACCCCATAGTACTTTCAAGAAAGGTCTCACGATAGTCAAACATTTATACTTACAAAGTATGATGAATAATAAACAAAATTTGAAAGGCCTATGATTCGAATACGATCAGTGAACCGTTCCAAAGGGGTTAAGCTAAGATTCGAATACGATCATATAGCCCCTAGTGGCTTTGGTGATGCCGATCAAGTGGGTATCGACAGCTATGTTCTCTTTGGTTTGAATACGACCTATGTTTGAACAGGAAGCCCCCAAGTGACCATAAGAGTTGTTTAATGACACTGATTCGAATATGATCCGCGTCAGACCCAAATGGGTTAAGCTATGATTCAAATATGATCAAGAAGCCCTCAAGTGGGTTTGGCAGTATGCCAATCAAGTGGGTATCGACAGCTATGTTCTCTTTGGTTCGGATACGACCTATGTTTGAACAGGAAGCCCCCAAGTGATCATGGCTATATTCAGATATGATCATAAGCCGAACCAAAGGGAAAGTCGGATTCAGATATGATCCGCTCCTTGTTGGTTGTTTCCACCACCTGATAAAGAAGAGATATAAACCTTTGAGGGTGAAAAGGACAGAGGTCCTGCTTTATTGCTTTATATAATATATACATCATCAAAATATATACATCTTGAGAGCCGGTGGCTCAAGTATAGTAAGGCTGAAGATGGGCGATATTCCATGGTCGGCGGGTCTCCTCCTCCGACTTACGTGAGTCTTTGTGCTCTCGAACATCAATAAGGTAGTATGATCCGTTGTTCAGATTCTTGCTGACCACAAAGGGTCCTTACCAAGGAGGGGATATCTTGTGCATATCAGACTAATCCTGGATGTGCCGGAGCACTAAGTCGCCTTCCTGAAAGGTTCTGCTTCTAACCCGGCGGCTGTGATAGCGGCGCAGGTCTTGCTGGTAAATCGCCGAGCGGGCTATTGCCAAGTCTCACTCCTCATCCAACATGTCAAGTGCATCCTGACGAGCTTTTTCGTTATCAGCCTCAACGTAAGCCGCCACACGGGGTGAATCGTGCCGGATGTCACTTGGCAGGACTGCCTCTGCTCCATACACCATGAAGAAAGGTGTGTACCCTGTAGATCTGTTAGGCGTAGTGTTGATGCTCCATAGTACAGAGGGTAACTCCTCCACCCAACAACCCGGAGTCCACTGTAAGGGGACCAAGAGCCGGGGTTTGATACCCTTCAGGATTTCCTGATTAGCTCTTTCTGCTTGACCATTGGATTGAGGATGGGCAACAACCGAAACATCAAGCCAGATATGTTCTCATTGACAGAACTCTTCCATGGCACCCTTGGAGAGATTAGTGCCATTATCAGTTATGATGCTGTGTGGGAAACCAAAACGAAAGACCACCTTTTTCATGAACTGAACCGCCGTGGCTGCATCACACTTACTGACCGGCTCTGCCTGAACCCACTTTGTAAACTTATCTACAGCCACCAGGAAGTGTGTCTTTTTATCCTTAGACCTCTTGAAAGGTCCAACCATGTCAAGCCACCATACTGCGAATGTCCAAGTAATTGGAATCATCCTCAACTCTTGAGCCGGCACATGAGCTCGTCTGAGCATTTTTGACATCCGTCACATTTGCTGACTAGATCCTCCGCATTAGCATGAGCCGTCAGCCAATAGAAACCATGAGGAAAGGCCTTGGCCACAAGAGATTTTGAGCCGGCATGATGACCAAAATCTCCTTCATGGATCTCACGAAGTATCTCCTGACCCTCTGCAGGCGACACACAACGCTGAAACGCCCCAGTGACACTGCGGTGATGTAATTCGCTACGAACAATCGTCATAGATTTGGACCGTCTGATGATTTCTCTCGCCAAGGTCTCATCCTCAGGCAACTCTCCCTGGGTCGTATAGGACAAATATGGCACTGTCCAATCCAGGTTGACGTGAAGAGCTGCCACCAGCTGTGCCTCCAGGTCCGGCACTGCTAGTTCTTACTCTGTAGGTACCTTGACAGAAGGATTATGCAAAACATCTGGAAAGGTGTTAGGCGGCACCGGCTTACGCTGAGATCCCAGCCGGCTTAAAGCATCAGCCGCCTCATTCTTCCTTCGATCAATGTGCTCCACTTGATAACCTTTGAAATGCCCAGCCACAACATCAACCTCACGACGGTAAGCCGCCATAAGGGGATCCTTGGAGTCCCACTTGCCTGACACCTGTTGAACCACGAGATTTGAGTCGCCCAAGCATCTTACCTGGCTCAAATTCATCTCTTTGGCCATCCAGAGACCATGGAGTAAGGCCTCGTACTTAGCTGCATTATTAGTAAAAGGAAATATAAGCCGGAGCACATAACAAAATTTTTCACCTCGAGGGGAAGTTATAACAACTCCAGCCCCCGAGCCTTCTAACTGCCTGGACCCATCAAAGTGAATAGTCCAATATGTATTATCTGGCTTCTCCTCAGGTGCCTGCAACTCTGTCCAATCATTGATAAAATCCACCAGGGCTTGAGATTTGATAGCAGTCCGAGGCGTGTATTTCAAACCATGAGGCCCAAGCTCAATGGCCCACTTGGTGACTCGTCCTGTGGCCTCTCTATTCTGGATGATGTCTCCCATGGGGGCACAATTTACCACAGTTATAGGATGACTTTGGAAGTACTGCTTCAGCTTCCGGCTTGCCATAAACACTCCGTAAACAAGTTTCCGCCAATGTGGATACCTTTGTTTAGACTCAATAAGCACCTCACTGATGTAATAAACCGGCCATTGAACCGGATGCTCCTTGCCAGCCTCCTTACGCTCCAGCACGATGGCAACACTGACGGCTCGTGAATTAGCAGCCACATATAACAGCAACAGCTCTTTATCAATGGGAGCCGCAAGGACCGGTGGCTCAGACAACTGTCTCTTTAAATCTTCAAAGGCAGTATCAGCGGCATCACTCCAGACAAAAGTGTCCGTTTTCTTCATCATTGGATACAGCGGTAGGGCCTTCTCACCTAACCGGCTTATGAACCGACTTAAAGCAGCAACACGAGCTGCCAGTCGCTGAACATCATTGATGCACGCCGGTTTAGCGAGAGAGGCAATTGCTTTGATCTTCTCCGGATTAGCTTCAATGCCTCTGTTTGAGACCAGAAAACCCAAGAGCTTGCCTGCAGGTACACCAAATACACACTTGGCCGGGTTAAGCATCATCTTATAAACCCGGAGATTATCAAAGGTCTCCTTTAAATCGGATATCAAAGTTTCCTTCTCTCTGGACTTCACCACGATGTCATCCACATAAGTGTGAAGATTGCGCCCAATTTGATCATGGAGACAATTCTGTACACATCACTGATAAGTCGCCTGAGCGCTCTAGAGCCCAACTGGCATAGATACCTAACAGAAGGCTCCAAACGGAGTGATGAAAGCCGTTTTCTCCTGGTCCTTAACTGCCGTAGCATCAATGATTTGATCAATACGGGGGAGGGCAAAGGGATCAGCCAGACAAGCCTTATTTAAGTTCGTGTAATCCACACACATCTGCCAGGTGCCGTTCTTCTTGAGCACGAGCACCGGGTTACCCAACCACTACGGGTGAAAAACAACAATAAACACAGCCGCTAAGAGCCGGGCGACTTCCTCTGCAATAGCTTTCCGTCTCTCTTCCTTGAACCATCAAAGAAACTACCTTACCGGCTTATACTTCAGATCAATATTGAGAGTGTGCTCAGCGAGTTCTCTCGGTACACCCGGCATGTCAGAAGGTTTCCATGCAAAGATGTCCCAGTTCTCACGGATGAATTCGATGAGCGCGCTTTCCAATTTAGGATCCAAATTGGCACTGATACTGAACTGCTTAGATGAATCACCTGGATTGAAATCAACAAGCTTGGTTTCAGCAGCCGATTTAAACTTCATCGCCGGGTCATGCTCGGTGGTTGGCTTCTTTAAAGAGGTCATATCCACCGGGTCAACATTATCTTGAAAAAACTTCAGCTCCTTTGCTGCACAAACAGATTCAGCATAAGCCGCATCGCCCTCCTCACATTCCAGGGCTACCTTTCGACTTCCATGCACAGTGATGGTGCCCTTGTACCCGGCATCTTAAGCTGCAGATAAACATAACACGGCTGTGCCATGAACTTGGCATAAGCCGGCCGCCCAAACAGAGCATGATATGGACTCCTGATTTTGACCACCTCAAACGTCAATTTCTCAGCCCTGGAATCATATTCATCTACAAAGGCCACTTCCAGTTCAATCTTGCCAACTGGGTAAGCCGACTTACATGGAACCACCCCATGAAAAACAGTGTTGGATGTCTTCAAATTCTTATCAGTTAACCCCATGCGTCGAAAGGTCTCATAATAGAGGATATTGATGCTGCTACCCCCGTCCATGAGTACCTTAGTGAATTTATATCCACCAACCTGAGGTGCTACCACCAAGGCTAACTGACCCGGATTATCAACCCGGAGGGGGTGATCTGCCCTGCTCCATACCATGGGCTGTTCTGACCATCTCAAATAACGGGGAACCGTCGGATCAACAGAATTCACGGCCCTCTTATGAACCTTCTAGTCACGTTTGCACAAGTTGGTGGTGAACACGTGATACTGCCCACTATTCAGCTGCTTTGGATGGCATTGATAACCCGACTGTTGTTGTTGTTGCTCCCCTTGACTAGACTGCTGTTGATTATAACCGCCTTGATGTCCCTGAAAGCCGGAACTTGAACCGCCGCTCGGGCCATGAAAGCTGCCTGCTCCTGAGCCGCCGCCCGACCCATGATTGCCATCAAACGTGTTGGAATTCTTAAAAGCCTTCATGATCGCGCAATCTTTCCATAAATGGGTGGTGGGTCGTTCCCGGGTGCCATGTCTCGGGCAAGGCTCATTGAGTAGCTGCTCAAGAGATGGGCCTGACCCGCCAGATCGAGGGGGCGGTCTGCCCTTACGTCTCTGATTGTTACCCTGTGCATTGGTGTTGGCTACAAACTCCGGGTTACCCTCTGCCTTACGCTTATTGCCTGCTTGATTCATCGAGTTATGCTGCTGACCTTTTCCATTGCCATTCTTCTTTCCCTTCCCTGTCTTTTCCTCATCAGACGCGGGATCCTTCGTACTATCAGAGTAGGCGTATTTGACTAAAGCTGCCATCAGCGTTCCCATATCATTGCAATCACGCTTAAGGTGCCCCAGTTTCTGTCTCAGCGGCTCAAAGCGACAGTTCTTCTCCAACATGAGGACTGTAGAGCCGGCATCCATCTTATCAGACGAATGTATTATCTCTTTGACCCGGTGCACCCAATGAGTTGTGGATTCACCCTCCTCCTGCTTACAATTTGTCAAGTCCACAATCGACATGGATTACTTGCAAGTGTCTTTGAAGTTCTGGATGAATCGGGCCTTTAGCTCTGCCCATGAATTGATAGAATTGGGCGGCAAGCCCTGTAACCAAGATCGGCCCGTTCCATCCAACATCATGGTGAAGTACTTAGCATTGCCGCATCGCTGACCTCCACCAGCTCCATGGCCATCTCATAACTTTCAATCCACGCTCCGGGCTGTAAGTCAGCCGTGTAATTCGGCACCTTTCAAGGTCCCTTGAAGTCCTTGGGTAGGCGTAAATTACGCAGAGCTGGCACCAAACAAGGAACACCGCCGGTTCTAGTAGCCACTCCCGTCTCAACGGAAGTCGACGGATACTCTAGGAAATCTTGATGAGCCGTCTGTTGAGCCACTAGCTAAGCCGCCCGCTCGTTCTCCTGACGTATTCAGTCTTGTACCGGGTTATAGCCACCGGGCTGGTTACGGCGCTGGGCGTTGCTTGACAAAGCTTCTGACTCCATGTGCCTGCTGTAACTTGGGCTCCGGTTTTGATGAGGTGGTGCTAACCAAGGCGGAGGAGTCGAATGAATCTTGTCCCGGCTATAAGAATAGGTCTCTTGTTGAGCCAGTGCCGTCTAGACAAGTTCTCTGATCCTCCGGGTCTCCACCATTGTTGGATCATCACCGTCCATTGGGAGAGCCGCCAAGCGCGCCGATGCTGCGATTAAGTTCTCCATGGGGTTGGAAAAGTGACCCGGTGGTATCGGCACATAAAGGGGCGGTGCCATGTTCCCATGAGGAGGTGCCATCTCCCAAGGCTGAGCCGGTCCTCCTGTTCTGGTTGTCATAAACTGATTTGCATCTGGCGGGTTACTTGGGCCGGCTCCGGGTGTAGCAAAAAGATTCCGAGGATCATAAACCGGAGGTAAACGGGACTGGGTTTTCTGATGTCTCCTCCTCATCACCTCGTTAGACGTGTTCAGGCTCATCATGAGCTGGAAGGCCTCTGACTGTAGCCGTTGTGCCCGTGCATCCAAAGCCGCCCGTTCTGTGGCTAACCTGGTGTCCTCAGCTGCCAAGGCCTCCTTGGCCCGAGCTATTTCCTCGCGCACCCATGCCACCTCCGCGTCATGCTCATCTTGATTTACAGGAATAACCGTGGCGGTTAACAGGGTCGTAAGCTTGTCCATGAGATCCATCAGTATCTAAGCCGGTGGGCGCACAGGGCCTCCTGCCCCGGCTGCTCCTGACCCGGACGTTATTGCTGCAGCGGTTGCAGAGTTTTGGCCGGGTTGAGTCCCAGCCATGAAGAATCCTGCCCATCTTGGCGGCTCATAGGGGTCCGGAATATTGGGGCCATCGGAACAGCCCCCAAGAACGCCATCTTGTACTTGATACAGCGAATCTGTTGAACCGGCGGACAAATCACCGTCAGAGAGGACGGCCGTCTCACCACCATCTTCAGATCCTTTAGAAAGTTCCTCCCCATGGATGCAGCCCACGAAGGCATGCTTCATGGCGGGTTGAACTCAGGCAGGTCTCGCGCGCTGACCGGCTCGACGAGGTCGATGCAGTTGTCCGGCTCAGGGCCCGGCTCACCAATCTAGCCGATGAAGACGTGGATTCCGCCAAAGGAGACCTGGGCCCCAGACTTCGTCATCGATGTAGATCTTGCCGCGGCGACTCTTGGTCATCTGGCCAACTATGTATCCCTCGAGCCCTTCGAAGCTGCCCTTCAAGAACTCAAATCCACCATGCGCTGGCCCCACGGTGGGCGCCAACTGTCGTGGAATTGTCACGGGAGATGTCCTCTTGCAAGGACTTAGTTGTGGAGCCATCATAACTAGGAAGCTTAAAGGGGTTATCGGGACAAAGGACACGAGGGATTTATACTAGTTAGGCCCCTTACGGTGAAGGTAAGGCCTACGTCTAGTTGGGTTGGTATTGCTTAATGTTTTGATGACCAGGGAGCGAGATGCGCTATGCCCGGTTCTCGATGAGTTGTTTCTTGTTCCTAAGCCGCCGGTGGGTCGTCCCCTTATATACACGGGTGGATGCCCTGCGGCCTACAGAGTCCCGGCCGGCTCATAGACAGTGTCCGGCTCGGTGACTAGTTAATTCTACCTTATGTTACAAGTCATGTCGTCATGGCGGTTTACCACTATGGGCCTTAAGCCGCCTGTGGGCCTTAGACCCTTTATTGAATCGCCATCTTCATTGTAACATCCCAAATTTTCAATTTGGAATGTTATACATAGATCATCATTGCATGTCATATTTTGTTGCATTGTTGGCTCGATCCTAGAAATTCTACGCAACTCAAGGACCCACGGAGAGAGTTGGGGATTTCGTTATTTTCTTATTTGAGTTTTTCTCAAATTTTGAAAATAGGATCATTTGATTTTATTTATTTTATCTTCAATTATTTCTACTACCAAAATTTCAGAGAGGGAATAAAATGACTTTCCCAAAATAAAGAAATAATGAAGATTTAATAAAAAAATCAAATAAGTTTTATTTTGGAGTTTTTTGCCTTTTTATTTGAATTTAGGAAAAATGCGCGTTTTTCAAAATTGCATTTAGGCCACAAAAAATGATCATCTTGTCCGGCTTGATTTTAGAAGCCGGGGAAAATTTATTTCGGGATTTTTGGAGTCCGTTCAGTATTTCTTTTTATTTTTCTTCCGCACGGAATTATTTAAAAAAAATGCGCACCGCCTCTGGGCCGTGCCCGAGCGGGACTCCACTCGGGGGCGCACTATATAAGCGCAGCCCTGGCGCCCCCCAGGCCCGTCAGCCCCGCGCCGCCGCCAGCCCACTCGCCGCCGCCGGCCCACACCCGCCGAACCCTAACCCTAAACCGCCGCCGCCGCCAGATCCGCCGCCACCGCCGCCGGACTCCGCCACCGCCGCCGCCGCCGGAGCCTCGCCGGAGCCTTTTGAAAACCGAGCGGTTTTTCTTCGGGTTGTTTCGGTTTTTCGTTAGATCTGTTTTTTTCGGTTCGGTTAAATAGCGAGCGTTCGCTCGTTTGTTCGTTTTAACGAACGTGTTCGTCAGATTAGTTTAGTTAACGAACGTTCGTTTGTTAACCTGTTCGTAGTTTTTCTTTTTCTCGGATTTAATCCGCGATTTCTCTGATCGCGATTCCTGATCCGATTTTCGTTTTAGTATAACTTTTCGCTCGTTTATCGGAATCAGGCGATTCAAGCGCCTGGAGTTTCGTCTCGAAACCCTCTTTCCGAATAATCAACTTAAACAAGTTTTTGCTTCTGTAAAAATTGACTTAGATCCAGATTAGTAAAACGAAGCTGTTTTCTTTTGCCATTTGACTTTCGTTGCTTTGTTTGATTTGATTCTTTTTGCAAACCGGAGTTCTTAAGTTGAACTTTCAGGTTAGATCTTTTATCCGAGTTTTACCTGTGCATTACATGAGTACTTATTGTATGTTTGTTTGTTTGTCTGCGATAGAATACCCGGAGTGCGCCGCCTGTTACTTCGAGTCTCTAGGTTTCGCGGATCATCAGCAAGGCAAGTAACACTTTGATCATACCTTTTCTCATACCCGGTTTTTATGCATTAGATCAATCCTCAAACATTGCATGATTAGGATCTAACTAA
Organism: Triticum aestivum; assembly: GCF_018294505.1. Taxonomy (NCBI): domain Eukaryota; kingdom Viridiplantae; phylum Streptophyta; class Magnoliopsida; order Poales; family Poaceae; genus Triticum; species Triticum aestivum. The sequence continues at coordinate 436,847,162 of NC_057810.1, read as the reverse complement.
ATTGTGGGAAATAGTTGAGGTAGCACCTATTACCTGTTTTATTATTAAACCTTTGGGAGTTACTTATACGTTTGCTTATTATGCCATGCTATGCTAGTAGACGTGGATTGGGTGAGTGTATCCATGACAGATGTGAGTTTGTTAATTAATGGTTTATTTAAGGTGGCAACTTAAACACACATCTGGGTGGATTGAGGCACCTGGTTTCTATCAGGACTTGCCTGTATTTCTTTGGACCGCCACCCAGGCTGAAAGGGATCATGAGATTATTCAAACTAGAAACTTACGTGTGCAGCCACAAGCCATTATGGGCTCTGGCATAGTTGATTAAGTCGTGCGAACTCTTACGGGTAGACTAGCAGATGTAGGGGAAAGTAGGTGTACCGGTCTACCCACATGTAAGGTGCTAGTGCTTCCGAAAGACTATGTCTCGGTCATCCGTTTCTCAAACATCATGTAGTGCGAGAAATCCAACGGAGGCGATCAAGTCTTGTGGGGAAAAGTGTGCAAACCTCTGCAGAGTGTATAAACTAATCATGGTTAGCCGTGTCCCCGGTTATGGACGTTTTGAGTATCTAGTACTTGGATATCATGTGAATCTCATCATGTTACTTTAATTAATATTGTTGGGTTTTAATGAGTACTTTTAATTTTGATTGAGAATGCTGTCAACCATTCTCAATGTTTGACAACCACCATGATAGTTAAATAAATTTATTCCTTTGCAGTAGAGAAAAATTGGCTTTATGCAAAACTGTAACCATAGAGCTTTCCACCAGCCAAATATGCATGTAGTATATCTTATTCCATTGTTATTCTCTATGTGTTACATTGCCAGCATATTCCATGTGCTGACCCGTTTTCGGGCTACAACATTTCATGTTGTAGACTTTTCAAACAATGAGTAAGATGCTTTTAGGTCGTGGTTCTATACTCAGTGATGCCGTTGGAGTTGATGGACTCGCTTATCTTCCAAGTCTTCCGCTGTTATCGTTTTTAGATGGCCTTAAGCCATATTTATTTCAATAAGTTCTCTTTTGAGACATTCGATGTAATAAGTGTGTGATTGCTACTCTGTTATAAATCCTCCAAGTACTGTGTGGTGTCAGCGTTACTGATCCAGGGATGACACTGAGCATAGAGATCAGACTGTTTGAGGTCTGGTCGCTACAAAGGTGGTATCAGAGCACAAGCTGACTATAGGACACGGCCACTAAGCTTAAGCCCTAGATCACTACTATTTCTGCTCATTTCTGACTCCTAATCTTTTCTATTCTTTAGGATGGCGGATGCAAGGATCAAGTATGTATCACGGCATGAGCTGAGAAGAGCACATGTAAATTCCTTGTCAGGAGTTGTGTAGGAGGAAGTACCGGTGGTAAGGGATTTCCCCGATGTATTTCCAGAAGAGTTGCCAGGCATGCCACCGGATAGAGACATTGAGTTCTGAATTGAACTACTGCCAGGCACTGGGCCGATATCCAAGAGACCATATAGGATGCCAGCCCAAGATTTGGAGGAAATTAAGAAGCAGATTAAGGAGTTGTTGGACAAAGGTTTTATTCACCCAAGATATTCGCCTTGGGGATCGCCAGTACTTCTGGTGGAGAAGAAGGATGGATCGTTAAGAATGGTTGTTGATTATCGTGGATTGAGTGAAGTAACAATCAAGAACAAGTACCCGCTGCCAATGATCAATGATCTGTTTGATCGGTTGCAAGGAGCTAAGGTGTTTTCCAAGATTGATTTGCGATCAGGGTACCATTAGTTGAAGATTCGGGAGCAGGATATACCGAAGACGGCTTTTACCACCAGGTACGGGCTGTATGTGTATACCGTTATGTCATTTGGTCTGACTAACGCCCCAACCTATTTTATGAACCTGATGAACAAGGTGTTTATGGAGTTTTTGGATAAGTTCGTCGTGGTGTTCATTGATGATATTTTGGTGTACTCGAAGAATGAAGAGGAACATAAGGAGCACTTACGTTTGGTACTCGAGAAGCTCAGAGAACATCAGCTATATGCCAAGTTCAGCAAGTGTGAGTTTTGGCTGAAGGAAGTAGGATTTCTCAGACATGTTATATCCGGAGAAGGTATCGCAGTAGACCCCACTAAAGTCGTCACCGTGACAAACTGGGAAGCACCAACAACAGTTGGAGAAATCCGGAGTTTCCTTGGACTCGCAGGATACTACCGGAGATTTATTGAAAATTTCTCGAAGATTGCAAAGCCTATGACAGAATTGTTGAAGAAGGATACCAAGTTCATTTGGAGTGAGGAGTGTGAGGCTAGTTTCCAAGAGTTGAAGAAACGTTTGCTTACCTCTCCAGTATTAGTTCTGCCAGATCAGACCAAGGATTATGAAGTGTATTGCGACGCTTCACGTCGAGGACTTGGAGAAGTGCTTATGCAGGAGGGAAGAGTTGTTTCGTATGCTTCACGACAGCTTAAGCCTCATGAGTTGAATTATGCTACTCATGATTTGGAGTTAGCAGCCGTAGTGCACGCACTGAAAACATGGAGACATTTTCTCATTGGAAATCATTGTGAGGTGTACACGGATCACAAGAGTTTGAAGTACATCTTCACGCAGAAGGAGTTAAATCTCAGGCAGAGGAGATGGTTGGAGCTTATTAAGGATTATGATATGAGATTGCATTATCACCCCGGGAAGGCTAACGTTGTAGCAGACGCATTGAGCCGTAAGAGCCATGTCAATACACTAATGACGGGAGAAATACCCAAGGAGTTAGCCGAGGATCTTCATGAGCTATGTTTGGAAATAGTTCCGAGAGGCTTTGTAGCAACATTGGAAATTCAGTCTACATTGATGGATAAAATCAGAGAAGCTCAAAAGACAGATAAGGAAGTTGCCTCTATAAAGGAGAAAATGAGCGAAGGGAAGGCTAAGGGATTTCGTGAGGATGAGTACGATACCCTACGGTTTGAAGACAGTGTTTATGTGCCCAATGACCCGGAGATTAGGAAGTTGATTCTGCAAGAGGCACATGATCCACCATATTCGATTCACCCCAGAAATACCAAGATGTATTTGGATTTGAAGGAAACTTTCTGGTGGACCGGAATGAAGAAGGATATTGCAGAGTATGTAGCAGTTTGTGATGTATGTCAGAGGGTGAAGGCAGAACATCAAAAGCCCACAGGATTGTTGCAGCCATTGCCTATACCCGAATGGAAGTGGGATAAACTAGGCATGGATTTCATCACGGGATTGCCCAGGACTCGTTGAGGCTATGACTCGATTTGGGTTGTAGTCGATCGTTTGACGAAGGTAGCTCATTTCATTCCAGTAAAGACTACCTACAGCAGTGCCAAATTGGCTAAGATATACATGACAAGAATTGTATGTTTGCATGGAGTTCCGAGGAGTATCGTATCAGATAGAGGAACCCAATTCTCCTCAAAGTTCTGGAAACAGTTGCACGAAACATTGGGAACCAGGCTGGCATTTAGCACAACTTTCCACCCACAGACAGATGGACAGACCGAGAGACTCAATCAGATTTTGGAGGATATGCTTAGAGCTTGTGTGTTGGATTATGGATCAAGTTGGGATGACAACTTGCCATATGCGGAATTTTCTTACAACAACAGTTATCAATCCTGTTTGAAGATGGCCCCTTTCGAAGCCTTGTACGAAAGGAGGTGCAGAACCCCGTTGTTGTGGGATGAGGTTGGAGACCGCCAGTTGTTTGGTCCGGATTTGATTAAGGAGTCTGAATAGAAAGTAAAGTTGATCCGCGACAGACTCAAGGTAGCTCAGTCAAGACAGAAGAACTATGCAGATTCAAAACGCAAGGGGACAGAATATGAAGTCGGAGACAGAGTTTATCTTCGAGTATCTCCGCTTCGAGGAGTTAAGCGTTTTTGAGTTAAAGGAAAGTTAGCGCCACGTTTTGTGGGACCATACAAAGTTCTGGAACGCATGGGAGAAGTAGCGTACAAGTTGGAATTACCTGAGGGATTGTCAGGAGTTCATGATGTGTTCCATGTTTCACAGTTGAAGAAGTGTCATGCAGAAATGGCTGATATACCACTAAGAGATACAGTGCCTTTGGAAACGATTAAGTTGAAAGATGATTTGACTTATGAAAAGAAACCAATTAAGATTCTGGAATATGCCAGCCGAGTTACCCGTAGTAAGGTTATCAAGTTTTGCAAAGTTCAGTGGAGCCACCACACCGAGGAGGAAGCCACCTGGGAGCAAGAGGAAGATCTACTGAAGGCCCACCCTCACCTATTTGCTAGCCAACCCGAATCTCGAGGGCGAGATTCATCTTAAGGGGGGTAGGTTTGTAACATCCCAAATTTTCAATTTGGGATGTTATACATAGATCATCATTGCATGTCATATTTTGTTGCACTGTTGGCTCGATCCTAGAAATTCTACGCAACTCAAGGACCCACAGAGAAAGTTGGGGATTTCGTTATTTTCTTATTTGAGTTTTCTCAAATTTTGAAAATAGGATCATTTGATTTTATTTATTTTATCTTCAATTATTTCTACTACCAAAATTTCAGAGAGGGAATAAAATGACTTTCCCAAAATAAAGAAATAATGAAGATTTAATAAAAAATCAAATAAGTTTTATTTTGGAGTTTTTCGCCTTTTTATTTGAATTTAGGAAAATGTGCGTTTTTCAAAATTACATTTAGGCCCCAAATAAATGTTCATCTTGTCCGGCTTGATTTTAGAAGCCCGGGAAAATTTATTTTGGGATTTTTGGAGTCTGTTTAGTATTTCTTTTTATTTTTCTTCTGCGCGGAATTATTTAAAAAAACGCGCACCGCCTCTGGGCCGTGCCCGAGAGGGACTCCGCTCGGGGGCGCACCATAAAAGCGCAGCCCCGGCGCCCCCCCAGGCCCGTCAGCCCCGCGCCGCTGCCAGCCCACTCGCCGCCGCCGGCCCACACCCGCCGAACCCTAACCCTAAACCGCCGCCGCCGCCAGATCCGCCGCCGCCGCCGGACTCTACCGCCGCCGCCGGACTCTACCGCCACCGCCGGAGCCTCCCCGGACATCGCCGCCGCCGCCGCCGAGGTTCGCCGCCGCCTCAATCCGCGTGCCGCCGGTTTTTTTTTTTTGAAAACCGAGCGGTTTTTTTCGGTTTTTCGTTAGATCTGTTTTTTTTGTTCGGTTAAATAGCAAGCGTTCGCTTGTTCGTTCGTTTTAATGAACGTGTTCGTCAGATTAGTTTAGTTAACGAATGTTCGTTCGTTAACCTGTTCGTAGTTTTTCTTTTTGTCGGATTTAATCCGCGATTTCTCTGATCGCGATTCCTGATCCGATTTTCGTTTTAGTATAACTTTTCGCTTGTTTATCGGAATCAGACGATTCAAGCGCCTGGAGTTTCATCTTGAAACCCTCGTTCCGAATAATCAACTTTAACAAGTTTTTGCTTCTGTAAAATTTCACTTAGATCCAGATTAGTAAAACGAAGCTGTTTTCTTTCGCTGTTTGACTTTCGTTGCTTTGTTTGATTTGATTCTTTTTGCAAACCGGTGTTCTTAAGTTGAACTTTCAGGTTAGATCTTTTATCCGAGTTTTACCTGTGCATTAGATGAGTACTTATTGTATGTTTGTTTGTTTGTCTGCGATAGAATACCCGGAGTGCGCCGCCTGTTACTTCGAGTCTCTAGGATTCGCGGATCATCAGCAAGGCAAGTAACACTTTGATCATACCTTTTTCTCATACCCAGTTTTTATGCATTAGATCAATCCTCAAACATTGCATGATTAGGATCTAATTAAATTGTGGGAAATAGTTGAGGTAGTACCTATTACCTGTTTTATTATTAAACCTTTGGGAGTTACTTATACATTTGCTTATTATGCCATGCTATGCTAGTAGACGTGGATTGGGTCAGTGTATCCATGACAGATGTGAGTTTGTTAATTAATGGTTTATTTAAGGTGGTAACTTAAACACACATCTGGGTGGATTGAGGCACCTGGTTTCTATCAGGACTTGCCTGTATTTCTTCGGACCGCCACCCAGGCTCAAAGGGATCATGAGATTATTCAAACAAGAAACTTACGTGTGCAGCCACAAGCCATTATGGGCTCTGGCATAGTTGATTAAGTTGTGCGAACTCTTACGGGTAGACTAGCAGATGTAGGGGAAAGTAGGTGTACCGGTCTATCCACATGTAAGGTGCTAGTGCTTCCGAAAGACTATGTCTCGGTCATCCGTTTCTCAAAAATCATGTAGTGCGAGAAATCCAACGAACGCGATCGAGTCTTCTGGGGAAAACTGCGCGAACCTCTGCAGAGTGTATAAACTAATCATGGTCAGCCGTGTCCCCGGTTATGGACGTTTTGAGTATCTAGTACTTGGATATCATGTGAATCTCATCATGTTAATATTGTTGGGTTTTAATGAGTACTTTTAATTGGGATTGAGAATGCTGTCAACCATTCTCAATGTTTAACAACCACCATGATAGTTAAATAAATTTATTCCTTTACAATAGGGAAAAATTGGCTTTATGCAAAACTGTAACCATAGAGCTTTCCACCAGCCAAATATGCATGTAGTATAGCTTATTCCATTGTTATTCTCTATGTGTTACATTGCCAGCATATTCCATGTGCTGACCCATTTTCGGGCTGCAACGTTTCATGTTGCAGACTTTTCAGATGATGAGTAAGATGCTTTTAGGTCGTGGTTCTATACTCAGTGATGCCGTTGGAGTTGATGAACTTGCTTATCTTCCAAGTCTTCCGCTGTTATCGTTTTTAGATGGCCTTAAGCCATATTTATTTCAATAAGTTATCTTTTGAGACATTCAATGTAATAAGTGTGTGATTGCTACTCTGTTATAAATCCTCCAAGTACTGTGGCATTACTGATCCAGGGATGACACTGAGCACAGAGATCATACTGTTTGAGGTCTGGTTGCTACATTCATGCTTGGTGTTGGGCTTCTTTCTGGTGAGTCTTCTTTGCGTAACCCGGCCCCTCTTGGGCGGTTTACACAAATAGTTATATCCCCAACAAAGACTATTGATTTAAAATGGGACTTATTGGAAAGAATTAAACGCAACTCTGAAGATTGGGGTTCCGACGATGGTAAGGAGTCAGGTATGACACCTAAGTTCGATTGTGTTAAATCTTTTATGGATACCGATGCTTTTCGTGGATTTAGCGCTAAGTATGGACTTGACTCTGAGATAGTAGCTTCTTTCTGTGAATCTTTTGCTACCCATGTTGATCTCCCTAAAGAGAAGTGGTTTAAGTATAATACTCCTGTTGAAGTGAAAGTAGTTGCACCTATTACAGTTGAAGAAAACACTATCACCTATAGTGATCCTATTGTTCCTACTACTTATGTTGAGAAAACCCCATTTCCTATTAGGATAAAGGATCATGCTAAAACTTCGACTGTTGTTCGTAAGGGTAATACTAGGACTTATACACCTCCTGAGGAAATCACTATTTAACCTAGTATTGCTATGGTTAAAGATCTCTTGGATGATGATTTAGATGGGCATGTTATTTATTTCTGTGATGAAACTGCTAATATTTCTAGACCAGATACTAAGATACATAGACCTGTCGTAGGCATGCCTGTTATTTCTGTTAAAATAGGAGATCATTGTTATCATGGCCTATGTGATATGGGTGCTAGTGCTAGTGCGATACCTTATACCTTATACCAAGAAATTATGCATGACATTGCACCCGTTGAATTAGAAGACACTGATGTTACCATTAAGCTTGCTAATAGGGATACCATTAAACCAGTTGGGATTGCTAGAGATGTTGAAGTCTTGTGTGGGAAGGTTAAATACCCTGCTGATTTTCTTGTTCTTGGTTCCCCACAAGATGATTTTTGTCCTATTATTTTTGGTAGACCCTTCTTGAATACAGCTAGTGCTAAGATTGATTGTGAAAAAAATACTGTCACCGTTGGCATAGATGGTATGTCTCATGAGTTTAATTTTGCTAAGTTTCGTAGACAACCTTGTGATAGGGAACCACCTAGTAAGGATGAGATTATTGGTCTTGCTTCCATTGATGTGCCTCCTACTAATCCTTTAGAACAATATTTGCTAGATCATGAAAACGATATGTTTATGAAGGAAAGAAGGGAAATAGATGAAGTGTTCCACAAATAGGAACCTATGCTGAAACATAACCTTCCCATTGAAATTCTTGGGGATCCCCCTCCACCAAAGGGTGATCCCATGTTTGAACTCAAACCATTACCTGATAATCTTCAATATGCTTATCTTGATGAAAAGAAAATATATCTTATTATTAGTGCTAACCTTTCAGAGCAAGAAGAAGAAAGATTATTGAAAACTCTGAAGAAGCACCGAGAAGCTATTGGATATACTCTGGATGATCTTAAGGGCATTAGTCCCACATTATGCCAAGACAAAATTACAGTGGAGAAAGATGCCAAACCAGTTAGAGATCCTCAATGACGACTAAATCCCAAGATGAAAGAAGTGGTTAGAACGGAGATACTAAAGCTCCTTGAGGCAGGTATAATTTATCCCGTTGCTGCTAGTGAATGGATAAGGCCTGTCCATTGCGTTCCTAAAAGGGAGGTATTATCGTTGTTCCTAATGATAAAGATGAATTGATCCCGCAAAGAATTATTACAGGTTATAGGATGGTAATTGATTTCCATAAATTAAATAAGGCTACTAAGAAAGATCATTACCCTTTACCTTTTATTGATCAACTGCTAGAAAGACTATCCAAATACACACATTTCTGCTTTCTAGATGGTTATTCTGGCTTCTCTCAGATACCTGTGTCAGTGAAGGATCAATCTAAAACTACTTTTACTTGCCCTTTTGGTACTTTTGCTTATAGACGTATGCCTTTTGGTTTATGTAATGCACCTGCTACCTTTCAAAGATGCATGATGACTATATTCTCTGATTTTTGTGAAAAGATTTGTGAGGTATTCATGGATGACTTCTCCGTTTATGGATCCTCTTTTGATGATTGTTTGAGCAACCTTGATCGAGTTTTGCAGAGATGCGAAGACACTAGTCTCGTACTGAATTGGGAAAAGTGTCACTTTATGGTTAATGAAGGCATTGTCTTGGGGCATAAGATCTCCGAGAGAGGTATTGAAGTTGATAAAGCCAAGGTTGATGCTATTGAAAAGATGCCATGTCCCAAGGACTTAAAAGGTATAAGAAGTTTTCTTGGTCATGCCGGTATTTATAGGAGGTTCATTAAGGAATTTTCTAAAATCTCTAGGCCTCTGACTAATTTATTGCAAAAAGGTATTCCTTTTGTCTTTGATGATGATTGTGTAGAAGCATTCGAAATACTTAAGAAAGCTTTGATCACTGCACCGATTGTTCAGCCACCTGATTGGAATTTACCTTTTGAAATTATGTGTGATTCTAGTGATTATGTTGTAGGTGTTGTTCTAGGGCAAAGAGTTGATAAGAAATTGAATGTTATCCAGTAGGCTAGTAAGACTCTTGATACTGTCATGAGAAATTAGGCTACTAGTGAAAAAGAGTTCTTAGCAGTTGTGTTTGCATGTGATAAGTTTAGACCTTATATTGTTGATTGCAAAGTTACTATTCACACTAATCATGCTGCTATTAAATATCTTATGGAAAAGAAAGATGCTAAGACTAAGCTCATTAGATGGGTTCTCCTGCTCCAAAAATTTGATTTGCATATTATTGATAGAACGAAAGCTAAGAACCCCGTTGCAAACAACTTGTCTAGGTTAGAGAATGTTCTTGATGACCCACTGCCTATTGATGATAGCTTTCCTGATGAACAATTAGCGGTCATTAATGCTTCTCGTACTGCTCCTTGGTATGCTGATTATGCTAATTACATTCTTGCTAAATTTATACCGCCTAGTTTCACATACGAGCAAAAGAAAAAGTTCTTTTATGATTTAAGACATTACTTTTGGGATGACCCACACCTTTATAAAGAAGGAGTAGATGGTGTTATTAGACGTTGTGTGCCTAAGCATGAATAGGAACAGATTCTATGCAAGTGTCATTCTGAATCCTATGGAGGACACGACGCTGGAGATAGTACTGCACACAAGGTACTACAATCTGGTTTTTATTGGCCTACTCTCTTCAAAGATGCTCGTAAGTTTGTCTTATCTTGTGATGAATGCCAAAGAGTAGGTAACATTAGTAGACGTCAAGAAATGCCTATGAATTATTCTCTTGTTATTGAACTGTTTGATGTTTGGGGCTTTGATTATATGGGACCTTTTCCTGCCTCTAATGGTTTTACACATATTTTAGTTGTTGTTGATTACGTTACTAAGTGGGTAGAAGATATTCCAACTAGTAGTGCTGATCATAACACTTCTATTAAAATGCTTAAAGAAGTTATTTTTCAGAGGCTTGGAGTCCCTAGATATCTTATGACTGATGGCGGTTCACATTTTATTCATGGTGCTTTCCGTAAGATGCTTGCTAAGTACGATGTTAATCATAGAATCGCATCCCCTTATCATCCGCAGTCTAGTGGTCAAGTAGAGTTGAGCAATAGAGAGCTCAAATTAATTTTTGCAAAAGACTGTGAATAGATCTATAAAGAATTGGTCCAAAAAACTTGATGATGCATTATGGGCCTATAGAACTGCATACAAAAATCCTATGGCTATTGTCGGTGTCAAAACCGACGGTTCTCGGGTAGGGGGTCCCGAACTGTGCGTCTAGGCGGATGGTAACAGGAGACAAGGTACACGATGTTTTACCCAGGTTCGGGCCCTCTTGATGGAGGTAAAACCCTACGTCATGCTTGATTGATATTGATGATGTGGGTATTACAAGAGTAGATCTGCCACGAGATCAAGGAGGCTAAACCCTAGAAGCTAGCCTATGGTATGATTGTTGTTGTGTCCTACGGACTAAAGCCATCCGGTTTATATAGACACCGGAGAGGGCTAGGGTTACATAGAGTCGGTTACAATGGTAGGAGATCTACATATCCGTATCGCCAAGCTTGCCTTCCACGCCAAGGAAAGTCCCATCCAGACACGGGACGGAGTCTTCAATCTTGTATCTTCATAGTCTTGGAGTCCAGCCGATGATGATAGTTCGGCTATCCGGACACCCCCTAGTCCAGGACTCCCTCAGTAGCCCCCGAACCAGGCTTCAATGACGACGAGTCTGGCGCGTATATTGTCTTCGGCGTTGCAAGGCGGGTTCTCCTTCAAATTTCATGTACCTGCCGAATAGTGTCCGGCTTCCTTATAAATGTTGCGCTCCTTGGCTTCTATGCCCAATAATGGCCCTCTTCCACGTGTCGTATGTATGCGAAAAGCCAGGGCATTTTTACGTTTTACCCCCTAGCCGTGCGAACGAGCCGCTTATAAGAGAGGCGAGGATCTAGATCCAACTCACACCATTGTCCTTCCGCAAGAACTCATCGAAGCGCCTCTGACAAAAAATCCATTCCAACATGGATAGTCGACGCAGCTCCTCCTCTCATGCTCGCAGCCCTCCACCGGGAGATTGGGGGAGGTGCTCAGTTCCACACAGCGAGCTAGTGACGCTCCAAACCGAGGGATATCTTCCCTCAGCCTTCATGGTTCCGGTTCGATCCGTACTGGCCAGCTTCAGGGGCGGAAAGCAGGTGGAGAGTGCCCCCAACCCTTGCGAAGGAGAGCGGGTATGCTTCGGCCCTTATCTAATAAGGGGACTCGGATTTCATATACATCCGTTTCTCCGGGGGCTCCTGGAGTTCTACGGACTCCAGCTTCACCACCTTACACCTGCCTCCATTCTGCACATCGCAGGTTTCGTAGCTCTTTGCGAGCTGTTCTTGGGCATCGAGCCCCATTTCGCGCTATGGAAGAGATTGTTTTACCTCGTTCCCCGTTCTCACGAGGGGTCGATATATCAAGTGGGCGGAGCCGAAATATGGCACATCACCGGGACCAGATATCTATCCGTTACCCCGAAGAAGGCATCTGAAGACTGGCCTTCGGAATGGTTCTATATGGAGGACGCCCCTCTGCCGGACCCAGTTCGGATCAGCCTCCCGGAGTTCAGCAACGCTCCCTTGAAGAAACGCCTGAGTTGGCGCCCGCAAAGCCCTCAACGGGAGGATGATGGGAGCGTCCATTATCTGATGGGCCGGATTAAGTTACTGGCCCACTCCGGCTTGACCATGATCGGAGTCATGGCCACGTGCATTATGCGAGGGGTGCAGCCGCTCCAATATAAGGGCCACCCCATGTGGGATTTTAACGGGGAAGATGACCCCACCTGTCATGGCCGCAAAGGGCCGGGATCGGCCGCCGATCTAGTGAAGATCCTGTCCGGCTTGTACAAGGGGGAGAAGCAGGACTTCCTCCACACGAGTCCATTGAATGGATTCTCCATGAATAACCCTCGGAGCTGGGTAAGCGGACGCTTGTCTATCCGATCCATATTTCCAAAGTCAAGTGTCTTACTTTGTGACGTTGGCGCAGGAGCTGCGCCGGGACGTGGAGAGCATTCAAAGCCTGACTCCACAGCCCGAGGATCCAGAATGGTCCCTTGATCCGGCCTCCGAAGAGGATCGGACATAAAGGTGGAGCTGATTGACGGGGTGTTCCACCAACTTAGTATGGATAATGCTCTAGTCGCCATTACAGCTGACTACCCCGGTTTATCTCCGCCTTCCCAGGTAACCATGACCGGAGTTCCGGCATCATCATTTATTCCATGCTCATTTCTGACCATCATATACCGATGGTGCATCGCAGGAGGTGCCTTTAAGGCAGGAAGCCGAACCCGCGGCGGCTGACCAACAGGGGTCAGTTCAGCCCAGCAAATGGAAGAGGAGTGCGGCGCGAATCGAAACGTTGCCACAACGGTACGGCGCACCATCGTTTTTAAGGGAAGGATCCCCAGGAGGTATATTTAACGCTCATGATTTTTTCAGGAGAAAGAGCGCTCGCCGGACAGTGTCCGGAGAGGTCGCCAATCAAGCCTCCGCTAGCCATGCTCAAACGCGTGGTCCGGAAGGGGAGGCGAACACAAGGAAGGAGCCGGATGCTCCTCCAACGGAGGATACCGACAGGCTGTCCGCCACCAGGTCTGAGGTGGAGAGCGCCATGAATCACAGGCGTCACCGGACAGCTTTTTGTGACGCGTGTTTTTCCCCGGAGGCGTTGAATGCCTTTAATGCAAGAGACGCGCACCTCTGCGCCGCTCAAGATGGTTTAACCAGAGCCACGGAGCAGTATGTGAAGGACATACGGGTAAGGAATATTAACAGTTGTATATGCCAGTAGCCCCCGAGACTTAAAATAGTTAGAATAACTGATTTAAGGATCATTCGTTATGCAGGATCTTATAGAGAAGAATACCCACCTGTCCCAGGAGCTTCAGGAGTGCAAGGCCCAACTTGAGGCCGCACTGTCCACCATAGGGGGAGCTACAGAGACCCCCGCTGGTAATACATACTTCGAAAAGATAAGTAGTTATCAAAGTGCAGTGTGTGCATAAATCTGACAATAATATTGCAGAGGGTGCCGGACTAGATCCGGCAAGCAACAACTACTGCGCCAGCTGAAGGCCGGCGAGAGGGTGCTTATGAAGGTGCAGCAGGAGAGAAACAAGCTCCAAGATGCCCACACCCAGCTGGGAGAAGAGCAGAAAGGTGTTCGGGCCCGGCTGTCTGGCTCCGTGAAGGAGAATCAGCCGCTTCGTCGCGGCATTTATAGTAAGTACTTGAGCAAACTCCTTTGAAAAGAAGAGTTCAGCGAGGAAGTCGATTGACAGAAATGTGTCTTTAGGTGTGCTCACAGGTCGCCCTGTGGAGGAAATGCCCGGTTCAACGGGTTGACCAACTCCCCGAGCTGATGCAACTGCATGAACGTGTTCGGCAATCAATGAATGGCGTCACCCAGGCCTTATGGCCATCCGTCTCCCTACCCGAAAGCCTTGAAGGACTTGCCAAGAAGCTGCATGGAGCACAGCAGTGCTTCCGTCTGTGGAAGATATCGGCCTGCCGTCAAGGCGCCAGGGAGGCCTGGGCCATGGTAAAGACGTGGTACAAGAAGGCGGATCCGAACCACATGGCCGAGGTCGGACCTATGGGGCCAGATGGGAAGGAGATCCCTGTGAGCTTAATGTACAGCCAAGTAGAGTTGGACGCTAAGTATTCCCAACAGGACTGTAAATTAGACAGCCTGTTAGACGGGATTGAAGAGGAGTATAATCAGTCAATTTGACGATGTATTTTAAAATGACATGTAAAATGCCTCCTAGCCGGATTGTAGATCGTTTGTCTTTGCCGACCTTTTCGCTTCGACCTTGGGACCCTAGAGTCCGGAGTGTGTCCGAATACCTTCTCAGTTATGAAAAAACCGGGGCATGCATGGAGACCAGGCGTAGGGGTCATTAGTGCTTTATCAGACAAGTGCCCAACTAGTTATGTTATATTACATGGTTAGTAAGAAACATCTTCTAGGGAGAATAGTTTCGTTAGGGGTTCCTTTCCCTAGGAGGCATGCCCTAAGGTGCATGTCCATACTGTGAAGAGAGCAGAAAAAGCATCTGGGGGCAGATAAGTTAAATAAGTAATAAATCATCTTTCAAGTCACCGACCGAATATTCCCTTAAGAATGCTAGCTTTCAGCTTCACCCAGTCTGAGGTACACATCCGGCTGACCCGGCAGTAACAATCGCAGAGGTGCTCCCTTTACCTCCTAGCCGAACAATCGGGAACGTAGGGGTAAGCACAGGAGCCAGGCAAACCAGCTTGGCCAAAACTTAAGTCATATCGATGCATATAATGGTGAATAAAAGGTACATGCAGAAGTATGACGCATGTGTTGGGCTAGAAGCACATCAAGTGTGTGCGAACAATGCGCAAATCAGCCTATCAAAGGCTTTTACTATATAAAAAAAGTGGGAAGAAGGAGGGGGACAAGAGACAGTGAAAATGTAAAAGGTGGACGGAGGAGGGAGACGAACTCTGAGTCCGGTGCTAGGCGTAGAATCTTGGAGACGGGCTGCGTTCCATGGGTTCGGCTCGAGTCGGTTGTCAGATGCGTTACGTAGACGGTATGCTCCGCTGGTCAGGACTTGGTCGATGATGAAGGGACCTTCCCATTTGGGCTTAAGTTTGTCCTTTTTCTTGTCCGGCAGGCGTAGAACGAGTTCGCCAACATTGTAAGTCTTGGCCCGTACTTCTCTGCTTTGATATCTTCGAGCCTGTTGCTGATAGAATGAGGAACGAGCTTTTGCCACGTCTCGCTCCTTCTCTAAGGCGTCCAAACTGTCCTGCCGATCTAATTCGGCTTCTCTTTCTTTGTACATGCGCACGCGAGGTGAGTCATGAATTATATCGCAGGGCAGAACTGCCTCTGCGCCCTACACCATAAAAAAGGGTGTGAATCTGGTAGTGCGGTTCGGCGTGGTCCGCAGCCCCCAGAGTACGGAGTCGAGCTCCTCTACCCAGTGCGTGTTAGATTCCTTGAGGGACCGCACTAATCTGGGTTTGATGCCGCTCATGATTAGACCGTTTGCTCGTTCGACTTGACCGTTAGTTTGGGGGTGATAGACTGAAGCGTAGTCGAGCTTGATGCCCATGTTTTTGCACCAGAGTTTAACCTCGTCAACCGTGAAATTTGTGCCGTTATCGGTGATGATGCTGTGGGGGACACCATAACGGTGTACTACCCCAGATATGAAGTCTATCACGGGTCTGGATTCGGCCGTTTTAACTGGTTTGTCCTCTATACATTTGGTGAATTTGTCCACCATGACCAATAGGTATTTTTGCTTGTGGGTTCCCCCTTTAAGGGGTCCAACCATATCAAGCCCCCAGACCGCGAACGGCCAGGTGATGGTATAGTTTTGAGGGCGGTGGGTGGCATGTGGCTTTGATTAACAAAGAGCTGGCAACCGACGCATCGTTGGACTAAGTCCTGAGCATCTGCCCGGGCAGTCGGCCAATAAAATCCTGTACGGAAGGCCTTGCCTACAAGGGCTCGGGCTGCGGCGTGGTGCCCATCGAGTCCGGCGTGAATTTCAGCCAGGAGATTTCGCCCTTCCTCTTCGGAGATACACCTCTGAAGGACTCCGGTTGTGCTTTTCTTATAAAGTTCTCCCTCATGGACCTTGTAGGCTTTAGATCGCCGAACTATGCAGCGGGCCTCATTTTGGTCTTTGGGGAGTTCCTGCCAAGTTAAGTAGGATAGGAATGGTTCTGTCCACGGGGCGATTAGTTCCATTATTTCGTGGGCTAAGGGTGTTATTTCATTGGCTGAGCCACCTACTGTGTCAGAATGTTCCGTGTTGGGTGGCGCGGTTGGTTCCGGGTTGCTATTTCCGGTCTCCTCTTCCCATAGTACGAATGGCTTAAAGAGGCGCTCCAAGAAGATGTTGGGAGGGACGGCATCGCGTTTTGCGCCGATGCGTGCCAACACGTCGGCTGCCTGGTTGTTATCCCGGGCTACATGATGGAATTCGAGTCCTTCGAACCGAGCTGACATTTTTAAGACATCGTTACGATAGGCTGCCATTTTCGGATCCTTGGCATCAAAGTCTCCATTTACTTGGGATATCGCAAGGTTTGAATCCCCGCGGACCTCTAGGCGTTGAATGCCCATGGAGATGGCCATCCGGAGAACATGTAGAAGGGCCTCGTATTCGGCTGCGTTGTTGGAGTCCTTGTACATTATTTGAAGTACGTATTGGACTGTATCTCCGATTGGGGACGTCAAGACGATGCCAGCCCGCAAGCCGGCCAACATTTTAGAGCCTTCTAAGTGCATAATCCAAATGGAGTATGCGCCGTACTCTTTAGGGAATTCGGCTTCCGTCCATTTAGCGATGAAGTCAGCCAAAACTTGCGACTTTATAGCTCGCCGTGGTTTGTAGGTTATATCGAATGGTAAAAGCTCAATGGCCCATTTTTCAATTCTGCCCATCGAGTCGCGATTGTTTATGATGTCGTTGAGAGGTACTTCGGAGGCCACTGTGATCGAACACTCTTGAAAGTAGTGTCGCAGCTTCCGGGATGCCATGAACACCGCGTACGCTATCTTTTGATAATGTGGGTATCGGGACTTGCATGGAGTTAGGACAGTGGATACATAATACACTGGTTTTTGAAGAGGGAATTTGTGCCCTTCTGTTTCTCGTTCGACGACGAGCACCGCGCTTACAACTTGATGTGTTGCCGCGATATATAACAGCATTGGTTCGCCCAAGTTGGGCGCGGCCAGGACCGGATTTGTTGCCAGTATGGCTTTTATTTCTTCGAGTCCGGCTGTGGCAGCGTCCGTCCATTCGAAGTGTTCGGTGCGCCTGAGGAGGCGATAGAGGGGCAATGCTTTTTCTCCCAAACGAGAGATGAAGCGGCTTAGGGCCGCCACGCATCCAGTCAATTTTTGTATTTGTTTGAGGTATTTTGGGATGTCCAATTGTGACAGAGCTCGGATCTTGGATGGGTTTGCTTCAATTCCTCTACCGGATACGATGAAGCCCAAGAGCTTTCCGGCTGGTACGCCAAAGACGCATTTTCCAGGTTAAGCTTAATGTCATATGCTCGGAGGTTGTCGAATGTGAGCCTCAAATCGTTTATTAGAGTTTCAACGTGTTTGGTCTTGACGACCACATCGTCTACGTATGCCTCCACTGTTTTGCCGATCTGGGTAGCCAGACATGTCTGGATCATGCGCTGATATGTTGCGCCGGCGTTTTTAAGTCCGAAGGGCATTGTGTTGAAGCAGAATGGTCCGTATGGAGTAATGAATGCCGTTGCGGCCTGGTCTATTTCTGCCATCTTGATTTGATGGTATCCGGAGTATGTGTCGAGGAAACACAATGAATCGTGCCCCGCGGTGGCATCGATGATTTGGTGGATGCGGGGGAGGGGGAAAGGATCCTTTGGATGGGCCTTATTAAGGTCTTTAAAATCCACACAAAGGCGCCAGGATTTGTCCTTTTTTGGTACCATTACCAGGTTTGCTAGCCAATCCGGATGTTTTATATCTCTGATGAATCCGGCTTCCAATAGTTTGGCTAGCTCCTCTCCCATTGCCTGTATTTTGGGTTCGGAAAATCGTCGAAGTGCCTGTTTGACTGGCTTGAATCCTTTTAGGATATTTAGGCTGTGCTCTGCCAGCCTGCGTGGGATTCCTGGCATATCTGAATGGTGCCAGGCAAAAATGTCCCAATTTTCCCGAAGGAATTCTTGTAGTGCGGCTTCTACATTAGGGTTTAATTGTGACCCAATGGAGGCCGTCTTTGTGGGGTCCGTGGGATGGACCTGGAATTTGACTATCTCGTCTGCTGGTTTGAAAGATCTGGACTTAGATCTCTTATTGAGTATCACGTCGTCCCTATTCACTATGGAGCGTAATGCCGTGAGTTCTTCTGCCGCTAGTGCTTCGGATAGTACCTCTAGGGCTAGTGCGGCTGTTTTGTTCTCGGTGCGGAGTGATGTGTCTGTATCACTGATCAGAGTGATAATTCCATTGGGCCCGGGCATTTTTGGCTTCATGTACCCGTAATGGGGTACGGCTTGGAAAATTGTGAATGCCTCTCGCCACTTGGAACGTGACTTCCTCGGACCTATAGTTGTCCGGCGAGCCGAACACCACATCTAGTGTGATTTTTCCTGTGCAGCGTACTTCCCGACTAGGGATTATTCCTCTAAAGGTTGTGCTGCTTTGCTCAATGCGGCTCCAGTCTATTTCCGTTTTTTGGAGAGTTTCCTTGTAGATGAGGCTTAATCCGCTGCCGCCGTCCATGAGTACCTTGGTAAGACGAAAGCCGTCCACTATGGGACTGAGAACCAATGCAGCTGGTGCCCGGGCTGTTCGGAATTTAGGTTCGTCGCTGGCATTGAAGGTGATAGCCGTGTCGCTCCATGGATTTGCTGTTGCTACTTGGTAGACTTCGGCGAGGCTGCGGATTGTTCATTTCCGCATATTATTTGATGCGAAAGTCTTGAAGACTGTTGATACCGTACTGGTACTGTTGGGTTGGTTTTCCGGGGCTAGAAGCCCTTCGCCACTTTTGGCCACCTGCCGTAGTATCCAACATGCCCGGAGGCTATGTGTTGGAGTGGCACCTTCTGCATTATGGATTTTGTAGGGTCCGCTGAGCCATCCCTCCAGTACGGTTCCGTACCCTTTGGGGGGGTTTTACTTTTTGATTTTTGACCCAGGTGCTTGAGCATGGTGCACCTTTTTATTCCGGACTAAGGTTGTGTTTAGGGCCGGATTGTCCCAAAATCTAGTTTCTGTTTTCCAGGCGCTCTCCATCGCACAGTATTTTTGTACTATGGTCGCCAGGTCGGCGAAGCGCGTGACCTTGCAACGACTTATGGCATTCATAATTCCCTTGTCCCTGCAATTATTGCAGAAAATAGAGATTGCGCTTTCCTCATGGTAGTCCTTTATCCTGTCCATAACGAGGAGGAATCTGGCCCAATAATGATGTACTGTTTCATCGGGCTCTTGCCGTATTTG
Organism: Triticum aestivum; assembly: GCF_018294505.1. Taxonomy (NCBI): domain Eukaryota; kingdom Viridiplantae; phylum Streptophyta; class Magnoliopsida; order Poales; family Poaceae; genus Triticum; species Triticum aestivum. Next base: position 436,827,696 of record NC_057810.1, on the reverse strand, counting down.
GGATAGATCGCTTGCGTTTGGGTGGGCGGGTGGTACTAAATTCGGAACCCCACCCAATCTGAGGCTCAAAGGCCAAGGGATTTCCGGATTTGGAAGCTTGGACTGCTGGAGGTCGTCCAACAAATCTAGTCTGCTGCCTAACTTTAGGTTCAGTACCTGATTGACGTCCGCCCCTCCACGGGAATCCGTCATGGAGGGATCGGGAATCCGGACATAACTGTTTTTGAACGTAGGGGAATAGTCACTGCGTTGTTCTTCTACCACAACAACATGGTGGGTAGCCTGGGGAGAGTTAATTTCTCTCAGATCGGTTTTATGCCAAATCTTATCGTAGTCTGTAGCGACTCCCAGGGCGGCGATGCGATCCAAAAGCTCGTTTACGGAAGAGAGATCCATTGGATCCAGCTGCTCGGCGAATCCCGAGTTGACGCGAAGACCGCTTTTGATGACCCGAGAGGTCATCATCGAAGCGGTGGCCGAACAGGCGGTCATAAGGAAACCACCTAGCCGGATAGCTTGACCGTCGGCCAAAGCTCCTTTGGCAATGGTACCATCTTTAAAGATGGGAGGAGGCATCCTTCCTGATTGCGACGGCACAGAGGAACTCTCAATGAAAGCACCAATGTCGGTGTCAAAACCGGTGGATCTCGGGTAGGGGGTCCCGAACTGTGCGTCTAGGCGGATGGTAACAGGAGACAAGGGACACGATGTTTTACCCAGGTTCGGGCCCTCTTGATGGAGGTAAAACCCTACGTCCTGCTTGATTGATATTGATGATGTGGGTATTACAAGAGTAGATCTACCACGAGATCAAGGAGGCTAAACCCTAGAAGCTAGCCTATGGTATGATTGTTGTTGTGTCCTACGGACTAAAGCCATTCGGTTTATATAGACACCGGAGAGGGCTAGGGTTACATAGAGTCAGTTACAATGGTAGGAGATCTACATATCCGTATCGCCAAGCTTGCCTTCCACGCCAAGGAAAGTCCCATCCGGACACGGGACGGAGTCTTCAATCTTGTATCTTCATAGTCTTGGAGTCCGGCCGATGATGATAGTTCGGCTATCCGGACACCCCCTAGTCCAGGACTCCCTCAGCTATGTCTCCATATAAGATGGTTTATGGAAAAGTGTGTCATTTACCTCTTGAACTTGAACATAAGGCATATTGGGCTATTAAAGAGCTCAACTATGACTTCAAACTTGCCAGTGAGAAGAGGTTGTTTGATATTAGCTCACTTGATGAATGGAGAACCCAAGCTTATGAGAATGCCAAGTTATTCAAAGAAAAAGTCAAACGCTGCCATGACAAAAGGATACAAAAGCGTGAGTTTAACGTAGGAGATTATGTGTTATTATTCAACTCTTGTTTAAGATTTTTTGCAGGAAAACTTCTCTCAAAATGGGAAGGTCCCTACATTATCGAGGAGGTCTATCGTTCTGGTGCCAGAAAAATCAACAACTTCGAAGGCACAAGTCCAAGGGTGGTAAACGGTCAAACAATTAAACATTATATTTGAGGTAACCCTATCATTACTGAAACTAATATTATTGAAACCGTAACCCCTAAGGAATACATAAGGGACACTTTCCAGAACATTCCACACTCAGGAGTCAGTCGGGGAGAGTCGGGTGTCTCACCCAACACTAGGTCCAGGAGCAAATAGCGATGCCTATCACTTTGGACCATCAACGGAGGATGAGATGGAGGCTGATCTAAAAAGGATAGATGCCATGGAGGAGGATCAAGAAGTTACCTCTTGTCTCCAAGTAGAATTCACTATGGGGGAACTACCTAGATTGGCTATCCCTACTTCGGTCACCCCTTCCAACTTTAGATTTCTTTCTTATGAAAATATGAAAAAGAGCTTCACTTGTTCTCCAGAAGCTATGCAACATCCTTGGGTAAAAGGATCTTTGGAGGTTATGGGCAAGCTCCGTAAAGAAATTATGGACCTCAAACAACAAGTCAATGAGCTCGAGGAGGAGAACCGTATCCTGAAGGGCATCATCGCCAAGAAGATCATAACACCAACCGTGAAGAAGGAGAAATAATCATATGGGTATGGTCACTTGTCACATCCCTAGTTCTGACAATGCCTAGTGCATGCATTAGAGTGTTACATCATGTTTAAATTTCATTTAAACCTGAGATGGGGATTGACTAAGCCCTAACACCAAATGAATTCAACTAGGGTCAAAATAAAACCTTTTTCATTGAACTCAAAATGTCCTCTAAAAATGTTCAACATTTCTGGTTTGAGGTGGAAGCATCTACCAAAAATGGTTTATATTTTTGCAGGGCATATTTGGTCACTGAATTAAACCATATTGTATTTGACTTTGGGCATTTAAATACTATAAATAATTTAAATGTTCAAATAAATGTTGGAAAATTGTTAGGGGTCACTGAAATAATTCAGAAAACACCCATAACTGTTTCCAGGATTTTATAAAATGATTTGATATTTTAAATCAAATCAAAAACAAATTGCAGAAAATAGAAAAGATAAAACAGAACAGAATTATAAAAGAGAGAGAGAAAGACCCGTACCTGGGCCACTTACCTGTAGCCGGCCCAGCTCCCCCACCTGGCCGGCCCAGCCCACCTCCCCCCTTGTCCTCTTCTTCCTCTGCCAGTAGGCAGAGGCGAGGCGTGGCGCGCGCCCGAAGAGCTCCGGCCACCTCCTGCTTCGCCGTGGCAGCCTCCCCGACTCCCTCGCGACGCCACGGAGACGCCTCGACCCCCTCGACCGCCTCTCTCTTCCCCTGGACCCCGTTCCCTCCTCTGCTTCCCTCCCGCGCACACCACCGAGCGGAACTCGCCGTCATCGTCGCCGTACCCATGGCCACCGGCCACCCCTAGCCTCGCCGACGCCCCAGGAAGCTCCGCCGGTCCTCCCTCTGCCTCCCCACCAATCCACAGCCCTCCGGAAGCCTTGCATCGCCGCCCTCGCCGTCGCCTTCTACCTCGGACCCGCCGGCCATCTTCGTCAAATTCGCCGGCTCCGGACCGTCTCCGACCTCGCCGAGCGTTCCTCGTCATCCCCGTGAGTCCCTGCTACGTTTCCCCTCTCTCCCCGTTGGTTTCCCATGCAGTAGCCATGCTAGCCACCGTACCGAGCGCCGCCGTCCGCCATGGACGCCGGGCATGGCACTGACGTGCTGTTGCGGCCAGTCCGACGGGCCTAGCATGCTCCTAGCTGCCCCAGGAGTCTGCATAGCCCCTCAGCCAGCCCCCTAGCGCTCCGTAACCTCGCTCCGGCCAAACCCGAGCTCCGGCAGCCGCCGCGGCCTCCACTCCGGCGAGCTCCGGCCACCCCGCGCCTCCCGCATGCCTCCTTTGGATGCGCGCAAGCAAGGGCAACCCTCTGGTGCCCTTGGCTTGGCCCAAAACCGCTCGCAGCGCCACTCCGGCGAGCTCCCGCCGCAGTTTTGGTCGTCGTCGGCCGAACTCCGGCGACTGCCGACGTGGCACGCCTAATTAGCACTAATGACCCTGTTAAACTAACCCCGTGGCACTGACAGTGGGCCCCGTAGCGGGTCAAAGCCCGGGTCAACGCGGGATTAGCCCCTGTGTCACTGACGTGTGGACCCCACACGTCAGGTTTGACCTGGACCGCCCGTCGACCTGCTGAGGTCAGCATGAGGTCATGCTGACGCCATAATTCATTTTCTGGAATTATTTTAATTCTAAATATTCAGGAAATTCCAGAAAATGCCTAAAACTTCTAAAATTCATAGAAATTCAACCGTAACTCCAAATTAAATAAATTATATATGAAAAATTATTAGAAAAATTCAAGGAATCCATCTGTACCACTTTCATGCATGTTAGAACAACTTATAGCTGCTGTTTAGCACAAATCAATTAAAGGGCATTTATTTAATCACATATGGAGTTTGAATTTGAATTTTATATTCAAGCCAACTTCATTTAATCTGTTGCTAGTTGCATTAGCTCAAAACACATTCATATTGCCATGTCATGAGCATGCATCATATTGTGCATTGCATTGATTGTGTTCCCTTCTGTGTTGCCGGTATTTGTCCCCTCTCGATAGACGTGATACCGATGATGTGATCGTTGACACTGATGAAGACTCAATGTTATCTTCAGAAGTGCCAGGCAAGCAAAACCCCCTTGTTCATTCCGATACAATCCTACTCTCTCGCTCCTGCTCTCTTTTAATGCATTAGGACAACACCGATTTATCTGTTACTTGCTGCGGTAGCTGAACCCCTTTATCCTTTGCATGACCTGTCATTGCCACAGTAAATAGATGAAACCCACTAGCATGAGTAGGAGTTGTTTGAGCCCTGTTGTGCCTACTCATTCATGCTTGTTTGTCATGCCTACTACTGCTTAGAGTTGAGTCAGGTCTGATTCATCGGGGATGAATCAGAGGTGTGTGAACATGTCCTACTGTGTGTGAGCTAAGTGTGTGAACACGATTTGGTAAAGGTAGCGGTGAGAGGCCATGTAGGAGTACATGGTGGGTTGTCTCATTGCAGCCGTCCTCAGGAACTGAGTTCTGTGTTTGTGATCCATGATTCAGCTACTACCACGCATTGGGCCCGAAACCAATGGACCCTCTCGGCTTCTTAATCACCCTTGTCCTCTGTCCAGGAGTTGCAAGTAGTTTCTGGTGTTTGTAGTATGCTGGAGGCCGTGGGCAGCGCTGACCGTAGGGGTGGGCTGTGATGCGGTAGGCACGTGGCACGGTGTACCGGGCGCCCGTTTGGTGTCTCGAGAACCCTGTTCACATCGTTTGGGGCTTTGAGCGAAACTCCGGCCGGATCTCCTCATGGATGGAACCCGAATAGGCGATAAACCTGGACTACAGACTCGAGTGTTTAGGCAGGCCGTGGCCGACACCCACGTTGGGCTTCCGCTTGAAGGTTGCCGAGTACATGTCGTGTAAACGGCGGTAAGTGGTGAGAGCGTGTGTGAAGAAGTACACCCTTGCAGGGTTAACATCATCTATTCGAATAGCCGTGTCCGCGGAAAAGGACTTCTGGGTTGCTTATATCAGTTCATAGACAAGTGGAAGTGGATACCCTAAAATACGCAAGATAAGCGTGAGTGCTACGGATGGCGTTCTCGTAGGGAGACGGGAGCGGATCCATAGTGGTGTATTGATATGGTGAATATGTGGACTCGTGTGCGCCACCTCAAAAGAGTTACTCGCAGTCGTAGTTTAGGATAGCCACCGAGTCAAAGCTGGCTTGCTGCGGTTAAACCCCACCACCCCTTTGTTGATAATGATGCATATGTAGTTAGTTCTGATGTAAGTCTTGCTGGGTACATTTGTACTCACGTTTGCCTATTTTATGTTTTGCAGAGAGACTTCGGTCTCGCTAGTAGTTCCGCGTGGACTTCAACGTTTAGCTTGTTACCTCAGCTACGATCTTGTGCCCTCGGCAGGATCTGATAGATAGTCAGGCTTCTCAGCCTTTTTCATTCATAGATGTCTGTACTCAGACATGATAGCTTCCGCTTGTGCTTTGACTTGTATGCTCTGAATGTTGGGTCATGAGACCCCTGTTTGTAATATCTCGCTCCTCGGAGCCTATTGAATAAATACTTGAGTCGTAGAGTCATGTTGTGATGCCATGTTGTATTTGCACATATCGAGCATATTGTGTGTATGTTATTGAAATGCTTGGTATGTGTGGGATCTGACCATCTAGTTGTTTATCTTTAGTAGCCTCTCTTACGGGGAAATGTCTCCTAGTGTTTCCACCGAGCCATGGTAGCTTGCTACTGCTCCGGAACACTTAGGCTGGCCGGCATGTGTCCTTCTTCGTTCCTGTGTCTGTCCCTTCGGGGAAATGTCACGCGATGAATACCGGAGTCCTGTTAGCCCGCTACAGCCCGGTTCACCGGAGTCCTGCTAGCCCAGTGCTACAGCCTGGATTCACTCGCTGATGACCGACACGTTCGATGCTGGGTCATGGATGCCTGTCCCTGTAAGTTTGTGCCGCTTTGGGTTTACGACTAGCCATGTCAGCCCGGGCTCCTTATCATATGGATGCTAGCGACACTGTCATATACGTGTGCCAAAAGGCGCAAACGGTCCCGGGCAAAGGTAAGGCGACACCCGTGGGAATACCGTGCGTGAGGCCGCAAAGTGATATGAGGTGTTACATGCTAGATCGATGTGGCATTGAGTCGGGGTCCTGACAGCGTTGGTATCAGAGCTTGACTGCCTGTAGGATTACCAAGCCAAATTGGTCGAAGTTGAGTCTAGAAATTCTTTAGTTATATGAGGGAATTGATTGTGGGATGGAACGTAAGGCTCTTTTTACTCCTTATACCTCATGGCCTTCTGATCTGAGTCATCATCTTCTCTTCTATGGGGGTTAAGGAACTAGGCTTCTCTTCTTTCTATCAGGATCACGTGTTACTAATCCGTAGACCTATAGAATTGTTGGACTTAAGCCTCGTTTCAGTTCCTATTACTTCCGTATGTTAAATTGTTGATCTCGAGACCTTGATATTGTGCTTCTGAGTGGTTATGCCACCATTTTTGTGAATGTCTCAAATCTTTTCTGAGCATTTACAGCCGTTATGCTGTCCGAGTCATCCCAGGTTTCTAAGTAGTCTGATGCATTTGCAAATCCTTTTCCTCTGGTTTCAATGTCTTTTAGGCCAGGTTAATCACACAAATTGTTGAGTTGAGGTACTCTACTGCCTCGACCTTTATGTTGGAGTTATTATTATGACCCTAGGTGTCTCAGGGGATCATCTAGTAGTCTAGCCATGTTTTGTGTCCCAGTGTGATGATTCTGGCTTTTATTCTCGAAAGCATCCCGTGATGCTACTTAGGAGTAGGTATTCTATTCCTGGGTTTTGAACCCGAGATTCATCCTACTTACATCATGTTGATAGTGTTGCTAGTTCCTTTAGGATAATAGTAACCGTTGCGATAGTCCTCGAGGTTCATGGTACATCCTTCTTCCAAATACCATGAACTACTTATGGCAGAAGTTCCTCGTTGAACTGAAATATCACAACAGGATTATTCTTGATGAGTTCTCCATTATATATTGTGACTCTGCCAGTTCTACCTTCTGCATGGGTTATCCGGAAGAAACATGTTGAACTTGGTTCGACATACTAATCTATGCATCCACAACTCAGAAAATTATATGTTCCTTTGAGTTGTTCTCTTTAGTTGCATTCTGACCCTCGTCTATCAATTGATAGTCAAGAGTATGCGTGCGTTCGTTTATCGATGCCTACTACTTTTGTGGTCCGTCAAGCCATTCTGTCCTGAATGACTTGGAGAAACAAACTCCAGTACCTCATCCATATCTAGGATTGGGTCAAAGTAGTTGTATTCCGCAGATCAAATGCTAATCCAGCTTTTGTTCTGTTCTACTTTGGAGTATTATCTTATTTTATATCGAGATTGTTATAGGAATTGCACACCATCCTATGAACTCTTGGTACAGTGATACTTCTTGCCATCATTGTTCATTCCTCGGATCCTGTGTTATTGTAACCGGAATGCCGACAAATGAATTATGGTGTATGAAGTCAATACTGCTAGCAACTCTATTGCTTGGTAGTTAAATGGACGATAACCTCATTCTTAGCGTGTTGATTGTTGAATCGTCACCCTAAGACTGATTGTGCTACCTAGTCCCTAATTCTGGTGCACTCCTCGAGCAATGAGATAGGAATTATTTCAAGTCCTCACCCATTTGATCATATCGTCTTGCCCTCAAAAGCGAGATTGTTCTCGAGCTTAGTAACATACCGGTGGTTCATGATTTTCTGAATGTCTTCTCGGAAGTATCACCAGGTCGTCACCTGACCGTTATGTTGAGCTCGTGATCAAGATGGTTTATTGTAAACCACCCTTTCTCCAAGAATCCGTGTTGGATATCCCTGAGCTAGTTGGTTAAGCTAGACAACAACTTGGAGAGTTGGAAGATAAAAGCTTGCCTGACTTAGTTCGTTCCAAAGGGATATTCTTGTGTAGAGTGTGTTGAAGAGAGATGATATCTTCATCGATTGGTCCCTGTGATCAGTTATTGGACCTATTGCCTGATAAAAACTTTGATTTGAGTATGGGTTATCGTCAAATCAAATCAGAACCAACGATGTTCGTAATGTTGTCTTACTCGTGGTCGATCCCTCGAGCATACACCATTATATCTTTTGGGTCTGACCAATGCTATCACTTGTTCACATAATTATGGAATTCCATTTACATGGAAATCTCGATGAATTGTTGTTGAGCCCATCGACAACATCCTTATCTCCCCCATGATTTTGTTGAACATTAAGCTAGTGTTGGAAACTTTTGAAAGCATTTGTTCATGCTAGTTCATGAAGCATATGTTCGGATGTAAGATGTGACTTCCTCTAGTTCATATGCATTTGATGCAAGTTGCCGCCGTGGACTCGAGAAAGTCAATGTTGCTTCCTCTGGAATCATCGCAAGTCAGTCATGCACACGTGCGAAGTATTCTGTGGTCTGGAGACTTGCAACCTTCATTCCATATGTGTATCCTAGCACACCCAGCCACTGACTGATTTGTTCAAGGAGAAGGAGTATCTTCATAAGAGCTAATCCGGACTTATGTAAGGACTTCGATACCCTCGTTGATGGTTCCCCCTCCTGAACTCGGTAGTGTTTTATTATAAGACTACTTTGTGGTCATGCTTGTCTTGGACAACGTGTTCACATGTTTGTAGCAGAACCAGCTCATGTTTTGGAGCTTGCTATCATAGTTCATCTCCCGAGAATCCCGCAACGTCATCTCGTCGATTTGTGTTGCAAACTTTCATTTTTCTTCCTAGACTCGATGAGTCTGGAATATCCTAACACCAACCAGATCTGAATCTCAGGCAGATATGATGGTTGGAACATTTTCCAAGAACTATAATATTGGTCCCTCGATAACCGGTAAAGTGGATGTCGTGGCCAACACAACCAACCGGAAGACCTATTATTATAATATCTTGATTGAAACAGTTGGCCACCTTTCCATAAGGACTTTGTAGGATTTACTCCCTAGTTGTGCCTTATGATTTTTGTGTTCCCGAAGTCCGACCTTTTAGTTGATGTTCTAGATATCAAACCATATCTATGAATGGATTACACTAGCACATCAAGGAGAACATTAGAAGCAGAGTGCTAAATGTCTCTCGGTCGATCATCCAGATTTTGTTTCCTTGGCCTCGCTAAGGTGAAATCTGAGAAAGTGTTATCTTCCTTTGCATCTGCATCATCCTTCCTCATTCATCATGGTAGTAAGTTGTGTTGCCAGAATCCTTGACACGGATATTGGTAAAATCTTGATGAATATGGAAATGCTCAAGTTCTTGAGAGCATGCACAAGCGCTACGTGTTATCATTGACACTAACTGGAGTGCTCTCAGTTTCCTCGGCAATGCTATAACCATTCCAATAGTGGAATAACTCTCTATTGTTGAGCCTCTCCCCAGTTACTAGAATCATTCCCAGCATTTGCATTTTGTTCCCAGCTTGCACCACCAATGTGCCATTCTACCATGGGTCTCTTCCATTTCCGGTGATAAGCAAATTCATCCATTGCGTTGTCTTCAACAAGGTAATCCACATCATCCAAGTCCGAGTATGCCATTCTACCGACCTCCGCCAATCGATTGCTGTGATTTGCCTTAGGCTGATATAGAGAGTCTCAATGATCTCTATATCAAAGGTAATTCTTTTTGCCCCTTAAGAGGGATATATATCTACGAGTCACCATCCCTAAGGTGTATCGTTATGGTATCATGGCAACTCAACTCCTCGCTACGTTGACAACCGTTCACCACCCTCTTAAGTGTGGAATTGTTGTCTACCTAGTAAATCTCGTCACCTGCTCCACTCCATCCCCCTAGAGGTATGCTTCATCTCTCAACCCGAGAGATGGTTCTAAGTCTCATTCCGTGAGTTGATCCTGAGTTGTTCGATCTTCGAGAAGACTGATCCTTCTAGAGTTTTCCTTTCCTCTTCTTGTCATGATTAGCTGGAGTTCTCAGAGCAAGACGACAAGACAAAGATGGTGAATGAATCAACGTTCAACTGAAGTGCACCCTGGATCGTGAAGATTGTACTAGTTTGTGTTTCCCCTTCATCCTACCCTACGCTTGAATCTCGAGACGAGATTCTTGTTTAGTGGGGGTGAGTTGTCACATCCCTAGTTCTGACAATGCCTAGTGCATGCATTAGAGTGTTACATCATGTTTAAATTTCATTTAAACCTGAGATGGGGATTGACTAAGCCCTAACACCAAATGAATTCAACTAGGGTCAAAATAAAACCTTTTTCATTGAACTCAAAATGTCCTCTAAAAATGTTCAACATTTCTGGTTTGAGGTGGAAGCATCTACCAAAAATGGTTTATATTTTTGCAGGGCATATTTGGTCACTGAATTAAACCATATGTATTTGACTTTGGGCATTTAAATACTATAAATAATTTAAATGTTCAAATAAATGTTGGAAAATTGTTAGGGGTCACTGAAATAATTCAGAAAACACCCATAACTGTTTCCAGGATTTTATAAAATGATTTGATATTTTAAATCAAATCAAAAACAAATTGCAGAAAATAGAAAAGATAAAACAGAACAGAATTACAAAAGAGAGAGAGAAAGACCCGTACCTGGGCCACTTACCTGTAGCCGGCCCAGCTCCCCCACCTGGCCGGCCCAGCCCACCTCCCCCCTTGTCCTCTTCTTCCTCTGCCAGTAGGCAGAGGCGAGGCGTGGCGCGCGCCCGAAGAGCTCCGGCCACCTCCTGCTTCGCCGTGGCAGCCTCCCCGACTCCCTCGCGACGCCACGGAGACGCCTCGACCCCCTCGACCGCCTCTCTCTTCCCCTGGACCCCGTTCCCTCCTCTGCTTCCCTCCCGCGCACACCACCGAGCGGAACTCGCCGTCATCGTCGCCGTACCCATGGCCACCGGCCACCCCTAGCCTCGCCGACGCCCCAGGAAGCTCCGCGGTACTCCCTCTGCCTCCCCACCGATCCACAGCCCTCCGGAAGCCTTGCATCGCCGCCCTCGCCGTCGTCTTCTACCTCGGACCCGCTGGCCATCTTCGTCAAATTCGCCGGCTCCGGACCGTCTCCGACCTCGCCGAGCGTTCCTCGTCATCCCCGTGAGTCCCTGCTACGTTCCCCTCTCTCCCCATTGGTTTCCCGTGCAGTAGCCATGCTAGCCACCGTACCGAGCGCCGCCGTCCGCCATGGACGCCGGGCATGGCACTGACGTGCTGTTGCGGCCAGTCCGACGGGCCTAGCATGCTCCTAGCTGCCCCAGGAGTCCGCATAGCCCCTCAGCCAACCCCCTAGCGCTCTGTAACCTCGCTCCGGCCAAACCCGAGCTCCGGCAGCCGCCGCGGCCTCCACTCCGGCGAGCTCCGGCCACCCCGCGCCTCCCGCATGCCTCCTTTGGATGCGCGCAAGCAAGGGCAACCCTCTGGTGCCCTTGGCTTGGCCCAAAACCGCTCGCAGCGCCACTCCGGCGAGCTCCCGCCGCAGTTTTGGTCGTCGCCAGCCGAACTCCGGCGACTGCCGACGTGGCACGCCTAATTAGCACTAATGACCCTGTTAAACTAACCCCGTGGCACTGACAGTGGGCCCCGTAGCGGGTCAAAGCCCGGGTCAACGCGGGATTAGCCCCTGTGTCACTGACGTGTGGACCCCACACGTCAGGTTTGACCTGGACCGCCCGTCGACCTGCTGAGGTCAGCATGAGGTCATGCTGACGCCATAATTCATTTTCTGGAATTATTTTAATTCTAAATATTCAGGAAATTCCAGAAAATGCCTAAAACTTCTAAAATTCATAGAAATTCAACCGTAACTCCAAATTAAATAAATTATATATGAAAAATTATCAGAAAAATTCAAGGAATCCATCTGTACCACTTTCATGCATGTTAGAACAACTTATAGCTGCTGTTTAGCACAAATCAATTGAAGGGCATTTATTTAATCACATATGGAGTTTGAACTTGAATTTTATATTCAAACCAACTTCATTTAATCTGTTGCTAGTTGCATTAGCTCAAAACACATTCATATTGCCATGTCATGAGCATGCATCATATTGTGCATTGCATTGATTGTGTTCCCTTCTGTGTTGCCGGTATTTGTCCCCTCTCGATAGACGTGATACCGATGATGTGATCATTGACACTGATGAAGACTCAATGTTATCTTCAGAAGTGCCAGGCAAGCAAAACCCCCTTGTTCATTCCGATACAATCCTACTCTCTCGCTCCTGCTCTCTTTTAATGCATTAGGACAACACCGATTTATCTGTTACTTGCTGCGGTAGCTGAACCCCTTTATCCTTTGCATGACCTGTCATTGCCACAGTAAATAGATGAAACCCACTAGCATGAGTAGGAGTTGTTTGAGCCCTGTTGTGCCTACTCATTCATGCTTGTTTGTCATGCCTGCTACTGCTTAGAGTTGAGTCAGGTCTGATTCATCGGGGATGAATCAGAGGTGTGTGAACATGTCCTACTGTGTGTGAGCTAAGTGTGTGAACACGATTTGGTAAAGGTAGCGGTGAGAGGCCATGTAGGAGTACATGGTGGGTTGTCTCATTGTAGCCGTCCTCAGGAACTGAGTTCTGTGTTTGTGATCCATGATTCAGCTACTACCACGCATTGGGCCCGAAACCAATGGACCCTCTCGGCTTCTTAATCACCCTTGTCCTCTGTCCAGGAGTTGCAAGTAGTTTCTGGTGTTTGTAGTATGCTGGAGGCCGTGGGCAGCGCTGACCGTAGGGGTGGGCTGTGATGCGGTAGGCACGTGGCACGGTGTACCGGGCGCCCGTTTGGTGTCTCGGGAACCCTGTTCACATTGTTTGGGGCTTTGAGCGAAACTCCGGCCGGATCTCCTCATGGATGGAACCCGAATAGGCGATAAACCTGGACTAGAGACTCGAGTGTTTAGGCAGGCCGTGGCCGACACCCACGTTGGGCTTCCGATTGAAGGTTGCCGAGTACATGTCGTGTAAACGGCGGTAAGTGGTGAGAGCGTGTGTGAAGAAGTACACCCCTGCAGGGTTAACATCATCTATTCGAATAGCCGTGTCCGCGGAAAAGGACTTCTGGGTTGCTTATATCAGTTCATAGACAAGTGGAAGTGGATACCCTAAAATACGCAAGATAAGCGTGAGTGCTATGGATGGCGTTCTCGTAGGGAGACGGGAGCGGATCCATAGTGGTGTATTGATATGGTGAATATGTGGACTCGTGTGCGCCACCTCAAAAGAGTTACTCGCAGTCGTAGTTTAGGATAGCCACCGAGTCAAAGCTGGCTTGCTGCGGTTAAACCCCACCACCCCTTTGTTGATAATGATGCATATGTAGTTAGTTCTGATGTAAGTCTTGCTGGGTACATTTGTACTCACGTTTGCCTATTTTATGTTTTTGCAGAGAGACTTCGGTCTCGCTAGTAGTTCCGCGTGGACTTCGACGTTTAGCTTGTTACCTCAGCTACGATCTTGTGCCCTCGGCAGGATCTGATAGATAGTCAGGCTTCTCAGCCTTTTTCATTCATAGATGTCTGTACTCAGACATGATAGCTTCCGCTTGTTCTTTGACTTGTATGCTCTGAATGTTGGGTCATGAGACCCCTGTTTGTAATATCTCGCTCCTCGGAGCCTATTGAATAAATACTTGAGTCGTAGAGTCATGTTGTGATGCCATGTTGTATTTGCACATATCGAGCATATTGTGTGTATGTTATTGAAATGCTTGGTATGTGTGGGATCTAACCATCTAGTTGTTTATTTTTAGTAGCCTCTCTTACGGGGAAATGTCTCCTAGTGTTTCCACCGAGCCATGGTAGCTTGCTACTGCTCCAGAACACTTAGGCTGGCCGGCATGTGTCCTTCTTCGTTCCTGTGTCTGTCCCTTCGGGGAAATGTCACGCGTTGAATACCGGAGTCCTGTTAGCCCGCTACAGCCCGGTTCACCGGAGTCCTGCTAGCCCAGTGCTACAGCCTGGATTCACTCGCTGATGACCGACACGTTCGATGCTGGGTCATGGATGCCTGTCCCTGTAAGTTTGTGCCGCTTTGGGTTTACGACTAGCCATGTCAGCCCGGGCTCCTTATCATATGGATGCTAGCGACACTGTCATATACGTGTGCCAAAAGGCGCAAACGGTCCCAGGCAAAGGTAAGGCGACACCCGTGGGAATACCGTGCGTGAGGCCGCAAAGTGATATGAGGTGTTACATGCTAGATCGATGTGGCATTGAGTCGGGGTCCTGACATCACTCCCCTTGGCAATTGCCAAGCTTGGGGGAGGTGCCCCGGTATTGTATCACCATCATACACCTATCTTTAACATTTTATTTTAGTTTGATCCTTTAGTAGTATCTTGATCTAGTAGATTGAAGTTTTGATATCAAGTAGTTTTGAGTTTTGCTTTGTGATCTCTTTTTGTAATCCAGTCCGTGAGCTATCTATAATAAAGATTAGTGTTGAGTCAAGGGCTTTGCTATGTTGCTATGATCTTGAGAAAGTAGAAAGAATAAAAGAGTTCATATTGTTCTTATGGATAGTGATGACTTCACATATAGAAAGTATGAGGCATAAAAGCTGTTGAGAGTGGATAAACGTAGTTTTGGTCATTGTTGCAATTAATAGGAAGTGATAAGGAAAGAGGAGTTCACATATAAATATATTATCTTGGACACCTTTTATAATTGGGAGCACTCATTAAGTATGACATGATAAAAGAGTTGACGTTGGACAAGGAAGACAACATAATGGTTTTATGTTTTCACACATCTCAGTTAAAGTATATTGTCATTGACCTTCCAAACATGCTGAGCTTGCCTTCCCCCCCCCCCCATGCTAGCCAAATTCCTTGCACCAAGCAGAGATACTACTTGTGCTTCCAAATATCCTTAAACCCAGTTTTGCCATGAGAGTCCACCATAACTTCCTATGGATTGAGTAAGATCATTCAAGTAAGTTGTCATGTTGCAGGCAATAAAAATTGCTATCTAAATATGTACGACTTATTAGTGCAGAGAAAATAAGCTTTGTATGATCTTGTTGTGGAAGTAATAAAAGCGACAGACTGCATAATAAAGGTCCACATACAAGGGGAAATATAAAGTGACGTTATTTTGCATTAAGATTTTGTGCATTCAACCCTAAACGCACACGACAACCTCTGCTTCCCTCTGCGAAGGGTCTATCTTTTACTTTATGTTTTTACTTTATGCTTGAGTCAAGGTGATCCTCACCTTTCCCTTTTTCATTTTATCCTTTCGATAGCTCCTCATGTTTGAAAGATCATGATATATATATCCAATTAGATGTAAGTTAGCATTGGCTATTATTGTTAACATCACCTAAAGGTGAATACGTTGGGAGGCAACACAATAAGTCCATATCTTTCTCAGTGTCCGGCTGAAACTCCATAACCACAATTATTGTGTGAGTGTTAGCAATTGTAGAAGGATACAAGATAGTTGAGTATGTGAGCTTGCTGAAAAGCTCTGTTGTTGACTCTTTCTAATGGTATGATAAATTGCAATTGCTTCAATGACTTAGATTATAGTTTCTTAGTTCCCAATGAAGTTTTTGAACCATACTTGACATTGTAAATTGATTGTCACTTGAGCATAGGAATGTTGTGGAACATTGCATAAAATAAAAATTTTCCTACGTTCACCAAGATCAATCTACGGAGTCATCTAGCAGAGAGGGGAGTGCATCTACATACCCTTGTAGATCGCCTGCGGAAGCGTTCAAGAGAACGGGGTTGAGGGAGTCATACTCGTCGTGATCCAAATCACCGGAGATCCTAGCGCCGAACGGACGGCACCTCCGCCTTCAACACACGTACGGTTGGGAAGACGTCTCCTCCTTCTTGATCCAGTAAGGGGGAAGGAGAGGTTGATGAAGATCCAGCAGCACGACGGCGTGGTGGTGGA
Organism: Triticum aestivum; assembly: GCF_018294505.1. NCBI lineage: Eukaryota > Viridiplantae > Streptophyta > Magnoliopsida > Poales > Poaceae > Triticum > Triticum aestivum. Next base: position 436,811,734 of record NC_057810.1, on the reverse strand, counting down.
TGCAGCAGTGATCACGGCAGGGCTTCGCCAAGCTTCTGCGAGAGGGAGAGGTGTTGCAGGGGAGAGGGAGGCGCCAAGACTTGGGGTGCGGCGGCCCTCCCTCCCCTCTCTTTATATAGGCCCCCTGGGGGGGCGCCGGCCCTAGGAGATGAAATCTCCAAGGGGGGGGGGGGGCGGCCAAGGGGGTGGCTTGCCCCCCAAGGCAAGTGGAGGCGCCCCCCCCCCCACCCTAGGGTTACCAACCCTAGGCGCAGGGGGGCCAAGGGGGGGCGCACCAGCCCACCAAGGGCTGGTTCCCCTCCCCACTTCAGCCCACGGGGCCCTCCGGGATAGGTGGCCCAACCTGGTGGACCCCCGGGACCCTTTCGGTGGTCCCGGTACAATACCGGTGACCCCTGAAACTTTCCCGATGGCCGAAACTGCACTTCCTATATATAATTCTTCACCTCCGGACCATTCTGGAACTCCTCGTGACGTCCGAGATCTCATCCGGGACTCCGAACAACTTTCGGGTTACTGCATACTCATATCTCTACAACCCTAGCGTCACCGAACCTTAAGTGTGTAGACCCTACGGGTTCGGAAGACATGCAGACATGACCGAGAGGCCTCTCCGGTCAATAACCAACAACGGGATCTGGATACCCATATTGGCTCCCACATGCTCCTCGATGATCTCATCGGATGAACCACGATGTCGAGGATTCAATCAATCCCGTATACAATTCCCTTTGTCAATCGGTACGTTACTTGCCCGAGACTCGATCGGCGGTATCCCAATACCTCGTTCAATCTCGTTACCGGCAAGTCACTTTACTCGTACCATAATGCATGATCCCGTGACCAAACACTTGGTCACATTGAGCTCATTATGATGATGCATTACCGAGTGGGCCCAGAGATACATCTCTGTCATACGGAGTGACAAATCCCAGTCTCGATTCGTGCCAACCCAACAGACACTTTCGGAGATACCCGTAGTGCACCTTTATAGTCACCCAGTTACGTTGTGACGTTTGGCACACCAAAAGCACTCCTATGGTATCTGGGAGTTGCACAATCTCATGGTCTAAGGAAATGATACTTGACATTTGGAAAAGCTCTAGCGAAACGAACTACATGATCTTTGTGCTATGCTTAGGATTGGGTCTTGTCCATCACATCATTCTCCTAATGATGTGATACCATTATCAATGACATCCAATGTCCATAGTCAGGAAACCATGACTATCTGTTGATCAATGAGCTAGTCAACTAGAGGCTCACTAGGGACTTGTTGTGGTCTATGTATTCACACATGTATTATGATTTCCGGATAATACAATTATAGCATGAACAATAGACAATTATCATGAACAAAGAAATATAATAATAACCATTTTATTATTGCCTCTAGGGCATATTTCCAACAGTCTCCCACTTGCACTAGAGTTAATAATCTAGTAACATTGTGATGTATCGAACACCCATTGCGTTCTGGTGTTAATCAAGTTTTGCTCTAGGGAGAGGTTTAGTCAATGGATCTGCTACATTCAGGTCCGTATGCACTTTACAAATATCTATGTCTCCATCTTGAACATTTTCACGGATGGAGTTGAAGCGACGCTTGATGTGCCTGGTCTTCTTGTGAAACCTGGGCTCCTTGGCAAGTGCAATAGCTCCGGTGTTGTCCCAGAAGAGTGCGATCGGCCCCGATGCATTGGGTATGACTCCTAGGTCGGTGATGAACTCCTTCATCCAGATAGCTTCATGCGCTGCCTCTGAGGCTGCCATGTACTCCGCTTCACATGTAGATCCCGCCACGACGCTCTGCTTGCAACTGCACTAGCTTACTACCCGACCATTCCAAATATACACGTATCCGGTTTGTGACTTAGAGTCATCCAGATCTGTGTCAAAGCTAGCGTCGACGTAACCCTTTACGACGAGCTCTTCGTCACCTCCATATACGAGAAACATATCCTTAGTCCTTTTCAGGTACTTAAGGATGTTCTTGACCGCTGTCCATTGTTCCATGCCGAGATTACTTTGGTACCTTCCTACCAAACTTACGGCAAGGTTTATATCAGGTCAGGTACAGGTCATGGCATACATGATAGACCCTATGGCTGAGGCATAGGGGACGACACTCATCTTTTCTCTATCTTCTGCCGTGGTCGGGCATTGAGCCGAGCTCAATTTCACACCTTGCAACACAGGCAAGAACCCCTTCTTGGACTGATCCATATTGAACTTCTTCAATATCTTATCAAGGTACGTGCTTTGTGAAAGACCTATGAGGCGTCTCCATCTATCTCTATAGATCTTGATGCCTAATATGTAAGCAGCTTCTCCAAGTTCCTTCATTGAAAAACACTTATTCAAGTAGGCCTTTATGCTGTCCAAAAGTTCTATATCATTTCCCATCAAAAGTATGTCATCCACATATAGTATGAGAAATGCTACAGAGCTCCCACTCACTTTCTTGTAAACGCAGGCTTCTCCATAAGTCTGCATAAACCCAAACACTTTGATCATTTCATTAAAGCGATTGTTCCAACTCCGATATGCTTGCACCAGCCCATAGATGGAGCGCTGGAGCTTGCATACCTTGTTAGCATCTTTAGGGTCGACAAAACCTTCCGGCTGCATCATATACAGTTCTTCCTTAAGGTGATCGTTAAGGAATGCCGTTTTGACGTCCATTTGCCATATCTCATAATCATAGTATGCGGCAATTGCTAACATGATTCAGACGGACTTCAGCTTCACTATGGGAGAGAAAGTCTCATCGTAGTCAATCCCTTGAACTTGTCGATAACCCTTAGCGCCAAGTCGAGCTTTATGTATGGTAACATTACCATCCGCGTCCGTCTTCTTCTTAAAGATCCATTTGTTTTCTATTGCTTGCTGATCATCGGGCAAGTCTGTCAAAGTCCACACTTTGTTTTCATACATGGATCCTATCTCGGATTGCATGGCTTCAAGCCATTTGTTGGAATCTGGGCCCGCCATCGCTTCTTCATAGTTCGAAGGTTCATCGTTGTCTAACAACATGATTTCCAAGACAGGGTTGCCGTACCACTCTGGTACGGAACGTGTCCTTGTGGACCTTCGAAGTTCGGTAGGAGCTTGATCCGAAGTATCTTGATCATCATCATTAACCTCCTCTCTTGTCGGTGCAGGCACCACAGGAACATCTTGCTGAGTTGCGCTACTCACCGTTTCAAGAGGTACTACTTCATCAAGCTCTACTTTCCTCCCACTTAATTCTTTCAAGAGAAACTCTTTCTCCAGAAAGGACCCGTTCTTGGCAACAAAGATCTTGCCCTCGGATCTTAAGTAGAAGGTATACCCAATGGTTTCCTTAGGGTATCCTATGAAGACGCATTTTTCCGACTTGGGTTCGAGCTTCTCAGGTTGAAGTTTCTTCACATAAGCATCGCATCCCCAAACTTTTAGAAACGACAGCTTAGGTTTCTTCCCAAACCATAATTCATACGGTGTCGTCTCAACGGATTTAGATGGTGCCTTATTTAAAGTGAATGTAGCTGTCTCTAGAGCGTATCCCCAAAATGATAGCGGTAAATCGATAAGTGACATCATAGATCGCACCATATCCAATAGACTGCGATTACGACGTTCGGACACACCATTTTGCTGAGGTGTTCCAGGCGGCGTGAGTTGTGAAAGGATTCCACATTTCCTTAAGTGTGTACCAAATTCATTACTTAAATATTCTCCCCCACGATCTGGTTGTAAGAACTTTATCTTTCGGTCACGTTGATTCTCTACCTCATTCTAAAATTCCTTGAACTTTTCAAAGGTCTCAGACTTGTGTTTCATCAAGTAGACATACCCATATCTACTTAAGTCATCAGTGAGAGTGAGAACATAACGACATCCTCGGCGAGCCTCAACGCTCATTGGACCGCACACATCAGTATGTATGATTTCCAATAAGTTGGTTGCTCATTCCATTGTTCTGGAGAACGGAGTCTTGGTCATTTTGCCCATGAGGCATGGTTCGCATGTGTCAAACGATTCATAATATAGAGACTCTAAAAGTCCATCAGCATGGAGCTTCTTCATGCGCTTGACACCAATGTGAACAAGGCGGCAGTGCCACAAGTATGTGGGACTATCGTTATCAACTTTACATCTTTTGGTATTCACACTATGAATATGTGTAACATGACGCTCGAGATTCAATAAGAATAAACCATTCACTAGCGGGGCGTGACCATAAAAGATATCACTCATATAAATAGAACAACCATTATTCTCGTATTTAAATGAGTAGCCATCTCGAATTAAACGAGATCCTGATACAATGTTCATGCTCAAAGCTGGTACTAAATAACAATTATTGAGGTTTAAAACTAATCCCGTAGGTAAATGTAGAGGTAGCGTGCCGACGGCGATCAGATCGACCTGGGAACCATTCCCGACCCGCATCGTCACCTCGTCCTTCGCCAGTCTCCACTTATTCCGTAGCTCATGCTTTGAGTTACAAATATGAGCAACCGCACTGGTATCAAATACCCAGGAGCTACTACGAGCACTTGTAAGGTACACATCAATTACATGTATATCACATATACCTTTGGTTTTGCCGGCCTTCTTGTCCGCTAAGTACTTGGGGCAGTTCCGCTTTCAGTGACCACTTCCCTTGCAATAAAAGCACTCAGTCTCAGGCTTGGGTCCATTGTTTGATTTCTTCCTGGCAACTGGCTTACCGGGCGCAACAACTCCCTTGCCGTCCTTCTTGAAGTTCTTCTTACCCTTGCCTTTCTTGAACTTAGTGGTTTTATTCACCATCAAGACTTGATGTTCCTTTTTGATCTCTACCTCTGCTGATTTCAGCATTGAATATACCTCAGGAATGGTCTTTTCCATCCCCTGCATATTGAAGTTCATCACAAAGCTCTTGTAGCTTGGTGGGAGCGACTGGAGGATTTGGTTAATTACCGCGTCATCCGGGAGATTAACTCCCAGCTGAGTCAAGCGGTTGTGCAACCCAGACATCTTGAGTATGTGCTCACTAACAGAACTATTTTCCTCCATCTTACAGCTGAAGAACTTGTCGGAGACTTCATATCTCTCGACCTGGGCATGAGCTTGGAAAACCATTTTCAGCTCTTCGAACATCTCGTATGCTCCGTGTTGCTCAAATCGCTTTTGGAGCCCCGGTTCTAAGCTGTAAAGCATGCCGCACTAAACGAGGGAGTAATGATCAGCACGAGACTGCCAAGCATTCATAACGTCTTGGTTCTCTGGGATTGGTGCTTCACCTAGAGGTGCTTCTAGGACATAATCTTTCCTGGCAGCTATGAGGATGATCCTTAGGTTTTGGACCCAGTCCGTATAATTGCTGCCATCATCTTTCAGCTTGGTTTTCTCTAGGAACGCGTTGAAGTTGAGGTGGACATGAGCGTTGGCCATTTGATCTACAAGACATTTTGCAAAGGATTTTAGACTAAGTTCATGATAATTAAGTTCATCTAATCAAATTATTCAATGAACTCCCACTTAGACCGACATCCCTCTAGTCATCTAAGTGAAACATGATCCAAGACAACTAGGCCGTGTCCGATCATCACGTGAGACGGACTAGTTAACATCGGTGAACATCTTCATGTTGATCGTATCTACTATACGACTCATGCTCGACCTTTTGGTCTTCCATGTTCTGAGGCCATGTCTGTACATGCTAGGCTCGTCAAGTCAACCTAAGTGTATTGCGTGTGTAAAAATATGGCTTACACCCGTAGTATTCAAACGTAAGGACCTATCACACCCGATCATCACGTGGTGCTTCGAAACAACGAACCTTCGCAACGGTGCACAATTAGGGGGAACACTTTTCTTGAAATTATTTCGAGGGATCATCTTATTTAAGCTACCGCCGTTCTAAGCAAATAAGATGTAAAACATGATAAACATCACATGCAATCAAATAGTGACATGATATGGCCAATATCATATTGCTCCTTTGATCTCCATCTTCGGGGCGCCATGATCATCTTCGTCACTGGCATGACACCATGATCTCCATCATCATGATCTCCATCATCGTGTCTTCATGAAGTTATCACGCCAACGACTACTTCTACTTCTATGGCTAACGCGTTTAGCAATAAAGTAAAGTAATTTACATGGCGTTCTTCAATGACACGAAGGTCATACAAAAAATAAAGACAACTCCTATGGCTCCTGCCAGTTGTCATACTCATCAACCATTTTATTATTGCCTCTAGCACATAATATTTTGGAAATATGCCCTAGAGGCAATAATAAAATGGTTATTATTATATTTCTTTGTTCATGATAATTGTCTATTGTTCATGCTATAATTGTATTATCCGGAAATCGTAATACATGTGTGAATACATAGACCACAACAAGTCCCTATTGAGCCTCTAGTTGACTAGCTCGTTGATCAACAGATAGTCATGGTTTCCTGACTATGGACATTGGATGTCATTGATAACAGGATCACATCATTAGGAGAATGATGTGATGGACAAGACCCAATCCTAAGCATAGCACAAAGATCGGGTAGTTCATTTCGCTAGAGCTTTTCCAAATATCAAGTATCATTTCCTTAGACCATGAGATTGTGCAACTCCCGGATGTCGTAGGAGTGCTTTGGGTGTGCCAAACATCACAACGTAACTGGGTGGCTATAAAGGTGCACTACGGGTATCTCCGAAAGTGTCTGTTGGGTTGGCACGGATCAAGACTGGGATTTGTCACTCCCTATGACGCAGAGGTATCTCTGGGCCCACTCTATAATGCATCATCATAATGAGCTCAATGTGACCAAGTGTTTGGTCACGGGATCATGCATTACGGTACGAGTAAAGTGACTTGCCGGTAACGAGATTGAATGAGGTATTGCGATACCAACGATCGAGTCTCGGGCAAGTAACATACCGATTGACAAAGGGAATTGTATACGGGATTGATTGAATCCTTGACATCGTGGTTCATCCAATGAGATCATTGAGGAGGATGTGGGAGCCAACATGGGTATCTAGATCCCGTTGTTGGTTATTGACCGGAGAGGCGTCTCGGTCATGTCTGCATGTCTTCCGAACCGGTAGGGTCTACACACTTAAGGTTCGGTGACGCTAGGGTTGTAGAGATATGAGTATGCAGTAACCCGAAAGTTGTTCGGAGTCCCGGATGAGATCTCGGACGTCACAAGGAGTTCCGGAATGGTCCGGAGGTGAAGAATTATATATAGGAAGTGCAGTTTCGGCCATCGGGAAAGTTTCGGGGGTCACCGGTATTGTACCGGGACCACCGGAAGGGTCCCGGGGGTCCACCGGGTGGGGCCACCTATCCCAGAGGGCCCCGTGGGCTGAAGTGGGGAGGAGAACCAGCCCCTGATGGGCTGGTGCGCCCCCCCTGCGCCTAGGGTTGGAAACCCTAGGGTGGGGGCGCCTCCACTTGCCTTGGTGTGCAAGACACCACCTTGGCCGCCGCCCCCCCTTGCAGATCTCAACTCCTAGGGCCGGCGCCCCCCCAGGGGGCCTATATAAAGAGGGGGGAGGGAGGGCAGCCGCACCCCAAGTCTTGGCGCCTCCCTCTTCCCTGCAACACCTCTCCCTCTCGTAGAAGCTTGGCGAAGCCCTGCCGCGATCACTGCTGCATCCACCACCACGCCGTCATGCTGCTGGATCTTTGTCACATCCCTAGTTCCGGTCTGCAGTAGGCTAGCACTTCATGTGGGCATCATGTTTAAGTTTCAATTAAAGTTGAAATGGGGATTGATCAAACCCTAGCATCAGAAAGAATCCAACTAGGATCAAAATGAAATCTTTTCAATGAAACCAAAATGCCCTTCATAAATGTTCACCATCTTTGGTCCTGGCTAAACCCTCTGCCAAAAATGGTTTCATGTTTTTGGAGGCTATTCTGGATTTTTGAATTAATTCATAAGTATTTGAATTTGGACATTTAAATCTTATAATATTTTTAAGTGTCCAAATAATCCTGAAAGTACTTGGGGGCTATTGGAAATAATTCAAATAGTGCCCACAATTTTTGTCAGGATTTTATAAAATGAGTTAGTATTTTTACTAATTCAAAACATATCAAAAAAATAGAAAACAGAACAAAAGTAGAAATTAGAGAGAGAGTACCTAGGCCACTTACCTGGCCTTACCTATAGCCGGCCCATTAGGCAGCCCAGCCCACCAGGCAGCCGTGCCATCTTCAACCTCTGCCAGTAGGCAGAGGCGATGACGCACGCGCTCGCTGGGAGGCCTCCACCTCCTGCTTCCACCGAGGCATTCCCGAGCCTCCCCCTCACGCCACCGCGATGCCACGAACCCCCCTGGACCGCTCTCACTCTCTCCCGTGGCGATTTTCCTCTCTACATCTCTCCCCCCTCCTCTGTTCTCTCGACCGAGAGCCGCCGTCGCCACCGATGCCATTCGCCGTAGCTGCAGCCACCGCCTCCCCCTCACTTCTCTGATCGGCCCAGAGGCTCCGCCTCGACCCCCTCTTTCTTCCACCCGAGCCACGCCACCGCGGGAGCCCCACATCGCCTCCACGAGTCGTCTTCCCCGAGCACGGCCGCCGGACTCCATCGACGGATTCATCGCCTTCCGGTCGTCCCCGAGCCAGCTGAGCCTATCTTCGGCCTCAACGTGAGCTCCCGGTCCTTTCCCCCTTAACCACATCATCGTTTTCGTCCCGTAGCCACTGCCCGCGAGTAACCGGAGCCGCCGTCCGCCATGGACGATGAGGTCCTCGCTCCTGAGCACCTCTGCTCCGACCAGTTGCACCATTGTGTTCCTGGAACGCCAGAGATGCCGCCCACCTACCTCGCCCGCTCGCCCGCTAGCCGCAGTGCCCCGCCCGTGCCCCACCGAACTCCGGCTGCCGCCTTTGAGCTCGTGGCCGTCGACTCCGGCCACCCCAGGCCCGTCTACTGCCACCAGCCGACGCGCTGCAATGCCAGCCACCCGTAGAGACCAACCGCGGCCCAAACCGCGGCCTGTAGGCGAAACCCGAGGCACCCAGTGCGTCCCCGCCGCGTTTTTGGTCGTCGTCGGCGACACTCCGGCGAGCTGACGTGGCACCACCATTAGTGGCTAATGACGCCACTAAATAAACCCATAGCTCACTGACACATGGGCCCCACGCCCTAATTAACCCCGGGTTTTATTTCCTGTTTAGTTTAGATTAACTCAACGGGACCCACGCGTCAGTGTTGACCCTGCTGACGTGGCTGTTAACTGGGTCCACATGTCAGCGACCTAATCAGCCCCAGCCACTGACCAGTGGACCCCATTGGTCAGGTTTGACCTGAACCCGCCCTGTTGACCTGATGACGTCTAGGTGATGTCGTGCTGACGTAGTAACTCTTTTCTGGATTTAATTTAATTCTGAAAATTCCAGAATATATCCAAAACTTAAAAAATTCATATAAATTCAACTGTAACTCAGAATGAAATAATTTATATATGAAAAATGATCAGAAAAATCCAATCTATCCATCTGTACCATTTTCATGCATGTTTGAACAACCTAAGGTTGCTGTATATGGAAATTTGCATAAATGGCATTTGAATTTCACATATGGAGTTTGGATTTGAACTTTGTTGCTAGCTGCATTAGCTCAAAACACCAGCATATTGCCATGTCACAAGCATGCATCATATTGTGCATTGCATTGATTGTGTTTCCTTCTCTGTTGCCGGTATTTGTCCCCTCTCGTTGACACTGATGAAGACTCAATGCTATCTTCAGAAGTGCCAGGCAAGCAAAACCCCCTTGTTCATTCTGATACAATCCTACTCTCTTGCTCCTGCTCTCTTTTACTGCATTAGGACAACACCGATTCATTTGTTACTTGTTGCGATAGTTGAACCCCTTATCCTCTGCATGACCTGTCATTGCCACAGTAAATAGATGAAACCCACTAGCATGAGTAGGAGTTGTTTGATCCCTAATGTGCCTACTCATTCATGCTTGTTTGTCATGCCTACTATTGCTTAGAGTTGTGTCAGGTTTGATTCATCAGGGATGGATTGGAGGTGTATGAACATGTCCTACTGTTGAGAGCTAAGTGTGTGAACACGATTTGGTAAAGGTAGCGGTGAGAGGCCATGTAGGAGTACATGGTGGGTTGTCTCATTGCAGCCGTCCTCAGGAACTGTGTTCTGTGTTTGTGATCCATGACAGCTACTACCACACATTGGGTTCCGGTAACTCGGCCCCTCTCGGCTTATTAATCAACTTGATCTCTGTCTAGGAGTTGCAACTAGTTTCTGGTGTTTGTAGGTAGTGTTAGTAGTCTACCAAGTGGCACCCGGTACAGGTGGGCTTGGGACAGACTAGGCACAGTGGCCCGATATACCAAGTGGCACCCGGATGGTGGGCTTGGGAACCCTGCACAAATCGTTTGGGGCCGTGAGCGACACCCCGGCCGGATCTCCTTGCGGATGGAACCCGAATAGGCGATAAACATAGACGAGAGATTTGTATGGTTAGTCAGGTCGTGGCCGACACCCTCGCTGGGCTTCCGCTTGAAGGTTGCCGAGTACATGTCGTGTAAACGGCGGTAAGTGGTGAGAGCATGTGTGAAGAAGTACACCCCTGCAGGGTAATATGATCTATTCGAATAGCCGTGTCCGCGGTAAAGGACTTCTGGGTTGCCTGTACAGTTCATAGTCAAGTGAAAGTGGATACTCTAAAATACGCAAGATAAGCATGAGTGCTATGGATGGCGTTCTCGTAGGGAGACGGGAGCGGATCCATAGTGGTGTATTGATATGGTGAATATGTGGACTCGTGCGTGCCACCTCAAAAGAGTTACTTGCAGTCGTAGTTCAGGTTAGCCACCGAGTCAAAGCTGGCTTGCTGCAGTTAAACCCCACCACCCCTTTGTTGATACTGATGCATATGTAGATAGATCTGATGTAAGTCTTGCTGGGTACATTTTCACTCACGTTGCTTAATTTATGTTTTTGCAGAGAGACTTCAGTCTCGCTAGTAGTACCGCGTGGACTTCGACGTTTAGCTTGTTACCTCAGCTAGGATCTTGTGCCTTCGGCAGGATCTGGTAGATAGTCAGGCTTCTCAGCCTTTTTCATTTGTAGATGTCTGTACTCAGACATGTTAAGCTTCCGCTTGTGCTTTGACTTGTATGCTCTGAGTGTTGGATCATGAGACCCATGTTTGTAATATCTCGCTCCTCGGAGCCTATTGAATAAATACTTGAGTCGTAGAGTCATGTTGTGATGCCAAGTTGTATTTGCACATATCGAGCATATTGTGTGTATGTTATTGAAATGCTTGGTATGTGTGGGATCTGACTATCTAGTTGTTTATCCTTAGTAACCTCTCTTACCGGGAAATGTCTCCTAGTGCTTCCACTGAGCCATGGTAGCTTGCTACTGCTCCGGAACACTTAGGTTGGCCGGCATGTGTCCTTCTTCGTTCCTGTGTCTATCCCTTCGGGGAAATGTCACGCGATGAATACCGGAGTCCTATTAGCCTGCTACAGCCCGGTTTACCGGAGTCCTGCTAGCCCAGTTGCTACAGCCCGGATTCACTCGCTGATGACCGACACGTTCGTTGTTGGGTCATGTATGCCTGTCCCTGTAAGTTAGTGCCACTTTGGGTTCACGACTAGCCATGTCAACCCGGGTTCTTTGTCATATGGACGCTAGCGGCACTATCATATACGTGAGCCAAAAGGCGCAAACGGTCCCGGGCCAGGTAAGGTGGCACCCATGGGAATACCGTGCGTGAGGCCGCAAAGTGATATGATGTGTTACATGCTATATCGGTGTGACTCGGGATCGGGGGCTCTGACAGCTTTGGTATCAGAGCTTGACTGCCTGTAGGATTACCAAGCCAAACTGGTCGAAGTTGAGTCTAGAAATGCTTTAGTTATATAAGGGAATTGATTGTGGGATGGAACGTAAGGCTCTTTTTACTCCTTATACCTTATGCCTTCTGATCTGAGTCATCTTATCTTTCCTACGGGGTTAAGAAATTAGGATTTCTCTTCTTTCTATCAGGATCACGTGTTACTAATCTGTAGTCCTATAGGATTGATGGTTCTAAGCTTGCGTTCAGTTCCTACTATCTTTTGTATGTTAACTGTTGATCTTGAAACCTTGATATTGTGCTTCTGAGTGGCTATGCCACCATTTTTGTAGCATGTCTCCAATCTTTTGAGCATTTACAGCCGTTATGTTGTTCGAGTCATCCCAGGTTTCTAAACAATCTGATGCAATTGCAAAACCCTTCCCTCTGTTTCGATGTCCTTTCTGGCCGGGTTAACCTCAGTGAGTTGAGGTGCTCTGTTGCCTTAACATATATGTAGGAGCTATTATTATGACCTTAGATGTCTTAGGGGATCATCTAGTAATCTAGCCATGATTTGTGTTCCCAGTGTGATGATTCTGGCCTTCATTCTCGAAAGCATCCCGTGATGCCACTTAGTAGTAGGTATTCTACTCCTGGGTTTCTGAACCCGAGATTTCCCTACTTACTTCATGTTGTTAGTGTTGCTCGTACCTTTAGGATATTAGTAACCTTTGCGATAGTCCTCGAGATTCATGGTATATCCTTCTTCCAATACCATGAACCAATGTGGCAGAAGTTCGAGAACCAAAAGATCACAACAAGAGTGCTCTCGATGAGTTCCCCTTCTATATTACGATTCTGCCAAACCTACCTCTCTGCATGGGTTATCCGGAAGAAATATGTTGAACTCGTTTGACATGCTAGTCCATGCATCCACAACTTAGAAAATCAGAAAATCATATGTTCTTTTGAGTTGTCCCTCTTTACTTGTATTCTGACCTTCGTCTATCAATTGATAGTCAGGAGTAATTGTCCATTCGTGTCATCGATGCTTATTAATCTTGTGGTCCATCAAGCCATTCTATTCAGGATGACTAGGAGAAATGAACTCCAGTACCTCATCCATATCTAGGATTGGGTCAAAGCAGTTGTACTTTGCAGATCAAGTTGCTAATCCAACTTTTGTTTTGTTCTACCTTGGAGTATTACCATCTTTATATCAAGAATATCATGGGAATTGCACACCATCCTATGAATTCTTGATACAGTGATACTCTCTCCATCATTATTCATTTCTCGGTTCCCATGTTGTTGCAACCGGAATGTCGACAAGTGAATCGTGATGTGTGAAATCAATACTCCCAGCAACCTTGTTGCTTGGTAGTTAATGGACAATAATTTCATTCTTAGCATGTTGGATCTTGAATCGTCATTCTAAGATAGATTGTGCTACCTAGTCCTTATTTTCGGGTACACTCTTCGATCAATTAGTTGGGATCGTATCGGTCCCTCGCTCTTTTGATCATCTCGTCTTGCCCTGAAAAGCAAGATTGTTCTCGAGCTTAATAGCATATCGGTGGTTCGTGATTTTTCGATTATCTTCTCGGAAGTATCACCAGATTGTCACCTGACCGCTATGTTGAGCTCGTGACCAAGTTGGTTTTCGAAACCACCCTTTCTCCAAGAATCCGTGTTGGATACCCTGAGCTAGTTGGATAAGCTAAACAACAACTTGGAGAGTTGGAAGAGAAAAGCTTACCTAACTTAGTTCGTTTCAAAGGGATATCCTGGTGTTGGTGTATTAGTTGAAGGAAGATGATATCTTCATTGATTGATCCTCGTGGTCAATTGTTGGATCTATTGTCTTACCCAAAACCTTTGTTTTGAGTATGGGCTATCGTCAAATCAAATCAGAACCAACGATATTCGTAATGTTGTCTTACTCGTGGTTGATCCCTTGAGCATACACCATTATATCTTTGGGTCTGACCAATGCTATCACTTGTTCACATAATTATGGAACTCCATATTCATGGGAACCTGGATGAATTGTTGTTGAGCCCATCAGCAACATTTTTATCTTCTCCATGATTTTGATGAGCATTAAGCTAGTGTTGGAAACTTTTGAGAGCATTTTCTTCATACTATCTCATGAAGGATATGTTTGGATGAAAGAAGTGACTTTCTTTAATTCACGTGCACTTGATGTAAGTTGTTGCCGTGGATCCGAGAAAGATTGTTGTTGCTTCCTCTGGAATCATCCCAAATCGATCAAGCATACGTGCGAAGTATTCTATGGTCTGGAGACTTGCAACCTTCATTCTATATGAATCCCTAGCACACCAAGCCACTGATTGATTTGTTCAAGGAAAAGAAGTTCTTAAGTGCTAATCCTTAAGGACCCAAAGGTACGTGCGCAGGACTTCGCTATCCGCAATGATGATTCCCAATCAGAACTCGGTAGTGTTTCATTGTAAGACTACTATGTGGTCATGCTTGTCTAGGACATCGTGTTCACATGTGTGTAGCAGAACCAGCTCATGCCTTGGAGCTTGCTATCGTAGTTCATTTCCAGAGAATCTCGCAACGTCATCTCGTCGATTTGTGTTGCAAACTTTCATTTTTCTTACTAGACTCGATGAGTCTGGAATATCCTGACACCAACCAGATCTGAAACTCAGGCAGATATGATGGTTGGAACATTTCCCAAGAACTATAATATTGGTCCCTCGATAACCGGTAAAGTGGATTTCGTGGCCAACACTCCCAGCCGGAAGACCTATTATTGTAGTATCTTGTTTGAGGAAGTTGGCCACCTCCCCATAAGGATTTTGTAGGATCTACTCCCTAGTTGTTCCTTATGGATTTTTGTGTTCCCGAAGTCCGAACTTTTACTTGATGTTCTAGATATGAAACCATAATTATCTATGGATTACGCTAGCACATCAAGGAGAACATTAGAAGAGGAGTGCTAAATGTCTCTCGGTCGATTATCCAGATTTTATTCCGTTGGCCCGCTAAGGTGAAATCTGAGAGGCTGTTATCTTCCTATGCATCTGTATCGTCCATCACTATCCATCATGGTAGTATGCTGTGTTGCCAGGGTCCTTGACACGGATATTGGTAAAACCTTTATGAATATGGAAATGCTCAAGTTCTTGAGAGCACGCGCAAGCGCTAGGTGTTATCATCAACACTAACTGGGTTTGCACTCAGCTCCCTCGGTTATGCTATAACTTTTCTAACAGTTGACTCACTCTCTACTGTTGAGCTTCTCCTCAGTTACTAAAATCATCCCTTGTGTTGTTTTCAACAAGGTAATCCACATCATCCATTTATTCCAAGCATGCCATTCTACCGACCCCCTCCAAACAATCGCTTGAGAATTGCCTTAGGCTGGTATAAAGAGTTTCAATGATCTCTGAATCAAAGGTAATTCTTTTTGCCACATAAGGGGATATATCTACGAGTCACCATCCCTAAGATGTCTCGTTATAGTATCATGGCAACTCAACTCCTAGCTACGTTGACAACCATTCACCACCTTCTTAAGCGTGAAAATTGTTGTCCACCTAGTGAACCTTCGTCCTATGCTTCACCCCATTCCTATGGATGTGTGCTTCGCGTCTCAGCTCATGATATGTTTCTATGTCTCATTCCGTGAGTTGATCATGAGTTACTCGATCTTTGAGAAGATCGATCCTTCTAGAGTTTCTTTTCCCTCTCATGGTCATGTTGGTAGGAGTTCCTGGAGGAAGACATCGAGTCAATGATGGTGATCGAATCAACGTTCTTTGAAGTGCCACCTGGATCGTGAAGATTATGTTAGTTTGTGATCCCCCTTCATCTTACCCTACGCTTGAATCTCGGGACGAGATTCTTGTTTAGTAGGGGTGAGCTGTCACATCCCTAGTTCCGGTCTGCAGTAGGCTAGCCCTTCATGTGTGCATCATGTTTAAGTTTCAATTAAAGTTGAAATGGGGATTGATCAAACCCTAGCATCAGAAAGAATCCAACTAGGATCAAAATGAAATCTTTTCAATGAAACCAAAATGCCCTTCGTAAATGTTCACCATCTTTGGTCTTGGCTAAACCCTCTGCCAAAAATGGTTTCATGTTTTTGGAGGCTATTCTGGATTTTTGAATTAATTCATAAGTACTTGAATTTGGACATTTAAATCTTATAATATTTTTAAATGTCCAAATAATCCTAAAAGTACTTGGGGGCTATTGGAAATAATTCAAATAGTGCCCACAATTTTTGTCAGGATTTTATAAAATGAGTTAGTATTTTTACTAATTCAAAACATATCAAAAAAATAGAAAACAGAACAAAAGTAGAAATTAGAGAGAGAGAGAGAGTACCTGGGCCACTTACCTGGCCTTACCTGTAGCCGGCCCATTAGGCAGCCCAGCCCACCAGGCAGCCGTGCCATCTTCAACCTCTGCCAGTAGGCAGAGGCGATGACGCACGCGCTCGCTGGGAGGCCTCCACCTCCTGCTTCCACCGAGGCGTTCCCGAGCCTCCCCCTCACACCACCGTGATGCCACGAACCCCCCTCGACCGCTCTCACTCTCTCCCGTGGCGATTTTCCTCTCTGCATCTATCCCCCCTCCTCTGTTCTCTCCACCGAGAGCCACCGTCGCCATCGACGCCGTTCGCCGTAGCTGAAGCCACCGCCTCCCCCTCGCTTCTCTGACCGGCCCAGAGGCTCCGCCTCGACCCCCTCTTTCTTCCACCCAAGTCACGCCACCGCGGGAGCCCCACATCGCCGCCACGAGTCGTCTTCCCCGAGCATGGCCGCCGGTCTCCATCGACGGATTCGTCGCCTTCCAGTCGTCCCCGAGCCAGCTGAGCCTGTCTTCGGCCTCAACATGAGCTCCCGGTCCTTTCCCTCTTAACCATGTCGTCGTTTTCGTCCCGTAGCCACTGCCCCGCGAGTAACCGGAGCCGCCGTCTGCCATGGCCGTTGAGGTCCTCGCTCCTGAGCACCTCAGCTCTGACCAGTTGCACCACTGTGTTCCTGGAACGCCAGAGATGCCGCCCACCTACCTCGCACGCTCGCCCGCACGCCGTAGTGCCCTGCCCGTGCCCCACCGAACTCCGGCTGCCGCCTTTGAGCTCGTGGCCGTCGACTCCGGCCACCCCAGGCCCGGCTACTGCCACCAGCCGACGCACTGCAACGCCAGCCACCCGTAGAGACCAACCGCGGCCCAAACCGCGGCCTGTAGGCGAAACCCGAGCCACCCAGTGCGTCCCCGCCGCGTTTTTGGTCGTCGTTGGCGACACTCCGGCAAGCTGACGTGGCACCGCCATTAGTGGCTAATGACGCCACTAACTAAACCCGTAGCTCACTAACACATGAGCCCCATGACCTAATTAACCCCGGGTTTTATTTCATGTTTAGTTTAGATTAACTCAGCAGGACCCACGCGTCAGGGTTGACCCTGCTGACGTGGCTGTTGACTGGGTCCACATGTCAGCGACCTAATCAGCCCCAGCCACTGACCAGTGGACCCCACTGGTCAGGTTTGACCTGAACCCGCCCTGTTGACCTGATGACGTCAGGGTGATGTCGTGCTGATGCAGTAACTCTTTTCTGGATTTAATTTAATTCTGGAAATTCCAGAATATATCCAAAACTTCAAAAATTCATATAAATTCAACCGTAACTCAGAATGAAATAATTTATATATGAAAAATGATCAGAAAAATCCAATCTATCTATCTGTACCATTTTCATGCATGTTTGAACAACCTAAGGTTGCTGTATATGGCAATTTGCATAAATGGCATTTGAATTTCACATTTGGAGTATGGATTTGAACTTAGGGTTCAAACCAACTTCATTTAACTTTGTTGCTAGCTGCATTAGCTCAAAACACCAGCATATTGCCATGTCACAAGCATGCATCATATTGTGCATTGCATTGATTGTGTTTCCTTCTCTGTTGCCGGTATTTGTCCCCTCTCAGTAGACGTTGTACCGACGTTGTGATCGTTGACACTGATGAAGACTCAATGCTATCTTCAGAAGTGCCAGGCAAGCAAAACCCCCTTGTTCATTCCGATACAATCCTACTCTCTCGCTCCTGCTCTCTTTTACTGCATTAGGACAACACCGATTCATCTGTTATTTGTTGCGGTAGTTGAACCCCTTATCCTCTGCATGACTTGTCATTGCCACAGTAAATAGATGAAACCCACTAGCATGAGTAGGAGTTGTTTGAGCCCTGATGTGCCTACTCATTCATGCTTGTTTGTCATGCCTGCTATTGTTAGAGTTGTGTCAGGTCTGATTCATCAGGGATGGATTGGAGGTGTGTGAACATGTCCTACAGTTGAGAGCTAAGTGTGTGAACACGATTTGGTAAAGGTAGTGGTGAGAGGCCATGTAGGAGTACATGGTGGGTTGTCTCATTGCAGCCGTCCTCAGGAACTGAGTTCTGTGTTTGTGATCCATGACAGCTACTACCACACATTGGGTTCCGGTAACTCGGCCCCTCTCGGCTTATTAATCAACTTGATCTCTGCCCAGGAGTTGCAACTAGTTTCTGGTGTTTGTAGGTAGTGTTAGTAGTCTACCAAGTGGCACCCGGTACAGGTGGGCTTGGGACAGACTAGGCACAGTGGCCCGATGTACCATGTGGCACCCGGATGGTGGGCTTGGGAACCCTGCACACATCGTTTGGGGCCGTGAGCGACACCCCGGCCGGATCTCCTTGCGGATGGAACCCGAATAGGCGATAAACCTGGACGAGAGATTTGTATGGTTAGTCAGGTCATGGCCGACACCCTCGCTGGGCTTCCGCTTGAAGGTTGCCGAGTACATGTCGTGTAAAGGGCGGTAAGTGGTGAGAGCGTGTGTGAAGAAGTAAACCCCTGCAGGGTAATATGATCTATTCGAATAGCCGTGTCCGCGGTAAAGGACTTCTGGGTTGCATGTACAGTTCATAGAAAAGTGAAAGTGGATACACTAAAATACGCAAGATAAGCGTGAGTGCTATGGATGTCGTTCTCGTAGGGAGACGGGAGCGGATCCATAGTGGTGTATTGATATGGTGAATATGTGGACTCGTGTGCGCCACCTCAAAAGAGTTACTTGCAGTAGTAGTTCAGGTTAGCCACTGAGTCAAAGCTAGCTTGCTGCAGTTAAACACCACCATCCCTTTGTTGATAATGATGCACATGTAGTTAGTTCTGATGTAAGTCTTGCTGGGTACATTTGTAATCACGTTGCTTAATTTATGTTTTTGCAGAGAGACTTCAGTCTTGCTAGTAGTACCGCGTGGACTTCGACGTTTAGCTTGTTACCTCAGCTACGATCTTGTGCCTTCGGCAGGATCTGGTAGATAGTCAGGCTTCTCAGCCTTTTTCATTTGTAGATGTCTGTACTCAGACATGTTAAGCTTCCACTTGTGCTTTGACTTGTATGCTCTGAGTGTTGGGTCATGAGACCCATGTTTGTAATATCTCGCTCCTCGAAGCCTATTGAATAAATACTTGAGTCGTAGAGTCATGTTGTGATGCCATGTTGTATTTGCACATATCGAGCATATTGTGTGTATGTTATTGAAATGCTTGGTATGTGTGGGATCTGACTATCTAGTTGTTTATCCTTAGTACCTCTCTTACCGGGAAATGTCTCCTAGTGCTTCCACTGAGCCCTGGTAGCTTGCTACTGCTCCGGAACACTTAGACTGGCCGGCATGTGTCCTTCTTCGTTCCTGTGTTTGTCCCTTCGGGGAAATGTCACGCGATGAATACCGGAGTCATGTTAGCCTGCTACAGCCCAGTTTACCGGAGTCCTGCTAGCCCAGTTGCTACAGCCCGGATTCACTCGCTGATGATCGACACGTTCGTTGTTGGGTCATGTATGCCTATCCCTGTAAGTTAGTGCCACTTTGGGTTCACGACTAGCCATGTCAGTCCGGGTTCTTTGTCATATGGATGCTAGCGGCACTATCATATACGTGAGCCAAAAGGCGCAAACGGTCCCGGGCCAGGTAAGGTGGCACCCGTGGGAATACTGGCGTGAGGCCGCAAAGTGATATGATGTGTTACATGCTAGATCGGTGTGACTCAGGATCGGGGGCTCTGACAATCTTCATCAACCTCTCCTTCCCCCTTGCTGGATCAATAAGGAGGATACGTCTTCCCAACCGTACGTGTGTTGAACGCGGAGGTGCCGTCTGTTCGGCGCTAGGATCTCCGGTGATTTGGATCATGACGAGTACGACTCCCTCAACCCCGTTCTCTTTAACACTTCCGCACACGATCTACAAGGGTATGTAGATGCACTCCCCTCTCTCATTGCTAGATGACTCCATAGATTGATCTTGGTGAACGTAGGAAAATTTTGATTTTATGCAACGTTCCCCAACAGTGGCATCATGAGCTAGGTCTATGCGTAGTTACTATGCATGAGTAGAACACAAAGCAGTTGTGGGCGTAGATGTTGCTAATTTTCTTGCCACTACTAGTCTTATCTTGCTTCGGCGGTATCGTGGGATGAAGCGTCCCAGACCGACCTTACACGTACGCTTACGTGAGACAGGTTCCACCGACTGACATGCACTAGTTGCATAAGGTGGCTAGCGGGTGTCTGTCTCTCCCACTTTAGTTGGAGCGGATTCGATGAAAAGGGTCCTTATGAAGGGTAAATAGAAATTGGCATATCACGTTGTTGTTTTACGTAGGTAAGAAACATTCTTGCTAGAACACCTATAGAAGCCACATGAAAAACTTGCAACAATAATTAGAGGACGTCTAACTTGTTTTTGCAGCAAGTGTTTTGTGATGTGATATGGCCAAAGGATGTGATGAATGATATATGTGATGTATGAGATGATCATGTTCTTGTAATAGGAACCACGACTTGCATGTCGATGAGTATGACAACCGGCAGGAGCCATAGGAGTTGTCTTTATTTTTTTGTATCACCTGCGTGTCATTGAAGAACGCCATGTAAATTACTTTACTTTATTGCTAAACACATTAGCCATAGAAGTAGAAGTAGTCGTTGGCGTGAGAACTTCATGGAGACACGATGATGGAGATCATGATGATGGAGATCATGGTGTCATGCCGGTGACAAAGATGATCATGGCGCCCCGAAGATGGAGATCAAAGGAGCAATATGATATTGGCCATATCATGTCACTATTTGATTGCATGTTATGTTTATCATGTTTTACATCTTATTTGCTTAGAACGACGGTAGCTTAAATAAGATTATCCCTCGAAATAATTTCAAGAAAAGTGTCCCCCCTAACTATGCACTGTTGCGAAGGTTCGTTGTTTCGAAGCACCACATGATGATCGGGTGTGATAGATCCTAACGTTCGAATACAACGGGTGTAAGCCAGATTTACACACGCAATACACTTAGGTTGACTTGACGAGCCTAGCATGTACAGACATGGCCTCAGAACACGGAACACCGAAAGGTCGAGCATGAGTCGTATAGTAGATACGATCAACATGAAGATGTTCACCGATGTTAACTAGTCCGTCTCACGTGATGGTCGGACACGGCCTAGTTGTCTCGGATCATGTTTCACTTAGATGACTAGAGGGATGTCGGTCTAAGTGGGAGTTCATTGAATAATTTGATTAGATGAACTTAATTATCATGAACTTAGTCTAAAATCCTTTGCAAAATGTCTTGTAGATCAAATGGCCAACGCTCATGTCCACCTCAACTTCAACATGTTCCTAGAGAAAATCATGCTGAAAGATGATGGCAGCAACTATACGGACTGGGTCCGGAACCTGAGGATCATCCTCATAGCTGCCAGGAAAGATTATGTCCTAGAAGCACCTCTAGGTGAAGCACCAATCCCAGAGAACCAAGACGTTATGAACGCTTGGCAGTCTCGTGCTGATGATTACTCCCTCGTTCAGTGCGGCATGCTTTACAGCTTAGAACCGGGGCTCCAAAAGCGTTTTGAGCAACACGGAGCATACGAGATGTTTGAAGAGCTGAAAATGGTTTTCCAAGCTCATGCCCGCGTCGAGAGATATGAAGTCTCCGACAAGTTCTTCAGCTGTAAGATGGAGGAAAATAGTTCTGTTAGTGAGCACATACTCAAGATGTCTGGGTTGCACAACCGCTTGACTCAGCTGGGAGTTAATCTCCCGGATGACGCGGTAATTGACAAAATCCTCCAGTCGCTCCCACCAAGCTACAAGAGCTTTGGGATGAACTTCAATATGCAGGGGATGGAAAAGACCATTCCTGAGGTATATTCAATGCTGAAATCAGCAGAGGTAGAGATCAAAAAGGAACATCAAGTGTTGATGGTGAATAAAACCACTAAGTTCAAGAAAGGCAAGGGTAAGAAGAACTTCAAGAAGGACGGCAAGGGAGTTGTTGCGCCTGGTAAGCCAGTTGCCGGGAAGAAGTCAAACAATGGACCCAAGCCTGAGACTGAGTGCTTTTATTGCAAGGGAAGTGGTCACTGGAAGCGGAACTGCCCCAAGTACTTAGCGGACAAGAAGGCCAGCAAAACCAAAGGTATATGTGATATACATGTAATTGATGTGTACCTTACCAGTGCTCGTAGTAGCTCGTGGGTATTTGATACCAGTGCGGTTGCTCATATTTGTAACTCAAAGCAGGAGCTACGAAATAAGCGGAGACTGGCGAAGGGCGAGGTGACGATGCGCGTCGGGAATGGTTACCAGGTCGATCTGATCGTCGTCGGCACGCTACCTCTACATTTACCTACGGGATTAGTTTTAAACCTCAATAATTGTTATTTAGTACCAACTTTGAGCATGAACATTGTATCAGGATCTCGTTTAATTTGAGATGGCTACTCATTTAAATACGAGAATAATGGTTGTTCTATTTATATGAGTGATATGTTTTATGGTCACGCCCCACTGGTGAATGGTTTATTCTTATTGAATCTCGAGCGTCATGTTACACATATTCATAGTGTGAATACCAAAAGATGTAAAGTTGATAACGATAGTCCCACATACTTGTGGCACTGCCGCCTTGTTCACATTGGTGTCAAGCGCATGAAGAAGCTCCATGTTGATGGACTTTTAGAGTCTCTAGATTATGAATCGTTTGACACATGCGAACCATGCCTCATGGGCAAAATGACCAAGACTCCATTCTCCAGAACAATGGAACGAGCAACCAACTTATTGGAAATCATACATACTGATGTGTGCGGTCCAATGAGCGTTGAGGCTCGCGGAGGATGTCGTTATGTTCTCACTCTCACTGATGACTTAAGTAGATATAGGTGTGTCTACTTGATGAAACAGAAGTCTAAGACCTTTGCAAAGTTCAAGGAATTTCGGAATGAGGTAGAGAATCAACGTGACCGAAAGATAAAGTTCTTACGATCAGATCGTGGGGGAGAATATTTAATTCACGAATTTGGTACGCACTTAAGGAAGTGTGGAATCGTTTCACAACTCACGCCGCCTGGAACACCTCAGCGAAATGGTGTGTCTGAACATCGTAATCGCACTCTATTGGATATGGTGCGATCTATGATGTCACTTACTGATTTACCGCTATCATTTTGGGGATACGCTCTAGAGACAGCTACATTCACTTTAAATAGGGCACCGTCTAAATCCATTGAGACGACACCGTATGAATTATGGTTTGGGAAGAAACCTAAGCTATCGTTTCTAAAAGTTTGGCGATGCGATGCATATGTCAAGAAACTTCAACCTGAGAAGCTCGAATCCAAGTCGGAAAAATGCATCTTCATAGGATACCCTAAGGAAACCATTGGGTATACCTTCTACTTAAGATCCGAGGGCAAGATCTTTGTTACCAAGAACGGGTCCTTTCTGGAGAAAGAGTTTCTCTCGAAAGAATTAAGTGGGAGGAAAGTAGAGCTTGATGAAGTACTACCTCTTGAAACGGTGAGTAGCGCAACTCAGGAAGATGTTCCTGTGGTGCCTGCACCGACAAGAGAGGAGGTTAATGATGATGATCAACATACTTCGGATCAAGCTCCTACCGAACTTCGAAGGTCCACAAGGACACGTTCCGTACCAGAGTGGTACGGCAACCCTGTCTTGGAAATCATGTTGTTAGACAACGATGAACCTTCGAACTATGAAGAAGCGATGGCGGGCCCAGATTCCAACAAATGGCTTGAAGTCATGCAATCCGAGATAGGATCCATGTATGAAAACAAAGTGTGGACTTTGACAGACTTGCCGGATGATCGGTGAGCAATATAAAACAAATGGATCTTTAAGAAGAAGATGGACGTGGATGGTAATGTTACCATATATAAAGCTTGACTTGTCGCTAAGGGTCATCGACAAGTTCAAGGGATTGACTATGGTGAGACATTCTCTCCCGTAGCAAAGCTGAAGTCCGTCCGAATCATGTTAGCAATTGCCGCATACTATGATTATGAGATATGGCAAATGGACGTCAAAACGGCATTCCTTAACGGTCACCTTAAGGAAGAACTATATATGATGCAGCCGGAAGGTTTTGTCTACCCTAAAGATGCTAACAAGGTATGCAAGCTCCAGCGCTCCATCTATGGGCTGGTGCAAGCATCTCGGAGTTGGAATATTCGCTTTAATGAAATGATCAAAGTGTTTGGGTTTATGCAGACTTATGGAGAAGCCTGCGTTTACAAGAAAGTGAGTGGGAGCTCTGTAGCATTTCTCATATTATATGTGGATGACATACTTTTGATGGGAAATGATATAGAACTTTTGGAAAGCATAAAGGCCTACTTGAATAAGTGTTTTTCAATGAAGAACCTTGGAGAAGCTGCTTACATATTAGGCATCAAAATCTATAGTGATAGATCGAGACACCTCATAGGTCTTTCACAAAGCACATACCTTGATAAGATATTGAAGAAGTTCAATATGGATCAGTCCAAGAAGGGGTTCTTGCCTGTGTTGCAAGGTGTGAAGTTGGGCTTGGCTCAATGCCCGACCACGGCAGAAGATAGAGAAAAGATGAGTGTCGTGCCCTATGCCTCAGCCATAGGGTCTATCATGTATGCCATGACCTGTACCAGACCTGATATAAACCTTGCCGTAAGTTTGGTACGAAGGTACCAAAGTAATCCCGGCATGAAACACTGGACAGCGGTCAAGAACATCCTTAAGTACCTGAAAAGGACTAAGGATATGTTTCTCATATATGGAGGTGACGAAGAGCTCGTCGTAAAGGGTTACGTCGACGCTAGCTTCGACACAGATCTGGATGACTCTAAGTCACAAACCGGATACATGTATATTTTGAATGGTGGGACAGTAAGCTGGTGCAGTTGCAAGCAGAGTGTCGTGGCGGGATCTACATGTGAAGCGGAGTACATGGCAGCCTCGGAGGCAGCGCATGAAGCTATCTGGGTGAAGGAGTTCATCACCGACCTAGGAGTCATACCCAGTGCGTCGGGGCCGATCAAACTGTTCTGTGACAACACTGGAGCTATTGCACTTGCCAAGGAGCCCAGGTTTCACAAGAAGACCAGGCACATCAAGCGTTGCTTCAACTCCATCCGTGAAAATGTTCAAGATGGAGACATAGATATTTGTAAAGTGCATACAGTCCTGAATGTAGCAGATCCGTTGACTAAACCTCTCCCTAGAGCAAATCTTGATTAACACCAGAACGCAATGGGAGTTCGATACATCACAATGTTACTAGATTATTGACTCTAGTGCAAGTGGGAGACTGTTGGAAATATGCCCTAGAGGCAATAATAAAGTGGTTATTATTATATTTCTTTGTTCATGATAATTGTCTATTGTTCATGCTATAATTGTATTATCCGGAAATCATAATATATGTGTGAATACATAGACCACAATAAGTCCCTAGTGAGCCTCTAGTTGACTAGCTCGTTGATCAACAGATAGTCATGGTTTCCTAACTATGGACATTGGATGTCATTGATAACGGGATCACATCATTAGGAGAATGATGTGATGGACAAGACCTAATCCTAAGCATAGCACAAAGATCGTGTAGTTCATTTTGCTAGAGCTTTTCCAAATGTCAAGTAATCATTTCCTTAGACCATGAGATTGTGCAACTCCTGGATACCGTAGGAGTGCTTTGGGTGTGCAAAACATCACAACGTAACTGGGTGACTATAAAGGTGCACTACTAGTATCTCCGAAAGTGTCTGTTGGGTTGTCACTCCGTATGACGGAGAGGTATCTCTGGGGCCACTCAGTAATGCATCATCATAATGAGCCTAATGTGACCAAGTGTTTGGTCACAGGATCATGCATTACAGTATGAGTAAAGTGACTTGCCGGTAACGAGATTGAACGAGGTATTGGGATACCAACGATCGAGTCTCGCAAGTAACGTACCGATTGACAAAGGGAATTGTATACGGGATTGATTGAATCCTCGACATCGTGGTTCATCCGATGAGATCATCGAGGGGCATGTGGGAGCCAACATGGGTATCCAGATCCCACTGTTGGTTATTGACAGGAGAGCCGTCTCGGTCATGTCTACATGTCTTCCGAACCCGTAGGGTCTACACACTTAAGGTTCGGTGACGCTAGGGTTGTCGAGATATGAGTATGCAGTAACCCGAAAGTTGTTCGGAGTCCCGGATGAGATCCCGGACGTCACGAGGAGTTCCGGAATGGTCCGGAGGTGAAGAATTATATATAGGAAGTGCAGTTTCGGCCATCGGGAAAGTTTCGGGGGTCACCGGTATTGTACCGGGACCACTGGAAGGGTGCCGGGGGTCCACCGGGTGGGGCCACCTATCCCGGAGGGCCTCGTGGGCTGAAGTGGGGAGGGGAACCAGCCCCTGGTGGGCTGGTGCGCCCCCCCTTTCCCCCCCAGCGCCTACGGTTGGAAACCCTAGCGTGGGGGGGCTCCACTTGCCTTGGGGGGCAAGCCACCCCCTTTGCCGCCGCCCCCCCTTGGAGATCTCATCTCCTAGGGCGGTGCCCCCAGGTTTCCTATATAAAGAGGGGGGAGGGAGGGCAGCCGCACCCCAAGTCTTGGCGCCTCCCTCTCCCCTGCAACACCTCTCCCTCTCGTAGAAGCTTGGCGAAGCCCTGCCGTGATCACTGCTGCATCCACCACCACGGTGTCGTGCTGCTGGATCTTCATCAACCTCTCCTTCCCCCTTGCTGGATCAAGAAGGAGGAGACGTCTTCCCAACCGTACGTGTGTTCAACATGGAGGTGCCGTCCATTCAGCGCTAGGATCTCCGGTGATTTGGATCACGACGAGTACGACTCCCTCAACTGCGTTCTCTTGAACGCTTCCGCACGCGATCTACAAGGGTATGTAGATGCACTCCCCTCTCTCGTTGCTAGATGACTCCATAGCTTGATCTTGGTGAACGTAGGAAATTTTTTATTTTATGCAACGTCCCCAAACAGTAAAAAAATGACATACTTTTGATGGGAAATGATATAGAACTTTTGGAGAGCATAAAGGCCTACTTGAATAAGTATTTTTCAATGAAGGACCTTGGAGAAGCTGCTTACATATTAGGCATCAAGATCTATAGAGATAGATCGAGACGCCTCATAGGTCTTTCACAAAGCACATACCTTGATAAGATATTGAAGAAGTTCAATATGGATCAGTCCAAGAAGGGGTTCTTGCCTATGTTGCAAGGTGTGAAATTGAGCTCGGCTCAATGCCCGACCACGACAGAAGATAGAGAAAAGATGAGTGTCGTCCCCTATGCCTCAGCCATAGGGTCTATCATGTATGCCATGACCTGTACCAGACCTGATATAAACCTTGCCGTAAGTTTGGTAGGAAGGTGTCGAAGTAATCCCGGCATGGAACACTGGACAGCGGTCAAGAACATCCTTAAGTACCTAAAAAGGACTAAGGATATGTTTCTCATATATGGAGGTGACGAAGAGCTCGTCGTAAAGGGTTACGTCGATGCTAGCTTCGACACAGATCTGGATGACTCTAAGTCACAAACCGGATACGTGTATATTTTGAATGGTGGGGCAGTAAGCTGGTGCAGTTGCAAGCAGAGCGTCGTGGCGGGATCTACATGTGAAGCGGAGTACATGGCAGCCTCGGAGGCAGCGCATGAAGCTATCTGGGTGAAGGAGTTCATCACCGACCTAGGAATCATACCCAATGCGTTGGGGACGATCACACTCTTCTGTGACAACACTGGAGCTATTGCACTTGCCAAGGAGCCCAGGTTTCACAAGAAGACCAGGCACATCAAGTGTCGCTTCTACTCCATCCGTGAAAATGTTCAAGATGGAGACATAGATATTTGTAAAGTGCATACGAACCTGAATGTAGCAGATCCGTTAACTAAACCTCTCCCTAGAGCAAAACATGATCAACACCAGAACGCAATGGGTGTTCGATACATGACAATGTAACTAGATTATTGACTCTAGTGCAAGTGGGAGACTGTTGGAAATATGCCCTAGAGGCAATAATAAAATGGTTATTATTATATTTCTTTGTTCATGATAATTGTCTATTGTTCATGCTATAATTGTATTATCCGGAAATCGTAATACATGTGTGAATACATAGACCACAACAAGTCCCTAGTGAGCCTCTAGTTGACTAGCTCGTTGATGAACAGATAGTCATGGTTTCCTGACTATGGACATTGGATGTCATTGATAACGGGATCACATCATTAGGAGAATGATGTGATTGAAAAGACCCAATCCTAAGCATAGCACAAAGATCGTGTAGTTCGTTTCGCTAGAGCTTTTCCAAATGTCACATATCATTTCCTTAGACCATGAGATTGTGCAACTCCCGGATACCGTAGGAGTGCTTTGGGTGCGCCAAATGTCACAACGTAACGGGGTGACTATAAAGGCACACTATGGGTATCTTCGAAAGTGTCTTTTGGGTTGGCACGAATCGAGACTGGGATTAGTCACTCAGTATGACGGAGAGGTATCTCTAGGCCCACTCGGTAATGCATCATCATAATGAGCTCAATGTGACCAAGTGTTTCGTCATGGGATCATGCATTACGATACGAGTAAAGTGACTTGCCGGTAACGAGATTGAATGAGGTATTGGGATACCGACGATCGAGTCTCGGGAAAGTAACGTACCGATTGACAAAGGGAATTGTATATGGGATTGATTGAATCCTCGACATCATGGTTCATCCGATGAGATCATCGAGGAGCATGTGGGAGCCAACATGGGTATCCAGATCCCGCTGTTGGTTATTGACCGGAGAGGCATCTCGGTCATGTCTGCATGTCTTCCGAACCCGTAGGGTCTACACACTTAACGTTCGGTGATGCTAGGGTTGTAGAGATATGAGTATGCAATAACCCGAAAGTTGTTCGGAGTCCCGGATGAGATCCCGGACGTCATGAGGAGTTCCGGAATGGTCCGGAGGTGAAGAATTATATATAGGAAGTGCAGTTTCAGCCATCGGGAAAGTTTTGGGGGTCACCGGTATTGTACCGGGACCACTGAAAGGGTCCCGGAGGTCCACCGGGTGGGGCCACCTATCCCAGAGGGCCCCATGGGCTGAAGTGGGGAGGGGAACAAGCCCCTGGTGGGCTGGTGCACCCCCCTTGGCCCCCCTGCGCATAGGGTTGGAAACCCTAGGGTGGGGGGGCACCTCCACTTGCCTTGGGGGGCAAGCCACCCCCTTGGCCGCTGCCCCCCCTTGGAGATCTCATCTCCTAGGGCCGGCACCCCGCCAGGGGGCCTATATAAAGAGGGGGGAGGTAGGGCAGCCGCACCCCAAGTCTTGGCGCCTCCCTCTCCCCTACAACACATCTCCCTCTCGCAGAAGCTTGGCGAAGCCCTGCCATGATCACTGCTGTATCCACCACCATGCCGTCGTGCTACTAGATCTTCATCAACCTCTCCTTCCCCCTTGATGGATCAAGAAGGAGGAGACGTCTTCCCAACCGTACGTGTGTTGAACGCGGAGGTGCCATCCATTCGGCGCTAGGATCTTCAGTGATTTGGATCACGACGAGTACGACTCCCTCAACCATGTTCTCTTGAACGCTTCCGCACGCAATCTACAAGGGTATGTAGATGCACTCCCCTCTCTCGTTGCTAGATGACTCCATAGATTGATCTTGGTGAACGTAGGAAATTTTTATTTTATGCAACGTTCCCCAACAGTGGTATCACGTTGTGTTTTTTGCGTAGGTAAGAAATGTTCTTGCTAGAAACCCATAGCAGCCACGTAAAACATGCAAACAACAATTAGAGGACGTCTAACTTGTTTTTGCAGGGTATGCTATGTGATTTGATATGGCCAAAAGATTGTGATGAATAATATATGTGATGTATGAGATTGATCATGTTCTTGTAATAGGAATCACGACTTGCATGTCGATGAGTATGACAACCGGCAGGAGCCATGGGAGTTGTCTTAATTTATTGTATGACCTGCGTGTCAATGAACAACGCCATATGATTACTTTACTTTATTGCTAAACCGTTACCCATAGTAGTAGAAGTAATAGTTGGCGAGACAACTTCATGGAGACACGATGATGGAGATCATGGTGTCATGCCGGTGATGATGATGATCATGGAGCCCCGAAGATGGAGATCAAAAGGAGCAAAATGATATTGGCCATATCATGTCACTTTTGATTGCATGTGATGTTTATCATGTTTATGCATCTTATTTGCTTATAACGACGGTAGTAAATAAGATGATCCCTCATTAAAATTTCAAGAAAGTGTTCCCCCTAACTGTGCACCGTTGCGAAAGTTCGTTGTTTCGAAGCACCACGTGATGATCGGGTGTGATAGATTCTAACGTTCACATACAACGGGTGTAAGCCAGATTTACACACGTGAAGCACTTAGGTTAACTTGACAAGACTAGCATGTACAGACATGGCCTCGGAACACAAGAGACCGAAAGGTCGAGCATGAGTCGTATGGAAGATATGATCAACATGAAGATGTTCACCGATGATTACTAGTCCGTCTCACGTGATGATCGGACACGGCCTAGTTGACTCGAATCATGTAATCACTTAGATGACTAGAGGGATGTCTATTTTTGTGGGAGTTAATAAGATGAACTTAATTATCCTGAACATAGTCAAAAGATCTTTGAAAATTATGTCGTAAGCTCGCGCTTTAGTTCTACTGTTTAGATATGTTCCTAGAGAAAATTTAGTTGAAAGTTGATAGTAGCGATTATGCGGACTAGGTCCGTAAACTGAGGATTGTCCTCATTGCTTCGTAGAAGGATTATGTCCTTAATGCACCGCTCGGTGTGCTGAACCTTGAACGTCGTTTGTGGATGTTGCGAACATCTGACATACACGTTTTGATAACTACGTGATAGTTCAGTAATGTTAAACGGTTTAGAGTTGAGGCACCAAAGACGATTTCGAAATGCCGTGGAACATATAAGATGTTTCGAGGGCTGAAATTGGGATTTCAGGCTCGTGCCAAGAGGTATAAGATCTCCGACAATTTTCTTAGCCTGCAAACTAAGGTACAAAAATCACTTGAATCGAGTGGGAGTTGATATTCCAGATGAGATAGTGATGTTTCTCCAAAGTCATTGCCACAAAGCTGCTAGAGCTTCGTGATGAACCATAACATATCAGGGATAGATATGATGATCCTTGAAATATTCGCAATGTTTGACACCGCGAAAGTAGAAATCAAGAAGGAGCATCAATTGTTGATGGTTAGTGAAACCACTAGTGTCGGTGTCAAAACCGGCGGATCTCGGGTAGGGGTTCCCGAACTGTGCGTCTAGGCGGATGGTAACAGGAGTTGAGGGACACGATGTTTTTACCCAGGTTCGGGCCCTCTTGATGGAGGTAAAACCCTACGTCCTGCTCGATTAATATTGATGATATGGGTTACAAGAGTAGATCTACCACGAGATCAAGGAGGCTAAAACCTAGAAGCTAGCCTATGGTATGATTGTCGTTCGTCCTATGGACTAAGGCCATCCGGTTTATATAGACACCGGAGAGGGCTAGGGTTACACAGAGTCGGTTACAAAGGTAGGAGATCTACATATCCGTATCGTGAAGCTTGCCTTCCACGCCAAGGAAAGTCCCATCCGGACATGGGACGAAGTCTTCAATCTTGTATCTTCATAGTCTTGGAGTCCGGCTGATGATGGTAGTTCGGCTATCCGGACACCCCCTAGTCCAGGACTCCCTCAGTGGCCCCTGAACCAGGCTTCAATAACGATGAATCCAGCGCGTATGTTGTCTTCGGCGTTTGCAAGGCGGATTCCTCTTCATGCTCCATGTGTTTGCCGGATAGTGTCCGGTTGCTTCATAAATGCTGCACTCCTCGGCTTCCGCGTCCAACAATGGTCTTCTTGCACGCGTCGCACGAATGCGAAAAGCCAGGGTATTTTTATGTTTTACCCCCTAGCTGCGCAAATAAGCTGCCTATAAGATAGGCGAGGATCCAGATCCAAATCACATCATCCTCCTTCCGCAAGCACTTATCGAGGCGCATCTGACACCAAACCCATTCCAACATGGACAGTCGACGCGGCTCCTCTTCTCGCGCTCCCAGCCCTAAGCCAGGAGATTGGAGGAGATGTTCAGTCCCGCACAGTGAGTTAGTGACACTCCAAGCAGGGGGATACCTTCCCCCGGCCTTCATGGTTCTGGTTCGAGTCGGACTGGCCACCTACAAAGGCGGGAAGCAGGCGGAGAGCGCCCCCAATCCTTCCAAAGGAGAGCGGGTGTGCTTCGTCTCCTACTTAATAAGGGGACTCAGATTTCCTATACATCCGTTTCTCCGGGGGCTCCTGGAGTTCTATGGACTCCAGCTTCATCACCTTACACCTGCCTCCATTTTGCACATCGCGGGCTTCGTAGCTCTGTGTGAGCTGTTCTTGGGCATTGAGACCCATTTTGCGCTGTGGAAGAGGCTGTTTTGCCTTGTACCCCGCTCTCATGATGGGTTGATATATCAAGTGGGCGGATCCGAAATATGGCGCATCGCCGGGACCGGATACCTATCCGGGACCCCGAAGAAGACATCCGAAGATTGGCCTTCGGAGTGGTTTTATATGGAGGACGCTCCGCTGCCGGATCCAGTCCGGATCGGCCTTCCGGAGTTCAGCAACGCTCCCCTTAAGAAATGCCTAAGTTGGCGCCCACCGAGTCCTCGACGAGAAGATGATAGTAGCGTCCATTACTTGATGGGCCGGATATGGCTGCTAGCCCATCCGGATTAACCATGACAGGAGTCATGGCCACATGCATTATGCGTGGGGTGCAGCCGCTCCAATATAGGGGCCACCCCATATGGGACTTCAACGGAGACGACGACGCCACCCATCACGGCCGCAAGGGACCTGGCTCGGCCGACGATCTGGTGAAGATCCTGTCCGGCTTGTACAAGGGGGAGAAGGAGGACTTCCTCCGCATGAATCCTCTAAACGGATTTTCCATGATCAACCCTCGGAGCTGGGTAAGCGGTCGCATGCATATTTGAACCGTGCCTTTAAAGTCAATTGTCTTATTGTATGATTTTGACACAAGAACTGCGTCGAGATGTGGAGGGCATAAAAAGCCCAGCCCCACAACCTGAAGACCCAGAAAGGTCCCTTGATCCGACCTCCGAAGAGGATCCGGACTTAGCGGTGGAACTGATCGACGGGGTGTACCACCAGCTCAGCATAGAGAATGCTTTAGTCGCCATTATGGCTGACTACCCCGGTTTGTGTGCGGCTTCCCCGGTGAGTACGACCGAAGTCCTGGCGCTGTTACTTTTTTAATGCTTAGTTCTGACCACCGTGCACAAATGGTGTTTGACAGGAAGCGCCTTTACGGCAGGAAGTCGAGCCCGCGGCGACCGGCCGACATGGGTCAGCCCGGCCCAGCAGGCGGAAGAGAAGTGCGGCGCGAACTGAAATGTCGCCGCAACGGTACGGAGCACAGCTATTTTTTAAGGGAAGGATTCCCAGGAGGTATACTAATGCTCATAACTTTTCCAGAAAGAGCGCTCGCCGGACAGTGTCTGGAGAGGTTGCCAATCAAGCCTCCACTAGTCATGCTCCAACGCATGGCCCGGAAGGGGAGGCGAATACAAGGCATGAGTCGGATGCTCCTCCGACGGAGGATGCCGACAGGCTATCAGCCACCCGGTCTGAGGTGGAGAGCGCCATGAATCACAGGCGTCGCCGGACAGTTCTTCGTGACGCGTGTTTCTCCTCGGAGGCGTTAAATGCCTTTGATGCGGGAAACGCGCACCTCCGTGCCGCTCAAGATGGGTTAACCAGAGCCACGGAGCAGTATGTGAAAGACATACGTGTAAGTAATTTTAATAGTTATATATGCCAGTAGCCCCCGAGACTTAAAATGGTTAAAATAACTGATTTAAGGATCAATTTTTATGCAAGATCTTACGGAGAAGAATACCCATCTGTCCCAGGAGCTCCAAGAGTGCAAGGCCCAACTTGAGGCCGCACTAGCCGCCACAGGGGGAGCCACAGAGACCCCCGCTGGTAAGACGTACTTTGAAAAGATAATGAATTAACAAAGTGCGGCGTGAATCTGACAATAATATTGCAGAGGGCGTCGGACTAGATCCGAACAAGCAACAGCTACTGCGTCAGCTAAAGGCTGGCGAGAGGGTTCTTATGAAGGTGCAGCCGGAGAGAAACAAGCTCCAAGATGCCCACACCCAGCTAGGAGAAGAGCTGAAAGGTGTTCAGGCCCAGCTGTCTGGCTCCTTGAAGGAGAATCAGCGACTTCGTCGCGGCATTTATAGTAAGTGCTTGAGCAAATTCCTTTGAAAAGAAGAATTCGGCGAGGAAGTCGTTTGACAGAAATATGACTTAAGGTGTTCTCACAGGTCGCCCTGCGGAGGAAATGCCTGGGTCAACAGGTGACCAACTTCCTGAGCTGGCGCAATTGTTCGAACGTGTTCGGCAGGCGATGAGTGGCGTCTTTCAGGCTTTATGGCCATGTGTCTCCCTACCCGAGGGCCTTGGTGAGCTTGCTGAGAAGCTCCAAGGAGCACGGTGACGCCTCCGTTTGTGGAAGATATCGGCCTGCCATCAGGGCGCCAGGGAGGCCTGGGCCATGGTGAAGACGCGCTACCCAAAGGTCGAGGTCGGACTTGCGGGGCCTGATGGGAAGGAGATCCCTGTGAGCTTGATGTATGGCCAAGTAGAACTGGCGGCGAAATATTCCCAACAGGACTGTAAATTAGACAGCCTGTTAGATGGGATTGAGGAGGAGTACAATCAGTCGGTTTGACGATGTAATTTGAAATGACATGTAAGATGCCTTCTAGCCGGATTGTAGATCGTTTGTCTTTGCGGACCGTTTCGCTTCAACCTCGGGACCCAACAGTCCGGACTGTGTCCGAATACCCCTACGGTTATAAAAGAACCGGGGCATGCATGGAGACAAGGCATCGGGGTCATAATTGCTTTATCAGACAAGTGCCCAACTAGTTATGTTATATTACATGGTTAGTAAGAAACATCTTCCAGGGAGAATAGTTCCGTTAAGGGTTCCTTTCCCTGGGAGGCATGCCCTAAGGTGCAATGCCGGACTGCAAAAATAGCAGAAAAAGCATCTGGGGGCTTATAAATAAGTAAGTAATAAATCATCTTTCAAGTCACCGACCGAATATTCTCTTAAGAACGCTAGCTTTCGGCTTCACCCAGTCTGAGGTACACATCCGGCTGACCCGGCAGTAACAATCGCAGAGGTGCTCCCTTTACCTCCTAGCCGAACAATCGGGAACATAGGGGTAAGCACAGGAGCCAGGCAACCCAGCTTGGCCAAAACTTAAGTCATATCGATGCATATAATGGTGAATAAAAGGTACATGCGGAAGTATGACACATGTATTGGGCGTGAAGCCCATATTAATAAGCTTCTGGTAAAGAAGCCCCCAGGTATAATGAGTGCTAGGAGCACATCAAGTGTGTGCGAACAAAGCGCAGATCAGCCTATAAAAGGTGTTGAAAAAAAACAAAGTGGGAAGAAGGAGGGGGAGAAGAGACATTAAAAAATAAAAAGGTGGATGGGGGAGTGAGACGAACTCTGGGTCCGGTGTTTAGGCATAGAATCTTCGGAGACGGGCTGCGTTCCATGGGTTCGGCTCGAGTCGGTTGTCAGATGCTTTACGTAGACGGTATGCTCCGCCGGTCAGGACTTGGTCGATGATGAAGGGACCTTCCCACTTGGGCTTAAGTTTGTCCTTTTTCTTGTCCGACAGGCATAGAACGAGTTCGCCGACATTGTATGTTTTGGCCCGTACTTCTCTGCTTTGATATCTTCGAGCCTGCTACTGATAGAATGCGGAATGAGCCTTTGCCACGTCCTGCTCCTCCTCTAAGGCATCCAAACTATCCTGCCGATCCAACTCGGCTTCTCTTTCTTCATACATGCGCACACGAGGTGAGTCATGAATTATATCGCAAGGCAGAACTGCCTCTGCGCCATACACCATAAAAAATGGTGTGAATCCAGTAGTTCGGTTTGGCGTGGTCCGCAGCCCCCAGAGTATGGAGTCGAGCTCCTCTACCCAGTGCGTGTTAGATTCCTTGAGGGACCGCACTAGTCTGGGTTTGATCCCGCTCATGATTAGACCATTTGCTCGCTCGACTTGACCGTTAGTTTGGGAGTGATAGACTGAAGCGTAATCGAGCTTGATGCCCATGTTTTTGCACCAGAGTTTAACCTCGTCGGCAGTGAAGTTTGTGCCGTTATCAGTGATGATGCTGTGGGGGACGCCAAAATGGTGTACTACCCCGGATAGGAAGTCTATCACTGGTCCGGATTCTGCCGTTTTAACCGGCTTGCCCTCAATCCATTTGGTGAATTTGTCCACCATGACCAATAAGTATTTGTGCTTGTGGGTTCCCCCTTTAAGGGGTCCAACCATGTCAAGCCCCCAGACCGCGAACGGCCGGGTAATGGGTATAGTTTTGAGGGCGGTGGGTGGCATGTGGCTCTGATTAGCAAAGAGCTGGCAACCGACGCATCGTTGGACTAAGTCCTGAGCATCTGCCCGAGCTGTCAGCCAATAAAATCCTGTACGGAAGGCCTTGCCTACGAGTGCCCGGGCTGCAGCGTGGTGCCCGCCGAGTCCGGCGTGAATTTCAGCTGGGAGATTCCGCCCCTCCTCTTCGGAGATACACGTTTGAAGGACTCCGGTTGTGCTTTTCTTATAAAGTTCTCCCTCATGGACCTTGTAGGCTTTAGATCACCGAACTATGCAGTGGGCCTCATTTGGGTCTTCGGGAAGTTCCTGCTGAATTAAGTAGGCTAGGAATGGTTCTGTCCACGGGGCAATTACTGCCATTATTTCATGAGCTGAAGGTGTTATTTCGTTGGCTGAGCCGCCGATTGTGCCAGAATGGTCTGAGTTAGGTGATGCAGCTGGCTCCGGATTGTTATTTCCAGACTCCTCTTCCCATAACACGGATGGCTTGAAGAGCTGTTCCAGGAAAATGTTTGGAGGGACGGCGTCTCTTTTCGCGCCCATGCGTGCTAACACGTCTGCTACCTGGTTATTATCCCGGGCTACGTGGTGGAATTCGAGTCCTTCGAACCGAGTTGACATTTTTAGGACGGCGTTGCGGTAAGCTGCCATTTTTGGATCTTTGGCATCAAAGTCTCCATTTACTTGGGATATTGCGAGGTTTGAATCCCCGTGCACCTCTAGGCGTTAAATGCCCATGGAGATTGCCATCCGAAGGCCATGTAGAAGGGCCTCGTATTCGGCTGCGTTATTGGAGTCCATGTACATTATTTGAAGTACGTATTGGATTGTGTCTCCAGTTGGGGATGTCAGGACGACGCCAGCCCCCATGCCAGCCAACATTTTGGATCCGTCAAAATGCATGATCCAATTGAAGTATGCACCGTACTCTTTAGGGAGTTCAGCTTCGGTCCATTCGGCGACGAAGTCGGCCAGAACCTGCGATTTTATAGCTCGCCGTGGTTTATAGTTTATGTCAAATGGTAAGAGCTCAATAGCCCATTTTGCAATCCTGCCTGTTGCGTCGCGATTGTTTATAATATCGTTGAGAGGTACTTCGGAGGCCACTGTTATGGAACACTCTTGAAAGTAGTGTCGCAGCTTCCGGGATGCCATGAACACCGCATATGCTATCTTTTGATAATGTGGGTACCGGGACTTGCATGGAGTTAGAACAGTGGATACGTAGTACACTGGTTTTTGAAGAGGGACGAGTACCACGCTGACAACTTGATGTGTTGCTGCGATATATAATAACATAGGTTCGCCTAGGTTGGGTGCGGCCAGGACCGGATTTGTTGCCAGGATGGCCTTTATTTCTTCGAGTCTGACTGTGGCAGCATCTGTCCATTCGAAATGTTCGGTGCGCTGGAGGAGGCGGTAGAGGGGCAGAGCCTTTTCTCTCAAATGGGAGATGAAGCGACTTAAGGCCTCTACGCATCCGGTTAGTTTTTGTATTTGCTTGAGGTCTTTTGGAATATCCAATTGTGATAGAGCTCGGATTTTGGCCGGGTTTGCTTCGATTCCTCTACCGGATACGATAAAGCCCAAGAGCTTTCTGGCTGGTACGCTGAAGATGCATTTTTCCGGATTGAGCTTAATGTCATATGCTCGGAGGTTGTCGAATGTCACCCTCAAGTCTTCTACTAGAGTTTCGACGTGTTTGGTCTTGACGACCACATTGTCTACGTATGCCTCTACTGTTTTGCCTATCTGGGTAGCCAGACATGTTTGAATCATGCGCTGATATGTTGCGCCGGCGTTTTTGAGTCCGAAGGGCATTGTGTTGAAGCAGAATGGCCCATATGGAGTAATGAATGCCGTTGCGGCCTGGTCTTTCTCCGCCATCTTGATCTGATGGTATCCGGAGTATGCGTCGAGGAAGCACAATGAATCGTGCCCTGCGGTAGCATCGATGATTTGGTTGATGCGAGGGAGGGGGAAAGGGTCCTTTGGGCAGGCCTTGTTAAGGTCTTTAAAATCGATGCAGAGGTGCCAGGATTTGTCCTTTTTTGGTACCATTACTAGATTGGCTAGCCAGTCCGGATGTTTTATATCTCTGATGAATCCGGCTTCTAAGAGTTTGGCTAGCTCTTCTCCCATTGCCTGTCTTTTGGGTTCGGAAAATCGCCGAAGAGCTTGTTTGACCAGCTTGAATCCTTTTAGGATGTTTAGGCTGTGCTCTGCCAGCCTGCGTGGGATTCCTAGCATGTCTGAAGGGTGCCAGGCAAAAATGTTCCAATTTTCCTGAAGGAATTCTCGTAGTGCGGCTTCGACATCAGGACTTAATTGTGCCCCAATGGAGGCCGTCTTTGTGGGGTCCGTTGGATGGACCTGAAATTTGACTATTTCGTCTGCTGGTTTAAAAGAGGTGGACTTGGACCTCTTATCGAGTATCACATCGTCCCTATCCACCGTGGAGCGCAGCGTAGTTAGTTCCTCTGCCGCTAGGGCTTCGGACAATGCCTCTAGGGCCAGTGCGGCTGTCTTATTTTCAGTGCGGAGTGCTGTATCTGGATCACTGGCAAGAGTGATTATCCCACTGGGTCCGGGCATTTTGAGCT
Organism: Triticum aestivum; assembly: GCF_018294505.1. Classification (NCBI taxonomy): domain Eukaryota; kingdom Viridiplantae; phylum Streptophyta; class Magnoliopsida; order Poales; family Poaceae; genus Triticum; species Triticum aestivum. The sequence goes on along the minus strand of NC_057810.1, from coordinate 436,772,415 downwards.
TCATGTACCCGGTGGGGTATAGCTTGGAAGATTGTGAATGCCTCTCGCCCTAACAAAGCATGATATCCGCTGCCGAATGGGGCCACTTGGAACGTGACCTCCTCGGACCTGTAATTGTCCAGTGAGCCGAATACTACATCTAGTGTGATTTTTCCTGTGCAGCGTACTTCTCGACTAGGGATTATCCCTCTGAAGGTTGTGCTGCTTCGCTCAACGTGGCTCCAGTCAATATCCATTTTTTGAAGGGTTTCCTCATAGATGAGGTTTAATCCGCTGCCGCCATCCATGAGCACCTTGGTAAGGCGAAAGCCGTCCACTATTGGACTGGGGACCAATGTGGCTGGTGCTCTAGCTGTTCGGAATTTAGGTTCGTCGCTGGCGTTAAAGGTGATAGCCGTGTCACTCCATGGATTTGCTGTTGCTACTTGGTAGACTTCGGCGAGGCCGCGGATTGTTCGTTTTCGCATGTTATTTGATGCGAAAGTCTCGAAGACTGTTAATACCGTATCGGTACTGCTGGGCTGTTTGCCCGGGGCTAAAAAGCCTTCTCCACTTATGGCCACCTGCTGTAGTATCCAACATGCTCAAAGGCTGTGTGTTGGAGTGGCGCCCTCTGTACTGTGGATTTTGCAGGGTCCGTTGAGCCAGCCCTCCAGTACGGCTCCATGCCCTTTAGGGGGTCTTTGCTTTTTGGTTTTTAACCCAGGTGCTTGAGTATGGCGCACCCTTTTACTTCGGACTAGGGTTGTGGTCAAGGCCGGACTGTCCCAAAACCTAGTTTCGGTGTTCCTGGCACTCTCTACCGCACAGTATTTTTGTACGATAGTCGCTAGGTCGATGAAGCGTAAAACTTCGCGACGACTTATGACGTTCATGATTCCCTTGTCCGTGCAATTGTTGCAGAAAATTGAAACCGCGCTTTCTTCGCAGCAGTCCTTTATCCTGTTCATAACCAGGAGGAATCTAGCCCAGTAATGATGTACTGTTTCATTGGGCTCTTGCCGTATTCGAGATAGATCACTTATGTTTGGGTGGGCGGGTGGAATCAAGTTCGGAACCCCGCCCGATCTGAGGCTCAAAGGCCAAGAAGTTTCCGGATTTGGAAGCTTGACTTGCTGGATGCTATCCAACGAATCTAGTCCGATGCCTGACTCTAAGTTCAGTATTTGATTAGCGTCCGTCCCTTCGCGGGAATCTGGCTTGGAGGGATCGGGAATCTGGACATAGTTGGTTTTCAACGTAGAAGAAGGGTTGCCGCATTGTTCCTCTACCATGACAACTTGGTGGGTGGCCTGAGGAGAGTTAATCTCTCTCAGATCGGGTTTAAGCCCAATCTGATCGTGGTCTGTGGTGACTCCCAGGGCGGCGATGCGATCCAAGAGCTCGTTTACAGAGGAGAGCTCAATCGGATCTAACTGCTCGGCGAATTCCGGGCTGACGTGAAGATCGCTTTTGATGACCTA